>NC_089762.1:25308390-25358390 GCF_040412425.1 Macrobrachium rosenbergii
CGTCTGATGCTCTTCTTTCCATTTCCAGCATTTTACAGAAACCCTTCGATTCTGGTCATGAAGTTCGTGTGTTTGGTCTTGACTTTAGTGCAACTTTTAAACATTGTTAATCACAAGACCCTTGTTTTGAAACTTGGACAGAGGGTGGATCATTTCTTAAAATTATCACTGAATTTATAAGTAATAGATTGCAATGAGTTTTTGTTGATGAGCTTTATAGTGACAACTTGAAAGTAGTTTCTGGTGTTCATTAGGGTAGTGCTCTTTGCACGGTACCTTTTTATACCATTTTCTTACTGTATGCGAACGATGGTACTCCGTTTGAACCGATATCATCTGAGCAATGACAGGTGTTTGCCGAACCTTTGGATAAAAGTTTAGCCAAAATCAGTGCATATTACAAATTATTGGAGGGATTAAGTTAAACCGTATCCAATTCCAGATCAAGTTTGTTGGGACGTTCAAGACATTGGATCTCTCGCACCTAGATCTTTTTATTAACCGTGGTTCTTTAACCTCCTGCAGCAGTTTTCGAGATGTTTCAATGCCTGTTATGACCAAGTTGTGGAATGATCATCCTCTAATCCTGTAATTGAATTGTTGAAGCTTTACAAGTTAGGACTTGGAGCAAATGATTTTTTGTTGAGCAGGTTGACACAGTCTCACTTAATTATTTATTTGTTTTATTTATTTAACGACGTTATGTGTCCTAATTTTAATTTATGTTATTTGTTGTCTTTTGCTGATTTTCCTTCGTAGTTTTATTATTTAATTATCAGTTTCCTTTTATGCACTGGAATGCTTTCCTTGTTAGGGCACTTGGGCTTAGAGCATTTGCTTTTGCAATTAGGATTTCAGATGTGTTTCTCCAAAGAGGAAAAATTATTAGGATATATATATATATATATATATATATATATATATATATATATATATATATATATATATATATATGTGTGTGTGTGTGTGTGTGTGTGTGTGTGTGGTGTGTGGGTGTCTGTTTATTAAAATGTTCAGTTAGAGTCTTTTTGCATGGGTAGGACACAATAATCTGAAACTGTAGAGATTGAAACTCCCATGGTATTTTGTACCATTAAAGCAAAGTTTCAACATTGGGGCACTCAGTGCTTTCTATTTTGTCACTGATCTCGCAGGCCATGAATATTTTCTGAATAAATTTAGCGTCGTCGTATTTATTTGGTATTCGATATAAGAAATACCATACTTCTGATATGTTTGTTCCTTTTATATCGTAGGCGCTTTTGGGGGCATTAAAAACACGCATATCGAGTAATGGTGATTGGAAGTGGCAGTCATTGATTGTTGATATTCATAAAGGACGCAACTCTTTAATAACCAGAAGTATAAAGCCTTTTAAATATAAGTACAGATAAGTGCGGTCTTATTTTGTGCTTACTGAATGCTAAATGTTAAGAGTTTGCTAATGCTTCGTTATAACCAATCCGGAACAATCGGTTACCGCATGGAAATGACGTTATCTCTTTTTACAAGATAAGCGTATTGAAACCAGTTAAGGAAGGACGAAGAAAGAGAAACAATTACGAATTTACAATGTGTGTGTGTGCGTGCGTGTGTGTGAGAGAGAGAGAGAGAGAGAGAGAGAGAGAGAGAGAGAGAGAGAGAGAGAATTAAAAGATATTTCACACCGTTGGTTCAAGATTCGCTGGAATAAGCTAATACGAGGTAGACATTCATAGGACCAAAAATTTGTTTAAAAAAAAAAAAAAAAAAAAACTTACTATTGATCGCCTCGCATCGTTTACCGCTGAGTGAACTCATTCAAACGAGGCTTCGTTTTCTGCATTCTGAGAGGTATTAAATGATCTGAGAGTTTTAATGATGAATTGCTCGTGGAGCGGCCAGATGCAAGCGCGGGGCAGGGTGAACAACAAATTTAGAGATTGCGTATTTGTTTGTCTTGGGGTGCAATTCGACCGTCATTGAGACGTGATGCTAGACTTACAAGCAAGAGCCCGGGGTGAATGCCCTCTGATGTATATAATCATTTTTATATTCCTGCCTTATACAGGATGATCAGTGCGATATCACCAAACTGAACACCCTGATGCTTGAAGCGTCCTGTTGCATAGACAGAGAACTCGTTATAAAAAAAAAAAAAAATTGGGGATTGTACGATTCAGAATTTTAGTCCCAGAACCGCCTCCAGTAAAGGTCTTCGTCCGATGGCACTGATTGTATTTGTACCCGGGCACCTATCGCGTGATTGTAGGGTATGAAGCATCGTAAAACCTTGGACAAAGATTCTCTCGTTACGGAATAATGGCACGCTGTTGATTTTGACGTGGATCATTTTTCATGAACCTCTTGCATTCAGTTTGTAAGTTTTGAAATCCATCGCCCACTCAGGTTATGTAGCACGTTCGTGGAAATAGGTTTCTTCAAGATTTGAGAGGGACCAAGTCGTGTTGCACCATTTTAAAATGTGTCGACATGCGGTGTCTATAGCAAGATGTATTTGATTAACTAACGTTCTGCTTTCAGTTGCATGGAACTGGGTAGGAATTTCAACTCTGGTAGCTGAGAGTACGATGGAACCACAAAAAAAAGCTGAGTTATTTTAATAGCCCCACGTCCATGAGCTATTATCTATTTTGGGAATGTATTGCGCGCGTCTGCCTGGCGAGTACAGTAATGGGGGTGTGCGAAGTCATCTCTTGGAAGAGTGGTCAGAAGGCAAGAAGGTTATTCGCCCTGTTATCACTAAGGGCGGTGGGTTCATTTGCCGCGGAGGAAAGTCCCAAGAAAGGTGGGAAGGGAAGGGCTTCAAAGGCGTCAATTTGGGAGGGCGAAGACACGTGACCACCTTCCCTCAGGGCGGGCAGGATGCTACATAAGGTCTTGGAAGATGAGGTCACAGCACAGAATGCCTAGTCATCATTGTGCCTCGATGATTGGTCACTTTTTCCTCCCGGTTCCTTGGTTACAGCCATGACCAAATCATGCCTCAGTGGATATATATATATATATATATATATATATATATATATATATATATATATATATATATATATATATATATATATATATATATATATATATATATATTATATACTTCCCATGAACACTTCAACTTGCTTTTCAAATGAACACCAAGAAATCTCCCATTAGCCATTCTCCATAGTGGTAATTGTCTTCACTAGAGACTGGGCAATTAAATCGAAATTGTAACTTCATATTTTTCAAGACATCCCCCGCCCAGAGAGAGAGAGAGAGAGAAGTGGGGCAGTGGGGTGAGGGGGGGAAAATTTCTTGAACAATATGAAGTGATAATACCGAGTTAATTGCCCAGTTCCCAGTGAAGGGCATTTAGCGCTGAGGAGAATGGCTAATGGGAGATTTCTTGGTGTTCATTTGGAAAGCAAGTTGAAGTGCGCACGAGAGTGGCCGAGAGATTTTGGAGATCGTTTTAGATAATTGTCAGCAATATTTTGTGTCACTGTTGATGTGTGACGTGACGTGATGAAACTTTTATTACGGTCTGTGTAATAGAGAGTTGCTGGTTGCTGGTGATTTTGAAAGTCCCAAATTCTCCGAAAGTCTGAGTCCGAAGCACTTTAGATATGTAGAAACGTGGGGACCAGTCTCTCTGACGAAATATGCAACTCGAAAAGGCTTACTCTTGTGTGAAGATATTTCCATTTCCGTGCTGTGGATTGGGCATTATTATTACCTTGCGTACTTATTTCTTCTTCTTCTTCTTCTTCTTCTGTTATTTACTTTGTGGAGGTAGGCTGGAGTCCAGGGCAAAGTAATTGTTATGCAGAAAATGCTCGTGCAATATCAGTGTCAAGTGATGCACGTCGCTGGTATTCATCTTTGTATGCTGGAAGTGTCAGGATTGTTATTGAGGCTAACGTTGAAAATCTTCGTTAATAAAGTCTGTCTCGGTTTAAAAGCTAAGCTAATCTTTGGTGCTTGGTCGTTGGGTATTTTCCCGAATGGCTGTCCACCCCCTTTTTAGATATGAGCAGGTTATCGGAATGAATATACTTGAGTCCACCTCTTTTTAGTTTTCTGTAAAAGAAAACTGTTGAGATGGCTTCGTCTGTACGTCCTCACCTTTTTTGTCCGCCCTCAGATCTTAAAAACTTGCGAGGCTAGTTGGCTGCAAATTGGTATATTGATCATCCACCCTCCCATCATCAAACATACCAAATTGCAGCCCTCTAGCTCATTAGTTTTCATTTTATTTAAGGTTAAAGTTAATTATGATGTTGCGTCTGGCACCGCAACAACACAGGCCACCACGGCCGGCTGAGTCTCATGGGCCGTGTTTGAGAGTTTTATGCAGCATTATACGCTGTACAGAAAACTCGATTGAGTTGAAGGAACTTCGCCGTATTTGTCACTTTTAGATACGAACAGGTAATTGGAATGAATACCTGGCCGAGGCATACGGTCATTCGGACCCAGATTACGACGCAGCATTTTAGTACCGTTGATCAGATACACGGATATGATTGTTAAATTTGTCTTATTTTACTCCATTAACTGATAATCTCTGAAAATCTAGCTCATTACGTATTTGTACGAGTTTTTTTGTGGCCTACTGTCATGGGCATGGATTTGATCATAGTATGAAAAGTGTGATGGTCTATGTAATTACAAAAACAATGGTAATCTTCCCCACAACAGAATTCAGAAAATTCAGCAGCGTTGTGTGTTTTATTATCCTTTCTTTTTTGTAGCTGGACAAGACGTTTCTCTTTCTGTCTTGTAGTTTCATTATGTGGTTGTAATACATAATGTGTAAACGTTTCTTTGCGTTCGATTGAATATGTATACCTGTGAGATCTTGGATCTGGAAATTCAGATTCCCTCTGGAAGAAATGGGGTGTATCGTCCAGATACGACTGCACTGGACTGGTAAAGATCATAATCTTTTTCTAGTTATTACGTTTGCTCTATTTTTTTTTTTCTTTAGGAAAATATTTGTAGACAAGGGTGACAGAATTATTTATTTTTTGTCTCTGTTGTCATAGATTTCTTTTTTGCGTAGCTGCTGAGGACATATGATGAAAGAATATGAAAGGACATTGCGCTTCCTGTCTCAGATTTTATAGTTCAAAGGTTCTAAGTTCAATGTCTTAATCTACAACGTTTTTTTCCTGTCGATGTTGTCATTGACACAAAAGCCCTTATACGCGCACATACACACACACACACACACACACACACACACACACACACACACACACACACACACACATATATATATATATATATATATATATATATATATATATATATGTATGTATGTATGTGTGTGTGCGCGCGCTCTGCGTTATGTGTGTATATGAGGGCCTTTGTGTGTGTTTGTTTGCTTTTATGTAGTGTAAATGAAAAAATACAAATAGCATATGCACAAACACACACATATATGTATGTGTATGTATATATTATACATATATATGTATATATACATACATACATATACAATCTTCTAGGACATTTGGAAAGCCCAGATTGCAGATAAATAGTCGACAACCAGATTCATGACTAAATTTCCCCAGAGATAAAATGCGTGCATTGGTCGCGCAGCTGGCCACTGACGATAGACTTATTTTGATCTCCGGATCCATCGAGCACCCAAGAGAAAGAAGGAAAAAATTCTAGGCTTTTGAAATCCGTTTTCGTTTGATGATCTCACAATTCGATGATTGGGAAGGAAAAAAAAAGTCGTTACGAAAATGCAGTTGTCACAAGTTCCAAGAATCCAAAAACCCATTTTCCTCAACAGCTAACCGCAAACGTATTTATTTACACATCAGTCATTCTCTCTCTCTCTCTCTCTCTCTCTCTCTCTCTCTCTCTCTCTCTCTCTCTCTCTCTCTCTCTCTCATTAAAGTGCATCTCCTGGAGTTCTTTCTGTCAAAAATATCATTACTGCAAAGAATTTATTTTTGGTTTTTCTTGTATGGCTTGTGTTTCTTTCTTAATTTTCTTATATATTATATTTTATTCTGGTTAACGCATCTTTCATTTGCCCAGTGGCGTCAGCAAAGGATTTGCGGTGTAACCAGTGACCGAAACACATCTGGGAACTGACACGACGAGCTCAAACCGTTAACGCAAACACTTTAAACTGCACCTCCGTTCATATTTTCTTTTTTCCATCTGACTTTCCACCCTCTCTAACAATTGTTTCATAGTGCAACTGCTAGGTTTTCCTCCTGTTACGTCTTTCAGACCTTATTACTGTCAATTTCTGTTTCAGTACTGAATGACCTCATAGGTCCAAGCCTGAGGCCTAAAATCTATATTCTAGTCTCGTTCTACCCAAACACTTTGAAAACTCCGGTGTAAGGGAATTGTATTTCACTAAGTTTGTTTCACGGGCGAAGGGTTGAGGTTTCTTAATACATAAGTAAGAAGTGAAATGTCTTTTTAAATGACACTGATGCCAGTTGCCGCCTAGAATAAGTTTACAGCGATAGGAACATTAAATATACTTGTGGCTCCATTCACCCCGTGATTCATTAGAGATAATAATTAGAATAACAGACTTCTGGTGCTTTGCATAATATTTGCAAAGGTTCGTTCAACTGATGTTTGTATTTAATTTCTACCATTTTGTGGGTGATTAAGAGCTTCCGTTATTGTTATTATGATTATCAGACCTTTTTATATATTTATAATTGATGTGAATAAATGGGTTTATAGCCATTAATGTTATTGTTCTAAGCAAGCAGATGTTTATGCGGAACCCACTTAGGAAAAAGCCTTTAATTTGTAAATCAGTCTTTCACAAAATAGACAATTTATGCAGTGTGTTCTAAAAAGAAGGCAGACAAAAGAAAATGATATACGAGTATGTAAATTAATATACAAATCAATTTTCCTTAAAAAAAAAAAAAACAGTAGTTCCGGTGAAAGAATATACGGGTTCTTAAGCTTGCAATTATTTCCAATTTACAGCGGTATTAATAAACAAGAAACTTAGAATACTAATGATTCGGTCAAGCGATTCTGTCCCCACAACGATGTGTTATGCAGTATGTATTTATCTAATCGACAGGGAAGTTAATGTGTCATTATTTTTACGAAACGGATGTGTAATTTTACTTATCACTTTGAAAGCACAGATAGTTATCTCAGGAAGTGCTCAGAAAACAAGATTTTTCATGAACCACAGTGGCATACCGATTTCAGTTTCCTGTCCACGCTCCTATGCAACACAAACATATATATATATATATATATATATATATAAATATATATATATATATATATATATATATATATATATATATATATATATATATATATATACATATATATTTGCGTGAGTGTGTATATGGATGTGTTTTTACTATATGAAAATATCCTGTTGCATACCACTTTCAGTTTCCTGTGCGCGCATATGCAACAGACACACAAACAAATATAATATATATATATATATATATATATATATATATATATATATATATATATATATATATATATATATATATATATGCGTGCGCGTGTATATGGATGTGTTTTTACTATATGAAAATATCCCGTTGCATACCACTTTCAGTTTCCTGTGCGCGCATATGCAACAGACACACAAACAAATATAATATATATATATATATATATATATATATATATATATATATATATATATATATATATATATATATATATATATATATGCGTGCGCGTGTATATGGATGTGCTTTTACTATATGAAAATATCCCGTTGCATACCACTTTCAGTTTCCTGTGCGCGCATATGCAGCACACACAAATAAATAAATATAAATATATATATATATATATATGGATATATATATATATATATATATATATATATATATATATATATATATATATATATATATATATATATATATATATATATATATATATATATATATATATATATATATATATATATATATATATATATATTTATATATATATTTTGCGTGCTCGTGTATATGGATGTGCTTTTACTATATTACTATATGAAAATATCCAGTTGCATATCACTTTCAGCTTCCATACGCACACACACACACACACACACACACACACACACACACACACACACACACACACACACACACACACACACATATATATATATATATATATATATATATATATATATATATATATATATATATATATATATATGTATTATATGTATGTGTGTGTTTGTCAGTGTATCTCAGTGGTTAGGACGGTTTCCATTCTACAGAGAAGAACTGGTTTCAGTCTGTTTGAACTTTTTTTCCCTTTTGCTGACCTAATCAATGAATTATATACCTGGCAGCGAATGTATGTGGTAGGTTGTAACCAGGGTGAAGAAAGGCCGGAGGCTAGCAACCTCTTCCCAAAAGACTTGTTGAAAACAGGAATAAAGGCATATAGTGGAAGGAAAGAGAAACGGAGAGAATGTATATGTATATATATATATATATATATATATATATATATATATATATATATATATGTACAGTTATATACATGTACTTATGTATATATGTATATATATATATATATATATATATATATATATATATATATATATATATATATATATAGAGAGAGAGAGAGAGAGAGAGAGAGAGAGAGAGAGAGAGAGAGAGAGAGAGAGAGAGAGAGAGAGAAAGAAAGCACTAGACTAACATTCACAAGGTCAGGATCTCGATCTTGGCCTGTTAAGATAAAGAAAAAATATTGAAATAGACATTGCCTTTTGGTAGAAGTTTCCTTTGGTTGGTTGGGCGTGTTTTTGTAAGGAATATAACCACGATATACAAAGCAAAAATATAACTGTTGGAATGCTACGTAACATAAGAAAGTTACTTAGTTCAAAATTAGATAAGCAAACCGTTTGTTGGAGTACTATTTGTTATGTATTTTTTTTTATATAAATAAGGGGCCAGTATTGAGAATCCAGAAACTGTAAACATTGAAAGAAGTAATCTCCAGCTGAGTTACTTTATGCCGGTTACTTTTGCTCTCGACTCTTCTGTCTCTCCATCTTTTTCATCGTTTTCAGTCTCGAAGTTTCTTCTCTCATTTACAAATATTCCAAAATATTTAGGCTGTGGTCTAGCTAAAGTGATACAACAACAATAATAATAATAATAATAATAATAATAATAATAATAATAATAATAATAATATGGTTGTACTGAAGGTGATGGCCGCATCATCTGCATTAAATTTATATAGAGTTTTCTCTAGTACTATTTTTTTCAGGGTTACTGCCATGTTCCATAACTCGCCGATGCTTGTCATTCTTGGAGAGGAAAGCAGTTGCAAATTTGGTTGGTTTGAACTGCGAGTTAGTGGCACAAAGCAGTAACCCTGAAAAATCAGCTATCAGAAAGATAGCAGCTGATGCAACTATCATCTCCATTACTATATGCTTGAAAGAGGGGGTTCTATCTATAATAATAACAATTCGTTTAAAGACCGTATTAAGCTGAACGCACTTTTAATAAGGCGCTTTATTCACCAGCGTCTTGTTTTGCCGTCGCTTTCAGCCTCTTGAATTTTATGACTGCTGTTAAATGCTACGTTGGGGCTGATATATACATCTTGATTCAAGAGTCAAGGAGACGATGTTTACTCTTACATAAATGTCATGGGACTACCGTGGCTTAGTCTTGCGTCATCGATTCAGGAATAAAATCACGATATAAAAAGAATTGAAGAATGTTGGCCTTAACCCCCCCTGTTTATTTCAAACATCGTTTTAGTGGATACCAAGTTGGATATGATGAAGCACGGTAACACACGCCAAAAATTTTGAATATTTACAAGTGTACTGCCTACTAGCAGTCTTGTTCACGTCCAGAAATTTATATAAGTATGAAATGTTGTTCACAGAACTAATTCCGTTACTAGAGATTCTGGTGTCCACATTTGGCAGAAAAGGCAGATCCATGTGACGTATTTACGTGAAATGAAGGCTAGGAAGAGACCAGAATCCTAACACGTTTATGAATGGCAATGAATCTTAGATCCTGATATTATCCAAAGTTTTGAATCTGAATGAAGCCGCCAAATAAAAGAAATACACATTCACAACTGGTGCCATTTCCCATTGAATTTTTCTTTTGTAGTGCTGTAATTTAATTTACCAGCTATGCAGTGCCTCAGTTGTTTGCTGTCCATTGCTGTGTAAAAGTGCTTAAGTACAGATCGCTAACATTTTTTCTTTAACGCTTTCATTGTTATAGATCTTTGTGACGGTTGTGTAATAGGAAGAAGATAATTTTTTTCTGAGTATATAGACTTTCGAGACACTAATACATTGGGTTAAGGCATACAACCTCTCTCTCTCTCTCTCTCTCTCTCTCTCTCTCTCTCTCTCTCTCTCTCTCTCTCTCTCTCGACCTTGTCTAGCAAGTCTGGGACAAGATCAAATAGAGGACTCCATCAAAGGGTAATTTGTTCGTAATTACTGATGGGAAATTGTAGGTGTTGTACTCCATGGAAGAGTTAAAAGGGGGCTAGACAGGTAAAAGTCAATATCTCAAGATGGGGGAAAGGACGGTCAGAAGTCTCGGCTAAAGATCGCTCTGTGATTAACCCACTTTCCTTCTCCCTTTTTCGAACTACAAAAGAAGTTGATAGAATCCAAAAGAGAAAGCAAGAGGTCGGTTGGAAAGAATAAGAAAATTTAGTGAAAGATTAACCTAACAGTGTTTTATCGGTTTTGTTCCTAGTGGAAGATTCCCAGGTGCTTGATAGCAAATTAAGAGTTTTACATCTTCATAGTGTATTTTCATGAGAGGCTGCAAGGAAATATCCCATCACCGGAGCAGAGAAACACACTGACATTTTTATATTTCTTTTCTGTTATTACCTGTAGCGTTATTTTTTATTTTTGTTTTTCAGGCACAACAACATTTGAAACTGAAAAATAGAGAAATGTAGGTTGACCACAACAGATAAGTCAATGCCACGTTAAATTTGTTTTTACACATGATTTTTAACACTTTGTATGCTTCTACTTACCTAAGTGGGATGAACAGTTTTCCTCTTATTATCTGTGTAAGCCAAAGTTTCAAATATATTCTGTCAGGCTGCTGGCCTTACTGATAAAGGAACGGAAATCTGAATGCGCTCTCTCTCTCTCTCTCTCTCTCTCTCTCTCTCTCTCTCTCTCTCTCTCTCTCTCTCTCTCTCTCTCTCTCTCTCTCTCTCTGCCTAGAATAAACATTTGATGTTAGCGCTGTATCATAAAATTCACCAGTTTAAGTCATTATACCATATTGGATTTTGATCTTATATTAATAGTGTGTGTTTCATTTCGGAATCTTTGTAACTAGTTGGGTTGTCAGGAGATGAACCGTAAGATAATGCCCGGCGGTTCATTGCTTCCGCGCAGTTTGAATCGTGCGTTGAATACATTTCATAACTGTTCTTAATTTTGAAAAGTGTAAAACATCTCCGTTGTTTTTCTGAAGGACTGATCTGGGGATTCATATTTTTCAATCACAGGTGTTGCTGCTTGTTTAGGTATGTTTATATGTGTGTTTACATGTATGGAATCCCTCTAAAAAGGCTGTTCTAGTGAAATGATGTGAAACTGAAATGGAATCCTGACTCGTTTCAAATTGGTTTCCTTTATGATTGAAGAGGATTTCGTGTGAGTGCATATATGAATGGGACACCTCTGAAAAGGCTGTTTAGTGGAATTATGTGAAAACTGAAAGCCTGGCCTGTTCCAAGTTGGTTTCACTTTTGATTGAAGAGAAATCGTGCAACAGGAGTGTGACGAATACTAAAGCTGAAAATTAGTAAACAAAAAGCAGTAACAATGCCATGCGAACACTCCCTTACTGGAGGGAGGTCATGAGGTGTCTCCATGGTGGGTTTTCGCCAAAGGAGAATGCCCTCTGCACACGTGGGACCCCTGGGATGGCGTCATAGTCTGACGCGTTGTTTAGCTAAAGTTCGCATCATGTGATGCTTAAAAAATGGGAGAAGCTGAGCCGACGGCATTTTAAGTATGCCTAGAAACGCTGCATGGCTGACGTGATCCTCAGTGCCAATTGGATTCTGAGAAAAAGAAAAGGAAGAAGAAAAAGAAGGCATGTGTTATTCATAACAAGGCGTCCAGATCCCAGCTAGTATTAGCCTGATAACGCTTTAAAGAAGGCTGTTCTTCTTTTTATGGGGATGCTTCGCTACTCTATGCTGTTGGTTGTTAATTAGCGAGTTTTTACAGGCACTCGTAGGGGGGGAAGACATTCCTCAAGGTACTATTTAGTCTTTTTATGGGTATAATGCCTAAGGAGTCTGGTGTCCTCTAACTCCTTCATCTACGGGTGAGACTTTGTCATCATTGCACTGAGAGTTTTTTCCTATAACTTATATTTTTACTTCAGTTTATCGTTGAGAATCTGTTTGCTATTTTCGTTTATAACACTACTCGTCCTTATACAGAGACGGTCTCTGAATTTTATGAAAGTAAACGCCCTTGATATAATTGCATGTAACTTTATAATTCAGTCACTGCTACGCGTGGACAATTAAACTAATTTCCATTTAAATAGCTTAAGAGTGTATTCGACGAAGAAATAATTTTCTAAATATATATTTCTGTTATTCTTAAATTGCATACATTCATATGGATCCAGTCAAAATGGACCTTGTCTTGCTGAACAAACTTGAGGAATAAATGCCTGTGTGAGAAAAGAGAAGTATACAGAGATGGATGTGAAAGTGGCAGATAAATAAACCTTGGAGTGGTAACATGGTAAAAGATCGTGTAATCAACGAAGTCCTGATTTTGCTGTGGTTCAGCCTCCTACTGACTACAGCACTTATGAATTCTGTCCAGGCTGTATTTTAATAATTTACTCACATTTTTATCCATTTATTTGTTACTTTATTAGTTAATTTATTTTTCTAATAACTGATCTCATCTTTCTGTAATTCTTATTACCTTCCTGTTACTTCTTTCAAATGTACACCATATACTGTGGAAGTTTGAGTTTCAAGTCAATGGACCCTGTAGGCTTCCTTGATTTGAGTAGAGTTTATCTTCTAAATAATAATAATAATAATAATTCTGTTAAATTGCCTACCACTTCATTTTTTGTGAATAACTGCGGCTAGTTTGGAATAGTCTACCGCCTTCTTTATTTTTGTTTGTAAGGCCAACTTTCATATCGCTAATAACGGGAGAGTCGTAGAACATTTTGGATGAAACAAGGCTGGGCTCACAAGGTACCCCAACAACTACTAAATACGCCATTAGTGATTGTTAGAAATACTTGTATTCACGGTTTTAGTTTTCTTAAAAGAAAACTATTGTGCCGGCTTTGTCTGTCCGTCCGCACTTTTTCTGTCCGCCCTCAGATCTTAAAAACTACTGAGGCTAGAGGGCTGCAAATAGGTGTGTTGATCATCCACCCGCCAATCATCAAACATACCTAATTGCACCCCTCTAGCCTCAGTAGTTTTTATTTTATTTAAGGTTAAAGTGCGATTGTAGGCCAAGCCACCACCGGACCATGGTAAAAGTTTCATGGGCCGCGGCTCATACAGCATTATACCGTGACCACCGAAAAATAGATCTATTTTCGATGGCCTTGATTATACGGTGCACAGAAAACTCGATTGCGCCGAAGAAACTGCGGCGCATTTTTTACTTGTTTCAGTTTGTGTTCCAGTGTTTGGTAATACCCTTGAATTCATAAACTTGAAAATTATTGCACTCGTATTTTTAGTTTTCGCCCTTCCTAGGGAAGGATTTTCTTCGTTGCATAATGAATTTTCCTAATTAAATGACTAACGATCTTTGTGCTTTAGATTCCAAGTAAACTTCGTGATTGAAGTCGTATTACTCATTTAATATTATTTAAAGAATAAGAGTAAATTACGAAGATTTTTGACTATGCCTCGTAAAATGTAAATCAGTGTCACGCTCTCTTGGGATTTATTTATGCTCGGGTATGCGTGCCCTGGGGGGCAAGAGGGCACGCACGAGGGAAACGGTAAATGCAAAGAAGAAGAAGAGGAGACACTTGTGTTTAACCAGGATGATTTCATTCGTGATGTCATGATGAGAATTGAGTTACATGTGTTGGGGGAGGGGAGGGGGATGTTGTTGGAGGAGGGGGGGGAGGGTAGGGGTTAGGATAGGAGTCGATTGGGCTTCTATGTGCTTAGTTGTTGTAAAGAGTCGGTTTCAGAGCTCTGTGGTTTCGGGGAGGCAACTTCGGTCCTAGAAGTTCTGGCGGCGCGTGACAGGACGAACGACCCCGGGCTTTAAGAGCTAATTTTCGATCTCGTCCTCTGAGGATTTATTCCTTAAGGTGATCAGAGTGAGAGGTTGCTGTTTATTCCATATCTAACTCTTCTGATTAATTATTTGGTGACTTGTGCTGATTAATCTTCGTTAACTTTGTCAAGTTTTTTGCGTTTGTTCGTCTGTGATTTGTCATCGTGTTCATCGTATTGTAGGTATTATTATAATCATTATTAGCAGTACGATTGTTATTGTATTCTCTTTGTCTGTTCTTTCCATGCAGTTACTTCGTTACCAAAGGAAAAGCAAGCCACACGAGAACCGCACTTCACCAAGACAGGGTATGATGTCATGTTGAAGTGATATCACACAAGTGAGTGACATCATAGGGATCGTCTCCCTTTAAGCATACTTCCTTAAGGTCTGATACCGTGGACTTTTGTAAGGCGACGTCGCCCTTATGGGACTCCCAGGCTTACATCACGCCTTTCTAGCTTCAAAAACAAAGAGCAAATAAAATTCTCGAGTTAAGTTATGCATAGGGCTGAATGGATTGGGAAATTGTCCTTCTTTGTTTTACCTTTGTTGGAACAATTAGTACTGCGTTAGCTGTCGTGGTCCGGCTTCGTAACCTGTTGATCAGAGGTCGTGTCTTTAGCACCGGAATGGCCGTGCTTGGTGCTTTGCGTTTAGGATTTCGAGAGTCGTGAGGACCTGAGGGCGAAAGCATACATATATCCGCAAACGCGTATGTGTATATGTATATGTATATGTATATATATATATATATATATATATATATATATATATATATATATATATATATTATAAATATAATATAATATATATACACATATACATATACGTATATATATGTATATGTATATGTTGTGTATATACACGTATAGACGAACAAGAAATAAATAGATAGACCAACATATAAATAAACATTTCATTGCGACTGGTTTTCAGGCTGACACCTACATCACCGTCAGATATCTAAAAATAAATAAATACAGGTTTTCTAAACGCACGGACAATTATATACAAAGTAAAATAAAAGTCAGATTGGACATTGAATACTTCTGTTCAATCTAGTGATCAAAAGGTAATAAATAAAGATAATTTACATACCATGCCAGAAACATATTGAAAATCCAAGCAACTCAACTTACTTTATAGACACACACGTATATATTCTTCTTCTTCTTCTTCTTCTTCTTCTTCTTCTTCTTCTTCTTCTTCTTCTTCTTCTTCTTCTTTCGACCTTATTAATCCCACTTTGTAGCAGGGTCGGCCGCTCGAGTCAACTTTCTCCATCTATTCCTAATCCTTGCATCTTCTCCCCCCAGTCACACCTCACCCATATTCCTCCTAACCACATCCATCCATCTGATCCACTATATATATATATATATATATATATATATATATATATATATATATATATATATATATATATATATATATATATATATATATATATATATATATATATATATATATATATATATATATATATATATATATATATATATATATATGTGTGTGTTTTTATTAATCACAGTAAGTCGCTGGTTTAAGTCCATCAGATGACTATCAGTTATCAGTTATAATTCCCCTTCGGTATTATTTCCGAGGTAGATTGAATGGGATATTAAATCACATTTGTAGCTTAATGTCTGTGTATATATACGTTCACATATATGTATGTATGTATGTATGTATGTATGTATGTATACACGCACGTATCACAGGGGAAGTGAAACACTGGATGTAAATCCTGACCGGTTTTGCCTTTATATCTGCGACATTTTCAGAGGAACGATACACAGTGGTAGGAACTTATAAAATATGATTATGCTGGAGAGACAAAACAAATAAACATACAGATCGTTGGAAACCAAACACTCGCACCTGGCAGGTGGAAAGAGAGAGGTGGAGTATCCGTAAAATCATTAGTGTCTGAGGTCAGGTATTTTATTTACTCATGTTTATCTATGCGGGCGGCCGCACCCCTTTTCCCATGTCAACTGCCTTTCTCAAGATCTGTACATTTTACATATTTCGAAGTTAGTGGCTCGAGTTTTTATGCGCTTAAGCTGATATTCATATTCGTACAAAGGCTTTCTTTTATAAACCTGCTACTACTTCTATGCACCAGGTGCTGTAAAAGGGGTAAGTTCCCCTCATTTCCCATTTCCTTAGTGACCTTAAATGACGGGACAAGTTCATGTAATTCACCAAAGAAATTATTTAAATTTTCGTTTGACCAAAGACGTATGTCGTTCAACATACTTGATTCATGTTACACTGACTAGTAATTTTCATGACTTCCGAAACAATTATGATTATTTTTTTAGATTGCCAGTTTGCATAACGAGTATTTTTTTTATATGACGTTTTCTCGTATTCCTCACCTTACGTTCGAATGGTGGTAACTTTAGAAGGTAGGGATTGCCATTTCGCCTTTCATCGTGATTGTTGGAATCTTGAGTTAGGGTCAACCTTTTTATGTGTTGGAATCTTGGTAGGATTCGCCCTACCAGGATAATGTAATCCTGATATGTAATTGCCATTTACTATGTA
The DNA here is from genome assembly GCF_040412425.1 of Macrobrachium rosenbergii. Classification (NCBI taxonomy): domain Eukaryota; kingdom Metazoa; phylum Arthropoda; class Malacostraca; order Decapoda; family Palaemonidae; genus Macrobrachium; species Macrobrachium rosenbergii. Next base: position 25,325,237 of record NC_089762.1, read on the forward strand.
TTGGAATTCCTAGTAGAAGTCGCCTTTCATTGTGAATGTTGGAATCCTGAGTAGGACCATCATTGGTTAAGTGTTGGAATCCACAGTAGAAATAACCCCACCAAAGATTACTGTGATCCTAAGTGGAAATCACCATTTAATCCGTATTGGAATCCTTAGTAGGATTCACCTTTGATTGAGTTTTGGAGTTTTGGAATCCTGAGTAGGAATCATAACGTTATTAAGTTTTGTATGAATCTGCTTTCATCGGGAGTGTTGGAATCCAGCGTGGGAATTTGTCCTTAGGGTTGAAGTCCTCTATTAATTTCCTAATTCTCCAACGTAGATCGCGTACAAATGACCTTGACATTTTATCCCTAAATATTGATTGTCCCACAAGAATCAGAGTGTAATGAGAGTACAGCAATTTGGAAACGCATTTTCTTTTATGCAAGTAAATTTTCATCGTAGATTTAGGGTTAAGTAGTTTTTTTCTTGGCAGTTGGTGCTGAGAACGCTGTCATTTTCCTTAAAACGCATTTCACATAAATGCATTCTCAAGTTGTCTCTGAGCTTCATATCATATTTTTTGGCGTTAAAGGCCTTATTGCATTAGTTTCTTTTAACATTTGTAAAACTGTAACAACCAAGACCCAGGATTTATTCTTCATCTAAGAATATCTTTAACGTTTCTATTTCAGTTTGATTTTAAGTCAGTCGGGGAAAAAACAAAAGCATCACGATTTTGTTTATTCTCATGTACCATCGTTTTAGAATGCCTTCCCGTTTTAGGTAGGTACCTTGCTAGCTTGAAATGACCCTCGCTTAAAAGAGGGTCAGCCAGTGACTGGTACGTTTTGCGAAATGGATGAACGAGTTGGTTGTTATAGGTGAGGTGGCCATACGTTTTCCTTATTCATCCCCTTTGTTTATTTTTCTGTGCTGTGTTTATTTACATATATGTTGTTTGCGAATTTTTTAAGGATGAAGTCACAGCTGCTGTAAGAGATGTACCCTTTTCCTTTATCGATAAGGTGCTGTGGCTGTGGCTGTGGTCCAGAGATTTCCTTTCGTGTAGTTGTCGCCTCTCTTTTCTGACAAGTGGTTTTTGCTTAGGTTTTCTTCGTTGCTTATCAGTTTGTAGTCATAATTTTCCCCATTTTTATTGACATTTGCTTTCGTTTACCATTCATCGCATATATATATATATATATATATATATATATATATATATATATATATATATATATATATATATATATATATATATATATAATATACATATATATACAGTATATATAAAATTATATTTATATATATTATATGATGTATATATATATATATATATATATATATATATATATATTCTTCATGAAATTAAGAATAAAGTTGGCCTTCGGTTATTTTAACGAGTGTACACTAATAATGTGTGCACTCTCTCTCTCTCTCTCTCTCTCTCTCTCTCTCTCTCTCTCTCTATATATATATATATATATATATATATATATATATATATATATATATATATATATATATATATATATATATATAAAGAGCGAGATAGTACACACATTATTAGGTTAGTGTACACTCGTTAAAATAACTGAAGGCCAACTGTATTCCTCATTTCGCGAAGCAGATTTCTTTTGTTTACATTAAAGTTTACGGATTTAATTCAAGGTCTGGGTGAACTATTTGGGTCACTTCTTTCCTCCGCTCAAAGGCCACTGACGTATCGTTCAAGGATGTTGGGTTTATTACGCCTCTAGATGCTTTTCATCTGGGAGAGAGAGAGAGAGAGCAGCAATATTGCATAATGCGGGTCATTATGGAAAATCAGAGTTTCTTGGTAAGAGAGAGAGAGAGAGAGAGAGAGAGAGAGAGAGCAGCAGCAGCTGCAGCAGTATTGCGTAATATGGATAAATTCGGAAAATCAGTTTCTTGGTGTTTGTGTGTGAGAGAGAGAGAGAGAGAGAGAGAGAGAGAGAGAGAACTCTAGTGTTGAGAAAATTGAGATCGAAAATATTTGAAAACAGATGTTTCTGTTGCCTTATCTTAGAAATATTGCTTTTCCCAAGCAACTCTATGAAGCAGTAGTAGCTGATCAAACTAATGTTGAGTAAAATTGAGATCGAAAATATTTGACTAAAACCACTGTAACCGTTCATATACATTTGATAAACAGGATTATCTTTGGATAACTGATGTTTCTGTTGCCTTATCTTAGTGCTTTTAGGTGTTTGCTGTGAAATCAGAAAAAAAGGTTGCTTTTCCCAAGCTTTCTCTTGCTTGTGTTGGCTGCTCAACACTCTCTCTCTCTCTCTCTCTCTCTCTCTCTCTCTCTCTCTCTCTCTCTCTCTTATAGTTTGACGAACTGGCGTGAGCCATTTTTCCTCATGCTGAGAAAATAGTCTTCAAAGAGTTTGATACAATTCAGAGCTTCTAATTAACTCATATTTAGAGGAAATTGTGGTGGAAAATGTGACAACGCAGACAACTGAAATTTTCATATGTTATAGAATATCAAAAACTGAGACACTTCGACTGAAAAACTCGAAAAATTTAAAATATACGGTATCCGCCAGTTCGACAAAGCAGGGACCAGTAAATATCAAATCATACGTGACTTCACCGTCTTGCGTAATTTTAAGTCTCATCTCTATTGCAAAACGTCATTCAGATCGAAATTTCTACGTCCTTCTAGAATTGAATATGTATATTTCACCTTGATCTCTCTCTCTCTCTCTCTCTCTCTCTCTCTCTCTCTCTCTCTCTCTCTCTCTCTCTCTCTCTCTCTCATTCACAAACACGTGAGTCTTTGAACCTGGCTAATTGAGTGAGCGTTGACCCCGGTCCTTACTACGCTTTGTGCGTATGGGTAGGCGTCATGTAGGCGTGTTCGTAAATAGGTTGCAGTTGAATACTCTCTCGTGCCCTGAACTGTGTAGGTGTAATGATTTGCAAAATAGAGCCAGAGGTACGCGTGACCGGCACGTCATTCATCTGTTTGCTTGCGTAAGGTTTTATCATATAATATATATATATATATATATATATATATATATATATATATATATATATATATATATATGTATGTATGTATATGTGTGTGTGCACGTGTGTATATATATACATATATGAGTATAGTGTTTTTGTATGTATATATATATGTATATACAGTATATGTGTGTGTATGTGTTCGTTTACCGTACTACATAAAACACGGTGTATATTTTGATGTTTTTTCTCTTTTAACAACAATCGTCTTCGGGTAATATATTTTACGTTAGGACTTTTAGGACTTACCGTCGTCCAGCCCCTGGCCAGCCCTTCTCCCTGGTGACTCGTCGTCATTAAACATAGTTGTTGTGACGCCAGTTTACATAAACCAACCAATCAGTCTGTCAATCCCCAGTGGATCCTGTATAAATATACAGTGACGGTACCTTGTTTAGAGCTGAGCGGTGCATAACGTCCAAAGGAGGGTCTTGATGGTACCTAGGGTCATCGACTTGTTTCGACCACCTGTTATAGTATTACCATCATCGACTGATCACTTTTATCAGATATAAGTGTATTTGTAGTAGCCATAATGACTTCTTTAACTTGTCGATTTCTTCATGTTTCTTGTATAAGCTTGTCACTTCAAAGCCTTCAGCGCAGAATAACGATAATTTCGGATGCAAAAGCATTGTATTGATAGCTTTATACAAGGTAAGATAAGAAATCGAGTAGTCGTGTATCTGTATGGGTAATGTCTGTAGTTAGTACCTCCGGTAGTTAGAAAAGCAAATCGTTGCATTTCATTGCTGGTTAAAAGGTTATCGTGTAGGTTTATAGTTTTATTCTTCACCTAGTTGCGATAAACTTTCTGTGTCATCTTCATTACCTGTGCTGTGCTTATTAGATCATACTGCATATTTGGATACAGTTGAATGTTAAGAGGATGCAAAGTAAAATGTTTACCCTTTCGTCACGTATTCAGTTAATGCAATTTCCAGATACAGTACAGAATAATTATTACCACGTACTGTGTATCGAAAATAATTTTTATGGATGAATATGAAAAATTGTTAGAAATATACGGAAATAAAATATACCTATAGCATCGTATATAGAATTTGAAAGTAAAACTTGTTGAAGTTGAAATCCAGTACATATTTACCGTTGAAACACCATCTGTGATAAGGGGGTTTTAAAATATAAGATGAACTGCTAATATTCAATGTCTTAAACAAATCAGTGATTGCAGTGAGCATTGTGTCAATTGTGTTTAATGTGTTATTAATTATACCAAGTAAAAATGCGCCGGTTTCCTCGGCGCAATCGAGTTTTCTGTCGCTTATAATGCTGTGAAAAACTATCACCTACGACCTCGCAACGCTCAGTTACTCCCCAGATGCGATGGAGTGAGGGTGCGACGCACGCCGCCGGAAAGCGCTGCCAGACGCACTAAGCATGGCTAACCATAACGTTAAATAAAATAAAAACTACTGAGGCTAGAGAGCTGCATTTTGGTATGTTTGATGATTGGAGGATGGATGATTAAGATACAAATTTGCACCCCTCTAGCCTCAGTAGTTTTTAAGATCTGAGGGCGGACGGACAGGCAAAGCCGTCACAATAGTTTTCTTTCACAGAAAAATGAAATCTAGATGTCAGTTGGTCACTCACATTTAATCAGACTTCTAAAAGAAGACATTGTGTCAGATTTTCTAAATTATATATATATATATATATATATATATATATATATATATATATATATAATATATATATATATATATATATATATATATATATATATATATATAAAATATATATATATATATATATATAATATATATATATATATATATATATATGTATATATATGTTACGTATACTGTATATAGATAGATAGATAGATAACTAGATATTAAAAGAGAGATAGATAAATATATATTAAGCCCCAACAGGAGCTTTTGTGCTTTATACTGTACAAAGTGCCTCTTCAGCTCAAGAATCAGTCGTAAGTTTAAGAGGCACATATAAAAACAAGAAAGCTCTTCTCAGGACTTCCTGAATTAAATCTTGATGTCTGTCAATCTATAATATATATTTATAAATACCCTTTTACCCATGTAGTTCTGCGGTCAATTATTATTATTATTATTATTATTATTATTATTATTATTATTATTATTATTATTATTATTATTATTGCTGATGTTCCTAAGTACTTGATAGTTAGGCCATCGTCCTGGGTCATAGCTTAGGTGCAGATGGGCAGGAAATCGTTAATCTTATTCCAAATGTTTGGTCACGGTGGTTTCGGGTATTTGGTATTTTGTAAAAACAGTCTAAGAATATTAAAGAAGAAGAAAACGAATCTGCCAGAATCAACAACAATACAGTATCCGCTCACTGGTACCAGAGGAAAGAGGTACCCTTTAAATGCATTATTTCCAGAAGCCTCTCTTTCCACTTCTTTTAATATTTTCCATAATAAGCCAACAAGGATAACCCCAGCATCAGTCTGCAAAGAAGAATCATTTGACATGGTAAGCCTGATTCTCGTCGACAGTATATTGAAGCAAGCTACCCCCTTTTCAAGACTCGATTAATAATAGACGTGAAATGCCAGCGTGTTTATCCTGACCTTGGCTGAAATTTTGGAGTTTTTTGTCCCTGTTTCAGCAGGAGCTCTGCCCCCTCCCTCTCTCTCTCTCTCCTCGTCCATGCGGGGTTGGGCAACTGAAGATGTTGTAATTGATGTTATGTACTATTTTTATGGTGTAATTGAAGTATTATGTACCATTTCTATGGTGCAATTGAAGTATGTACTATTTCTATGGTGCAGTTGAAGTATTATGTACTATTTCTATGGTTGGTGTAATTGAAGTATTATGTAGTATTTCTATGGTGTAATTGAAGTATTATGTACTATTTCTATGGTGTAATTGAAGTATTATGTACTATTTCTATGGTGTAATTGAAGTATTATGTACTATTTCTATGGTGTAATTGAAGTATTATGTACTATTTCTATTTCAGCTTGCTGGCGTCATTATATTTCGGTAAAATGACCCAGCAAGTCAAAATAGCAGACCACAGACCAAGCTGATTTTATATGGTGCGGGGAACCCAAAGTAATCAGATTAGTACCTATTTAATTATTTATTTATTTTGTTATTTTTTAATAACTGATCTCTTCCCTATGTATGCTCTAGTACCTGCTGTTACTTCTTGCAAATATAAACACCATATTCTTTGGAAGCCTGAATTTCAAGACAGTGGCCTCCTTAGGCTTGTTCCATATAAGTAGGATTCATCTTCTGAATAATAATAATAATAATAATAATAATAATAATAATAATAATAATAATAATAATAATAATACTGCAACTGAACCAAAATACGGCAACATTCTTTTCAAAGGGGCAAAGGAGGTAGCGCTTATACAAAACAATAATTGGATAACAGGCAGATTTTGACATCTTGATATCTTGACCAAAAGATAGTTTCTATTCAAGAATAGAAAATAGTAAATAATTTCGTAACATAAAACTTTTGAGTGATGATACGGTCATCCTGACATTTTCACTGGGAGATGAAAAGAAAAAGTTCACAATAAGGGAGTAAGATTTTTTATTTATGGTGGTTTGATTTTGACTTGAACATATAAGTGATGAATATGCAATTAAGATATACTGATTTGTATACATATGTTATATTCGTATAATGCGCATTTACGTATTAAAAACTCTCTCTCTCTCTCTCTCTCTCTCTCTCTCTCTCTCTCTCTCTCTCTCTCTCTCTCTCTCTCTCTCTCTCTCTCAAAATTTATTATAAATTGCTGTCTGTGTGATTCTGTATTGGCGCCATGGTGTTGGTCATGGGGCTTCCCAGCAGTTTTTTGTGCGTCTCTTCCTTTCATTTGAGATTGCGTTATCACTTGCTTCCATTCTCTTACATCCTTTAAGATTACAACGTTGAAAAAGAAATTAATTTAGTGACTTATTCTTCTGACTTATGAAAAGTTTAAAGGTTGCTCATAAGCTTCAGTGGCAGGCTATTGTTCTGTTGTACAATGTCGTAGAGATCAAATACACACACACACTCATAAACATATATATATATATATATATATATATATATATATATATATATATATATATATATATATATATATATACATACACATATACACACACATATGGTCAGTGCCCAGTTCCCCTCTCAACCCAAGCTAGGACTTGGAGGAACCAGGCAGTGGCAGATGCTAATTCCGCAGTTAGACCCCCTTATACTTAGCTGACAGAGACGGTAAGGTCGTTTTTTCCAATAAAACCAGTCAAGCCATGATCTGGCCTTGAACCAGGGAACATCAGACTATCAAGTCCAGGCGAAACAACTGAGCTATCACAGCCTATTGTAAGGTAATGGGCCGTCCGGTAGAAGATCCACACGAGATTGAACACGATGCTGAACAGCTTTCTTGTCCCTGCGTCTGGAGCCGATCCAGAGGAAATTCAACGCCTTATAACAGTCTCACTGGGGTGTTGTACAATTGGGACCTCAAAATTCAAGCGAAGATGCAACACATTGCTACCCTAAAGCAATTCTCCTTGTATATTAATTATTTACTTGCATTTTCATCTATTTATTAATATGTTCATTTACTTTTTCTTTTCTAATAACTGATCTATTCTTTCTGTATTTCCTATTTCCTTCTGCTACTTCTTTCAAATGAACACCATATTTTTTGGAAGTTTGAAATTCAAGTCAGTGGACCCTGTGAGCTTATTCCATATGGATAGGGTTAATCTTCTGAATGATAATAATAATAATAATAACTCTATTTTGTTGTACTAGTGGACGGGACTGTTAAGTGATTTATTTGTCTGTTAACATACAATATATATATATATATATATATATATATATATATATATATATAGTATATATATAATCCATATATGATACTAATCCATACTCTTGTCGGGTAGGCAGTGTTAACTCATTTGTCATGGCTCATGACTTGCATACAACAGTAATTCTTGTGTAATTAGCATGATGTGGATGATGTACGTTCACTCACCTGTTAGCCAACTTCTATTTTCGTTGGTGAATTCACAATTCCTTTTTTGGGAGGTGACAGACGATATCTGCTGTGCTTCGCCTTTCGGTGTAATTGTCCGTGGTTTTGCATATCAAAGAGCTTTTTTTCTATTTTTGTTCTTCTTCTTTTCTCTTTTTGACGCTGCGTTCGGCCTCCTCTTGGTGTGTGTTTCATGAATTTTTTTCACACAAGTGTGCTCTTTTGCGGGAGTTGCCAGTCAAGTTAGTGACGGTTTACAATAGAAATCCAGGTAATAAGAGAAATCTTTGATGTTGAAATCCGATTGGATCCGATCTTGTTTGTCCTCCCCCGGGCGAAGTTGGGGAGACATGACACAGCCAACCACCCCCTGCAAACGGGTTTGTCCGCCCCGGGTGGGGCGGGGTAGGTAGGGGAACGAGAAGGTAGGGGAGACATCCATCCTCCTCATGCAAACCTGTTTGTCCGCCCTGGGTGGGGTGGGGTATGTAGGGGATCTGGAGGGTAGGGGAGACAGCAGCACCGAGTACGCGCACGCTAACAAGCTCGTAATAATAATAATAATAATAATAATTCTGTGAAGGATTTATTACTCGTCTTTCCTATACTTTGTCCAGTTTACGTATTTATGTATATTTTTATCGTGGCGCAATCTTTTCCTTCTATTCATTGCAACTTAATGATGGCCCAGCGAAAAAATAAGCAAGTAATTATGTCGTAGAATAATGTTTTAATTATTGTTGCATTTCTTTTCCCCGAAGCTATCTTACTCTTATCTTTTTTCATAGATGGATTTTAATCTTTCTCTTTTACTTTTTCTCTCATCTTCCTCCTTGTACCAGATCTTCCCTTGGTCTCTGCATTATCCTTTAGTTTCTCCTCTTCCGCTTCCAGTCTTATTTACATATGGCCTTCGGTGAAGTCGACTGATGATAAAGGCTGGAGGAGATAGAGTAAATAAGGCAAGAAAAAATAAAATAATGCTCACGAGATAAGAAAAAAAAATGTGCAGATTCTCCTGTTCTTTCGATGGCCCTTAAAGCCTTTTGTTTATTTCCTGTTTCTTGACTTCTTGACTTCAAAACATGGACTTCATCATCATGATGATACTGAAATTATTCCGCTATCATGGAGTATGCCAGAGTACGGAAGACAGAGCCCACCTTGGAAAGGTGAGCAACTTTCGAACAAAGATTCCAAGAATTCCTGAGTTCATGAAGGCAAAGGGAGCAAGAAGTACTACGCTGTTGCAAGCAACCAAAACAAATTGGGGAAAATGTCATCCGTAGCTCAGAGGGTCAGTGGTGATTGAGATGTGTGTATCAGCCACAGCTTCCAGGAATTGAAGAAGAGATAGAAATGTATATACTGTATATGTACGTATATATATATATATATATATATATATATATATATATATATATATATATATATATATATATATATATTATATATATATATATATATATATATATATATATATATATATATATATATATACGCTCATACACACATATATAATAGTAGATCGACAGATAACAACATTAAGGATAAATCTATTTTTGACAATAGTCAGTACAGCCCCATATCACTTCATAAAGAATGCTTTATGAAATAAAATTTTCTCTCTCTCTCTCTCTCTCTCTCTCTCTCTCTCTCTCTCTCTCTCTCTCTCTCTCTCTCTCTCTCTCTCTCTCTCTCTCTCTCTTTCATTTGAGTTACGAGATTTATAGTTCCAAAGGATAATAAGGGAATGAGATACTGCAATTTGTCTCTCAGACTTTTCAACGTAAACACAGCAGAATAATTAAACCAAAGTCCGTTCACTCAAGTGCATCATGTTACAATCGAACTTGGGATGCTTGTAATGCGATATTTTTGAGGCAACCTTGGTGTCCCTTACACGCTTGTCGGTGTCTAGTGCCTATATGCGGTCATTCATGATGTCTTTGTTATGGTAATGCTTTGGTCATTAAGCCCTGTTGAGATATGATCTTTATTCCAGTGTAAACTGGTTGCATTATTCCAGTGTAAACTGTTGCATTATTCCAGTGTAAACTGGTTGCATTATTCCAGTGTAAACTGGTTGCATAGAAATTAATTTTGTGCGTTTAATTCGGTTTAAAAGTGGAATCTCTCTCTCTCTCTCTCTCTCTCTCTCTCTCTCTCTCTCTCTCTCTCTCTCTCTCTCTCTCTCTCAGACACATTTGTTATAAATATATCAGAGGAGCTGCTCTTGGAATCAGAACGCCTAATAATTGTTCCACAAATATTCTGTACACGAGATAGGCTGATAAGCTGGACAGAGCAATGCTTTCAGTAAATGTGTGTTCAAGAATACCAGTGACAGATTGCTAGTTGCTTTTACCAAAAATGAAGTAGGAAAACATAAAAGTGGACACGAGTTGTTTTTCCCTAAAATACTTTTCTCTTTTATAATATGTTTTATTAAATATATCCACTTGCTCGTAAAGTTTCGTAGCATGTTGTCATGATGATTCCTTGATTGACGTGTATAAACTGGCGTCGGAATATAAAATTTGTTTACTAAATTGACAGTGTGATGCTTCAGAACTGAATACAGAGGTAGAGACCAAATGCTTAAATTATTATTATTATTATTATTTGCTCTCCTTCTTATTGAACAGTTACCATTAAATTACTTAACGTAACTTATACAATAGATGGGGGTGAGTGTCGTCAGTGCATCTCACGCGGTGCACTGTAAGCATTGCTTAAGGTTCTCTGCAGCATCCCTTCGGCCTGTAGCTGCAACCCCTTTCATTCCTATCAATCTACTTCCGTTCATATTCTCTTTCTTCCATCTTACTTTCCACCTTCTCCTAACAATTGTGTCTTAGAGCAACTGCGAGGTTTTCTTCCTGTTACACCTTTAAAACCTCTTTACTCTCAATTTCCCCTTTCAGCACTGAATGACCTCATAGGTCCTAGTGTTTGGCCTTTGACCTAAATTTTATATTCCAGTGACTGTACAAAATAAAGGGATAAATGGTAATTTGTTGAGCGTCTCGAGTTGGAAGCGCTCTTTGTTCTTATACATTGCCTACACCAGACTTCACATGAGTAAACTTCAAGCGCTGTCAACCGCAATAAGGTATAGAGAACCATCCCAGCCACGCCCTACCATTTACCACAGCTTTATTATCGTTGTCATTATGACGTAACAAATGTTGCTGATAAAAACTGTGTCATTAGATAGGGTAACGCTGTCGATAATACTTGGATGATAAATGGATTGTATTATTTAGCATTTCCTTTCGTACAGAAATAACTCTCTCTCTCTCTCTCTCTCTCTCTCTCTCTCTCTCTCTCTCTCTCTCTCTCTCTCTCTCTCTCTCTGAGATTTCTCATAGGGGTAATAAATTCTTCCAGTGATTTATGTATTTACTTTCTTTTTCCAGGTGAGTGATTCGCAGAGCCAAACCTTCTTTCATCGCGGTGAGTGTTTTTGTTTGTTCTGAATTCCGCAATAGACTGTTGTGTTTTAGATGGCGTCATTTTTCTGTTCGTTCATAATGTTATCTCCTTTTTCTTTTCTAGACGAAAAAACAAGGCTCGATAACGACCTTGGTGAGGGATTTACAGGTAACAATTGATTCCATGAAGGAAATTTCTGTAGTTCTGCCAGTTGCATAAGCATGTCTCTTTCTCTCTCTCTGGCCGAGAAACTGTTTCCATTGGGTTGATTTGTACCTTTCTCGCTGTAAGCTACTAAGTCATGTTTGCTAAAGTGGTGGGTGTTACACGTAGCTGAATTTTTATTGGGGACATGTGCACCCAGGCTATTAGGAACTTGCATCTGCGGTAGTGCACGCACGCACACACGTACACACTCACGCGCTCACACGCCACCACTACCATCACCACAAGCCGCTATTGACCTTTATCAGGCGACGCGCAAGGTGAACTGCACAGGTGAAAAGTACTGCCAGATGTCTCTAATGACGACACTTATCCCGTAAGATTAGCATCGTCAAATTGTCACGTATTATTCGAAAGTCATTTGTATATGCCAATTCCGTGTAATTGTCGTATCGCATGCTCTTCAATGAGCGTGCGCAAGGCTTAATCTAAGTGTGTCTGCCAACTGTCGGGGATGGCGCTGATTGGCTGGCGACGACGTCATGGGGTTGCGATTGGCTGGCGCTGACGACATCCACTGCGCCATTGGCCGGCGATGATGTCACTGTGTATTTCGCTTCAGTTCCGTGGCTGTGTCCCCCTTCCCTCTTTCTCTTTCTCCACGTTGGTGTTGTTGTTGTCGTTATTTTTTATATTCCTGTGCCATTCGTCCGTTGTCTGGGTGTGTAAAAGTTTCTAAGGCCTCTTTGGGAATTGTGTCGCGTCCTGTGATCTTTGCTTTACGCTGAGGGTACTCGCAGCGTTGCGTGTGAGGAAAGTTCGTGTTGTGAGGCCACAAAAGAAACAAAATGTAGCGGAAGCGTTGTCTCAAGTTATTTAGAGAGGCCTTCTCTCATGTTATTCACCACGAGCTGAGGAGGGGGAGGAGTGTACAGATCTCCCCGCGGCCTCTCTCTCTCTCTCTCTCTCTCTCTCTCTCTCTCTCTCTCTCTCTCTCTCTCTGTTCGGTACCTTCTCTCTCTCTCTCTCTCTCTCTCTCTCTCTCTCTCTCTCTCTGTTCGGTACCTTGCTTCCTCTCTCCCTCGCTCCCTCTCGCTCTCTCGTGGTGGGACATTACACAGAAATAGCAGGGCAGATCATAACTGCTTGTGTACTTGTGTGTGTGGGAGGACAGAAGTTGGCGACTTTGCCTTGGCACGGAGAGAAATCTGGCACCTGCGTCACTTTGGAACGAATGCCATTTCCATTGTGCACCACCTGTTCACACAGATTGTTATTAATCATTGTGTACATACATTCCTTGCTCGACAGTGCACTGTCATTCTGATTCACAGACCCCCAAGGTAAAAGTAATAAGTTTACAAAAAATAATTGCTGGTAAAAGGACGGGTAATATTATGAAAAGGCATGCCCTGATGAATGTCATATACAGTGAAGATACATTTATGTTTTTGGAGAACACTACGACTGCCCTTATTTTTAAGCTTCTCACTCCTGTGTCTGTTATATTTTTGTGCTGCCAAGTCTTACGTATCTGCATGGTATTAAATATCTTGTGTAATACTATATATATATATATATATATATATATATATATATATATATATATATATATATATATATATATATATACTGTATATATATAACTATATATATTATAATGCAGCTTTACTTAATTGGAAGCATTTTATCATTATATAGTCCATATATCTCTGAAGAGTTTGGACTCTAGAGAATTACTTATAACTTCAATTTTACTTACTGGTGGGGCCATTTTTACTAATTAACATACAAATTATGTAATTATAATTTTAAAATATGTTGGGAATATTTCTCTCTCTCTCTCTCTCTCTCTCTCTCTCTCTCTCTCTCTCTCTCTCTCTCTCTCTCTCTTTTCATGTTTCACTATTTTGTTTCTCTATTTCGTCAAAGGTGAAATGTTTCCATTACCATTGTGTACGAATATTTTAGCTAAGGTTCCAGTCAGGCTGTGGGCTTGTATTTTGTATTGGATGTTTTCTTCTCATCATTATTCACTTGGGGAATCGTTCGATGTGCAGAGGAATGTCCGTATCTAAAAGAGGACTTAAGAAAATTAAATTGAATTAAAAGGCAGGTAATGTTGAAGGTTAGAAGAATCAGAATGATAGCTGTTAGATGAGATTTCAGAAAATTAATACAGTGGTGGAGGAAGTAAAACATTCAAAAGATCAGATAACACATAGGTTGTCAGTCATGACATCCAGGCATACACTATATGTGTATATATATATATATATATATGTATATATATTATACATACACATACAGTATGTATATATATACATAAATATACATGTACATATAACTATATACACATATACATATGTATATGAATGTATATACAATATATATATATATATATATATATATATCATACATATACATACATACATATACATAAACACACTTCCAGGTTTGATTTTGCATATGACGACTCAGTCTCACAACGTAACAGAGTCACTGATAAACCTTACGAGGAAAAATCCATGCTTGCTATATAAAGGGAAACTATTAATTCAAAATTTAACCTCTGTCCTCGTCAGTTATGCATCATTTGGTACACTGCTTGCATTAACCTTTCATGCACTTGCGTCTGCTTGCTAGGGACTATGTCACAGGCCTGTATGTATGGGATTTATGAAAGCTTGTTTGTGGCGCTAAGTATTTTATTTTTTTATTGGCTTATTCTCTGTTAAGATAACTTGTTTTTCGGTTAGAGAAAATTTCGTGGAGTTTTTTTTTTTTTTCCCGTGTTTCAGATCAGTGTCTCTTGGTTAAAATGCCAGTCAATTTTGGCTTTATTCAGTTATGTCTTTATTGTAATCTCTGGTAGTGTTGCGTCTTTAAATCTGAAAGAAGTCCTGGTGTCTGTAGTTGGTACGAGCAAAATATTTCTTCATCACAGAAGCCCTTGCATTGTTGTAAGTGTTTGAAAATAAAAAATATTATGTTCTCTTTTTTTAATATTATTGATACATTCAAATGTGCACACTATGTGTAAGACGTAGGTTTGAGCCACATTCTTTAATTTGAACAAGTCAATATGGATACCAGTTTTCATCTCCACACACACACAATATATATATATATATATATATATATATATATATATTATATATGTGTGTGTGTGTGTGTGTGTGTGTTGTAATATATAAATGTATAATCTCATATTTTGCTTACACCTGCTGTGGCCACTTCAGCAAGGAGAAAAAAAAATCCTTGTTACTAACTGGCATAATACTTAAGCATGAGATAGCCGAGAGGTGTGAGAAGAAAATAACTCTATATTCAAACTTTCATAAATTTTTTCCCCCCCACCGAGCAAAAACTGATACATTGATTACCGTGGGCCGCTCGGCGCGTAGGAATGCGATGTAGGCAGATGCATTATTGCCTGGGAGTGATCGCGAGACAGTTTTTGTAGGGACTTCAAAAGTTCAAGCGAAGATGCAATACGTTACTACCCTAATACTATTCTCCTAGCATTTTGATACATTTTTTATCTATTTATTAATTTATTTTTTCTTATTTAATAAGCGAGATCTCATTTTTCTGTATTTCCCTTTGCCTCCTCTTACTTCCTCCTGATGAACACCGTATTCTTTGGAAGCTTGAAATTCGAGTCAGTGGCCCTTTTGGTGGGCTTGTCCCATATGAGTAGGGTTCACCTTCTGAATAATAATAATAATAATAATAATAATAATAATTCTTTAATAATAATAATGAATTTCAAGTCAGTTGAATTTCAAGCAGTGGCCCCTTTGGTGGGCTTGTTCCATATGAATAGGGTTCATCTTCTGAATAATAATAATAATAAATAATAATAATAATAATAATAATAATAATAATAACACTATATTCTTTGTAAGCTTGAATTTCAAGTCAATGGCCCCTTTGGTGGGCTTGTTCCATATGAATAGGGTTCATCTTCTGAATAATAATAATAATAATAATAATAATAATAATAATAATAATAATAATAATAATAATAATAATAACACTATATTCTTTGGAAGCTTGAATTTCAAGTTAGTGGCCCCTTTGGTGGGCATGTTCCATATGAATAGGGTTCAACTTCTGAACAATAATAATAATAATAATAATAATAATAATAATAATAATAATAATAATAGGCACCGTTAAGAGGCTGATCCACAAATCACGCGGGGGTTTGTAAGGAAGGAGTAAAAACTAGAGCGGGTACTTGATTTTTCCCATCTAGGCTGCACCGAAGGACCTGTTTTAAAAGCAGCAAGAAGGGAAAAGTAAAAAGACCCCTCGTCCCACGTTGAGCTACTTCTGAGGAATTTCGGCTAAATACGTGGAAGAACCCCGCTTGCGAGGGGGCTCTCTTTTCGGGGCTACTTTTTTTACCTCTTTGCTTCCTGACGCTTTTTTTTCGGATCTGGTTGTGGTCAGTATAACAGTATATTGTAAACATTGTATTGTAAATATATTGTAATATATATATATATATATATATTTATATATATATATATATATATATATATATATATATATATATATATATATAATAAAAATAATAAAAATAATATTTTGAATATATGTATATATACACACATGTACGTGTACATGTATCTGGATATGTTTTCAGTTGTTACTTGTTAAAAGGCACTTCCTTTTCAATTACCTAATTAGCGTTAATTAGCAGTGGTATTTTGGAGATCTTAATGTCTTCGTAAAGATGGATTGCCAGAATTTTAAGTTACCATTGACAGGTATGCCAGGTTAAGGATAAAATTAGATATGGAGGTATTAACTGTTTTATCCCATATTGAACAAACGTTATGAATCTGTATGTCAGTGTAAATATGTATGTATGCATGCATGTATGTATGTATGTGTATATATATATATATATATATATATATATATATATATATAAAATATATATATATACACATATATATATATATGTATGTATGTATATATATGTTTGCGCATATGTATATATTTATATATGAGTATGTGTGCACGTGCGCGCAAAATGTCTCGTCCTTCTCCCGCCCACGTCATTTTTGAGAGTGCCACCATTTCTGATACTGGATCTAGGATCGAAAGTTGTCATTTCCATCGTGATACTCCGTAGCATTTGAATCTGTGGAGGAATAAGACTTTCCAGTGCCGTATTTTGCAACATTAAAACTTGCAGTATTCTGCAACACTGAGATGTATTGGGTTGGTGGAGGTTTGTCACACCTGCAGCTTTAAATTTAGTTGAATTTGATATAGAATTTAGGCCAGAAGACAAGCACCGGGACCTATGAGGTCATTCAGCGCTGAAACGGGAATTGACAGTTAAAGGTTTGAAAGGTGTAACAGGAGGAAAACCTCGCAATTGCACTATGAATCAATTGTTAGGAGGGTGGAAAGTAAGATAGAAGAAAGATAATATAAAAGGAATGAAAGGGGTGCAGTTAGGGGCCGAAGGGATGCTGCAAAGAACCTTAAGTAATGCCTACAGTGCACTGTATGAGGTGCACTGACGGCGCTACCCCCCCTATGGGGATTAAAGTTTGTTGAAAGAGACTGAGGGTTGAGATGTTCAGTAGCACTGACATTTCATGCTACTTTGTGGATTGCTGTTCCGTGCAACACTGAATTTTGTTTGTGGAGCGTAATTGCCCCTGGCACTGAGACCTATTTCAGAAATAGTCTGTGGCATCTGCTGAATGGAGATCGCCTCACTTTTTTTTTAGCGTAGTAACTAAGAGTATTGCTGAACGCGAGCTTTCAAATTATTTTGTGGATCTTGGGTAATCCAGGTGTCCAGTCTGTTGCTTTTGGAAATCGTTTGTGCTTCACTGCTGGAACCATGATGAATGATTGCTTCATTTTTTGTTTTTCGCTTCTTTTGTTTTCACTTTAACCCCCTCCCGTCGTTCTTCCCATTATCGCTACACTGGTAAAATTTTCTTCCAAGTCTTGAGGGAGTAGTATTAGAGGGAAATTTAATTATTAGCAGGTTATGAGAGGAGTTCCTTTAATACATAATTCTCTGTCACATGTTTCTTCATTAATGATTTTTGTGCAAAGCCAATGGCTGTCTTTTAGCTTTAGTGCTTTGTATTGTTGACGTTCCGTTTACGTTTGTTGATGTTTGTCGTTTTACGAGTCATCATTAGTAGTAGGATATTGCAACGATGTGCTTCAATTCTAGTTTGATAGAATGGCACATTTTAGTTTCTGAAAGATTTCCATCTGCCAATGGAACCATCCAACTCCAGAGTCGAAAACTGTAAATTCAAGAACTTCACTTTTATGATTGTGATAAGTAACTATAAGTTTCCTTATAATACATTCATGAATTTTCAGTTCTTTCTGGAAGAACTTTTTTATTACTACCTTTATAAAATAAACCTATAGGTTTGTATTCACCTGATGCTCAGTGGGTCTTGTATTCGTGATATAAAGATAATAATAGCGATAGTATTATAAGCGAAGTCATTATATTGACGAAAGCTTCCGGTTCCATTTGGGACTGGTTTTGCTGCAGTTTAATTGCATTTACTTCGTTTGATTCATTTAGCTGTAATATTTCTGTGGCCCTTCTTGGGCATTTAGTGCAATGAAATAAAAAGGATTGATTGGAAGGTAGCATTATGAACCAGAGAACAATTCAAAGAGCCCATAACTGAACCCTTGGCAGTTCCTGTTAGGCCTTGCTCAGGTTGAGAAGTACTCCACCTCAGTCAGGCTACTTTATTGAGGCAATGATGCAGTTTTGTGAAGTTACATCTACAATTTGGACAAATGCGGTTTGAAATGGTTAAGGCTGGATCAGTAAAACGTTACAGAATTTCAAATGAAAACTGTGATTCCTCTAAAAGGTAATCAACTCTTCCTTGGTCTTCAAGTAAAATCTTAAAAATCTAAGAGTAACATTTTTAGGTAATATTTGGCCAGAAACATAAACAGCCACAACTTCTTTCCAACCTCAGGTCATTAGGTATTGATGTTCATCCTCGTCGCCACTTGAGTTATTGCTAATGAAGATAGCTTTCCAAGGATTCTGTTTGTCTAACCTTTTGCTTCGATATTGAAGGAAATTGCATTCGACGGGAAATGTTCATCACTTCCGCTATTCTTGTTCCCAGTGATTAAATTATTATTATTATTATTATTATTATTATTATTATTATTATTATTATTATTATTATTATTTTAGTGATTGAGATGTATGCACCACTGAAACTTGATGTAATTTTCGCGTATATTCATTTGTAAGTATAGGGATATTACCCATTACGATATGTACTCTTGTTCCCAGTGATTACATTATTATTATTATTATTATTATTATTATTATTATTATTATTAATTCTGTAGTTATTTAGATGTATGCACACACTGAAAATTTCTGTAGCTTTCGTGTATATTAATATGTATGTAAAGTGATGTTACCCATTACGATATCTACTAGCAAGAGTTACGTAGTGGTAGTGGTAGAGCAGTAGTAGACACCTACTGTACTCTGCTCATGTGGCTGCCTACATTCTAGTCTTCCAGGCGCCGACGTCCACCCACATAATTGTAGACTGTATACGCCCGGCCCTGCCTTTTACTCCGTTACTTTGTTTGGACATACAGCTCTCTCTCTCTCTCTCTCTCTCTCTCTCTCTCTCTCTCACACACACACACACACATATATATATATATATATATATATATATATATATATATATATATATATATATATACATGTATGTATGTATATGTATGTATATATAACTGAATCAACTGAAAAAATGGAACGTGATGAATATATAAAATAAATTAATAAAATACAAACAGACAGACAGACACAAACTATATATATACAGTCTATATATATATATATATATATATATATATATATATATATATATATATATATATATATATATATATACTGTATATATATAGTTTGTGTCTGTCTGTCTGTTTGTAAGTGTATCTCATTGTAAATTTTTATGCAGAAATTTATTCATACATTCAAACTAACGTACTTAACATAATCAAGAAATAATTTGGAACTCAAATTTTAGTGGCTTATGACTTGACATTGCAAATAATATCAGTCCTGTTAATAAACTTCACATAACAGATACGACCTTGAATTATATATACGTTGTAACTCGATTATTTTACGATGTATTTTATTGGCTTTATGTTGACAGCTTAGGGAGAAATTTCGTTTAAACCGTAATCACATGAAAAAATAATTTACTGCTAGGTATTTACTTAACAGTCATTACCTTTTTTTTTTAATGATTGCCGGGATTATATAAGAATTGATGATTACTTAATCGTTGCTTTTTATATGTTTTTTATTTATTTATATTTCTTTATTTTTTTTTATAAAGTCACAATAATGCTGATGGAGAGTTTGAAAGTGGGAGGACGACGAGCTGCTTATGACGTCATAACTAAGAAATCTGCTGACATTTAATTTTGAAAATCACGAATCCTCTTTGTCAGTGTGTGGATTCTTTTCCGTTTTCCTAATGTGTCAGACCGAACACGCGCTCGCGCTCATGCACGCATGCATGCAAATGAAGTGGTAAGGTCTCGAAGCAGTGGTAGCTGTGGGCTGGTTCGAATGTTTATATACTTTTATGAGATGACCTCATCTTGACCACACAGAGGACTCCAATCTCTCTCTCTCTCTCTCTCTCTCTCTCTCTCTCTCTCTCTCTCTCTCTCTCTCTCTCTCTCTCTCTCTCATGTACGTATGCACACAAACCTACATCCATCTCTCTCTCTCTCTCTCTCTCTCTCTCTCTCTCTCTCTCTCTCTCTCTCTCTCTCTCTCTCATGTACGTATGTACACAAACCTACAGTACATCTCTCTCTCTCTCTCTCTCTCTCTCTCTCTCATGTACGTATGCACACAAACCTGTATCTCTTGCTGTCTTTCTCTCTCTCTCATGTACATGTACACGCAAACCCCCACCCTCTCTCTCTCTCTCTCTCTCTCTCTCTCTCTCTCTCTCTCTCTCTCTCATGTTCACGTGCACACAAACCTGCTTGGCAGTGTACACATGTGACTATGTAAGTCATTGGGCCCCATGGTAACACACGTATGCATGGCGAGTGACGTCACCTATCCGTAAGAAGGTGTTGAGCAAGAGAAGTGTACAGTTGACCATCGGTGCCTTGTACATAAACATCCCTCCTCCTCCTCCTCCTCCTCCTCCTCCTCCTCCTCCTCCTTAAGAGGCATCGTCCTCGGCGAAGTTTCAAGGAGCAGGGTCATGCGAGGTCACGCATTCCTAAGGGAAGGGTCAAAAATAGAGGTCAGGAAGGATTTTTAAGAAGATCGGGAGGTGCCCCTGAGATTTCCATTTCTAACGGAAGGGGAAATATTCGGTGAATGCAGAGCTAGGGCTGATAACCATTGTGTTTTGCAGCTAGATGGAGGAAATATGCTGAATTTTTCTTAACGTTAAATGATTCGCTAGTTTAATTAAAGAATTATATATATTTGTACATACACACATGTAC
This sequence comes from Macrobrachium rosenbergii, assembly GCF_040412425.1. NCBI lineage: Eukaryota > Metazoa > Arthropoda > Malacostraca > Decapoda > Palaemonidae > Macrobrachium > Macrobrachium rosenbergii. Next base: position 25,346,451 of record NC_089762.1, read on the forward strand.
ACATACACACAATATATATATATATATATATATATATATATATATATATATATATATATATATATATATATATATATATATATATATATATATATATATATATATATATATATATATATATATATATATATATATATATATATATATATATATATATATATATATATATATATATATATATATATATATATATATATATATGTAAACTGTATGTTTGTATATATATATTATGCAGTTTAACTTCCTGGCTATATTATTGTTTATAGTTTCACAAATTTCTTATCCAAATAAACAAAATTATTCGGTATGTACAAGCCAGCTGTAGTTATCATTTTCATCTGATTCCAATTAGTCCCGTTGATATTTAAGGTTTTCAAGTCCACAGCCATTTAAAACGACTCTGGAATGAGGATGGCCGTGAAATGCGACGTGTGATAAAATGTGTGTGTGTGTGTGTGTGTGTGTGTGTGTGTGTGTGTGCTGTTGTGTATGCGTGTGCGTGCGCGCGTGTATTAATTTCTTCCAGGGTTTGTACCCGCTAATGAAACTTCTTGTCCTCTTTTATTATGAGCTTTTACACGGTTCTCTTTTTTGTTTGGCTGATCTTTCTTCCAGATCATCAGCTCTTTCCCTTAATTTTGTTAAATCTGAATGCGATATTGTGATACAAGGTTTCAGAGGGCCCCTGTCTTATAGAGTCGGTTTCCTGGTGGCCAAGGTTTGGTTTCTTGTTACAGGTAAACGTGCTTTAAAAATGGAACTGATTTCGTCAAGTTTTACTCATTGGCGTCATTAATCTGGCTGTCTGTCCGTTGCGTTATCTAAAGAGTCTTGAACTTTCCCTACCGGTCCTCCTCCCACAACCCTCCGATAAATTTCCATTACAGTTGCCGATTCTGCGACTGATTGTTTCCAATCAGGTCTCTTAATCGACTGTGTTGTGCCCACATCTTGGCAGAAAGTATGCGGATGGCTGAGGAGTCCTTTAAAGGTCCCTCCAGTTAGGGAACGGCTCTTTCTCTCTCACCTACACGAGACAGATCATGGTATGTGACCTAACTAATTATGCTCTGCCTACGCCATCATGATTGCGAGGCCAAGAACTCTTTAAATGTCCAACCTAGAATTCCGTACATTGTGCTGCGGTCAAAAGCCTTCAGTATCCTTGGAGTGTCTGAGGATAATATATGTATGTATGCGTGCATGCATGCATGCATGTACACACGCCCATAAATATTATCTTTCGATGGTCGGACCCAGTAGCTGGAGTGCTTCAGCCAAATGAGAGGGCATTAGGCTGCATTGCTGGGCACGGGAGAATTGCACGATTGACCGTGTTCTGATGACGTTCGTGTCTTTTTTGTTATCATGTTTTCCTTTGACTCAAAGTTAGAGTGTAAGAAATTCCTCGAAAGAATCTATTGTGTTTTCTGTTTTGGCTGTAAAAGGTGTCCCGTGCAAATGATATGATTAGCAACTTTTTCAGTTAAGTTTGGTTATTAATTATGGGGCTTACCCAAAAAGTGTTCAGTGATCTTATTACGAAAATTTTACCAAAAGTAGGCCTCGGGACTTTCTTCAGGTCATTACTTATTGAGAGAGATACTGATCTGGGTAAGGGACTCACCAATATCGATGTTGTTGCCGGTTTATATATATATATATATATATATATATATATATATATATATATATATATATATATATATATATATATATATATATATATATATATATAATTTATATATACACATACACGTGTGCCTGCGCGCATGATGGTTTTGTCACCAGTTTTACCCATGACATTTTTATACTTTCAAATTCCAAGCCACAAATAACTCATTAATATCAGATTCACTGTACCCTGGGAATAATTTGTACCCAAAGAGAATAGTATCTGACAAGGTCACCCACATCTACCGGGATTGGAACTTATGCCGTTTAGTGGCTGGGACACGGGTGACAGCGGCTTATTGCACTCGGCCTTCAAGAGAGATGGTAGGGCAGGATAATTCCGCTTATATATGAATCTCTTAGGGTGTCAGTTATTTCCCTGGTATAGAAAAGGCTTTATCAATTTGTTATTTGTTGTTCAGTACACACACACACACCCATATATATATATTTAGATCTGTGTTTGTGTGTGTATGTGTGATTTTTGTCACCAATTTTACACCAGTCATTTGTGTACTTTCAAATTAAAAGCCATAAATAACTCATTGATGACGGTAGGTGTAAGTTATTCCTAGGGTGTAGGAAATGATAACTCATTGATATCATTCACTACACCCTAGGAAGAACTTACACCCACCATATCATATATATATATATAAATATATATATATATATATATATATATATATATATATATATATATATATATATATATGTATAATATGTGTGTGTGTGTGTGTGTGTGTGTGTGTGTGAGTGTGTCTTTGTATGTGTAACTTTTCAGTTTTAATACGAGCGCATATCATATGCAAATTTTAACGACTTTAGGACTTTTCAATCGTTTAAGGTTAAATAAGGTTGAATTAAGTATGAGGGCATTATTATTAAAATTTAGTTTAATTGAAAGTATGGATACCTCTAATACATAGCCAGCTGTGAGTCACACAAACAGCTGAAATGAATGAATCCAGCCCTTCACCCTCAAAGGCTAAACTTGGTACTAAACATAATTAATTGGCACTTGCTATTGTAGTATCAGGATGAATAGGATACCACGGATAATTTAATGGATGGACTACGAAACATTTGAGCAGTCGAAAAAAATTCTGTCACCTTGACCTTTGATCGTCAGTGTTTAAACTTCGAAGACTTAATTATTTGGGATTTCCATTATAATTTTTCAGTATGAAAATGGTACCACATTACGTGAGATTTCTAAACCGCCAAATTTTGTGACCGTGAACTTTGACCTTTCACGAATTCTTTTCAAAAGTTAATCATCGAGATCAGTTCTCCTACCGAGCTTGTCAGCTAAATGTCGCAAGAATCCGTTTCCTTCGTCCTACCAACTCGTACAAAAAAAAAGTACACACAATCAAAGTTAACATCATAATATCCTGCCAATTTTTCCTACAGAAGTGGAAATAATGATAATAAGGGACAGCATTTTAGAATTTCAGAAGCGATTTTTATAAGTACATTAATATGTTGTATATTTATTTACTCGAGGGGAAAATGAACGCTGCTTTCGACAATAAAAAATAATTTAATAAATACTAATTATTTTTATAAGTACATTAATATGATGTATATTTATTTACTCGAAGGGAAAATGAACGCTGCTTTTGGCAATAAATAATTTAAACTACTAATTGATTGCTAATATCATGGCCGACCTAGCGAGTAACCGTACGCAACCAAGGTTTTCACTGGAATGGAATATATATGTGTATATAAGTGAGGTGTGTTAAACAGTGATATGTGACGCTTTGAAACTTTCATATTCCCACCATGGTCTTATTGTGTTCCCAGTTCTTGAGCTCTTGATGTGAATAATAAGATTTGAAGCATGAACAGAAACCAGACAACTCCGAATGAGTATGGCGTAACATCCGACGAAGACAAGATCCGTGAAATAAATCATTTTGAATGCCAGGCCTCGTCTACTGTATAACATCACAGGTCCCACACTGTGGTAACCGACCTCACGAATCTTTCACGCATTAATTCGTGAAGTGAATTCACTCTTTAAGTGTTATTTAACAAAGTTCGACTTTTCTCCTGCCGTGAATAATAACACAAGATGATAAAAACGTCGAGAATATACATGACGTGATGCGTCGGTTTTCCTTAATGAATTCGGGAAAGGCCGTTGTTGAAAGTGAGTCGGCTTCCATGAAAGATGTTAGTGCTAATTACCCCCCTTCTCTCTCTCTCTCTCTCTCTCTCTCTCTCTCTCTCTCTCTCTCTCTCTCTCTCTCTCTCTCAGCGTTTTATTATATATCTTGCTGGACACAAGACTTTGTCTCGGTTTAGTATATTCGTTTGTGTGTGTGTGTATAATATATTTATTTATATGTATACATACATTCTTACGTACACACACAAAACACTGTAATTACACGTCGGTTGTTTTCTTCCACTACTTGTCATTTTTGCTTTTCTGAGGTGAACCCGAAAAAGCAGACATGCGAGTCTGCACGTATTTTGTTGTGTAATGCGATCTTTCATAAAAGAAAGTGTTGCATCTGTATTACATCTGAAAACCTGATGTTGAATAATGCTTAAGCAATATAACTTGGGTAAAACCTCATTACCTCCGTCTGCGAATTGGGGGGACTTCACGCTTCACCTGTGTCAGAAAGTGTCTGATGGATATCTCGAGACTATTAGCTATAGGGAGAAACTGCTTTAGATATGAAGGTTTTTTACCTTTGTAGAAGTTATGTATTTTCAGCAGTTTACATTTTTCAGTGTTAGCTACACATGTATGATATCCCGTTGATATTGTTAAATAGAAGTAGCAGTCTCATAATATTCAAGTTATCCAGGCTTGACCTGTAAAGGTCAGAGTATATGGCCACAGATCTCGATATCAACATCATTTGAAAATAAAAGATCAGAGATCATTTTCAACCTTCTTATACTTTGTTTACGGCAAGGGGCGTGTCTTTGCTCGGAGAAGGTATTCTCTGCACTTTGAGCTTTTGCCTTCATTTCGTCTGGCTTCGAGTTCTTCCAGAATGTGGAAGGAATTTCACTGGCTTATTACTGTTTGTTATAGTACTCAATTGAGTCTCTCTCTCTCTCTCTCTCTCTCTCTCTCTCTATATATATATATATATATATATATATATATATATATATATATATATATATATATATATCATATATATAATTTTAATGTTACAGCATAAGTAACAATTTCAAGTTATGATACTAGAGCAAATCAATGATTACAGGCATTAGTATATATATATATATATATATATATATATATATATATATATATATATATATATATATATATATATATATGCATGCATACATACATACATAGTATGCATGCACACACAAACACTATACATATATATATATATATATATATATATATATATATATATATATATTTTATATATATTATATATATATATTAATGTCTGTATTCATTGATTTGCTCTAGTATCATAACTTCGAAATTCTTACTTATGCTGTAACATTAAAATTTTTTCGTTCTCGATCCATCAGTCATCCCCCTGGCCCTGTTTGCAATTAACCGAAACATAATTGTTTTGTAACCTACCCCCAATTATTCGAGAGCCACATACTTGTCATTGTGTTTGGTATGGGAGCGGTAATTTTCACGTTGTTTTTTCCTGTGTTGTTTTGCCCTTTTTGTTTTATCTAGCGTTCCACCGAGTGGTCTGGTGTCATGATATAGAGAAGCGCGGCATTCTCAGCGTAGTCCCATCAGAGGGAACGCTCCCGTGCGCACGTGCGTTCGTTTGTGTTGCGGTGCATCCGGTAAGCGGAACGGCGTAACGAGATTTTTAGGGGAATTTAAGAGTCGTTAACCCGAATCCCACGACTCGGGATTTGCCCCGAAGTGACTGCCGAGTTCTGTGTCGCCTGAGGAATGCTTATTTTCCGCTTTACACATTATCGAAGCTCTCTCTCTCTCTCTCTCTCTCTCTCTCTCTCTCTCTCTCTCTCTCTCTCTCTCTCTCTCTCTCTCTCCCCCCGAAACGCCGCAAAGTGGCGGTGAAGGTAGTTGCTACCAAGGACGATGATGTCATGCCAGTATCGCGGAATAAAAAGCCTGCTTTTGCTTTCAGGTGTGATTAAAATGCGTCGCATCTGCGAGCAGAATTATCATTACTCTTTAGTTTAAGCCCTAAGGCGAATTAAATGGTCGCTTTTATTACTTTTACGTACGTAACTGTGAGATTAGGTGTGGCCAAAAAAAGAGATGATTATTACAGAATATGATTTTTTTTGTGCGAACGTATTTGTTAAGACATATATAATGATAGTTTATCGGAAAATCACTGGTTTTTGCATGACCTTATTCTTTCAATCCGATTTTTATCCAAAAATATTTTTAAAAGATAAAAAAAAGACAGTCATTACAATGCTATCGTGAAGAAAGTAGCTTCTGTGTTAAATGCTGATGATTATGCCCTTGGAAAGAGAGAGAGAGAGAGAGAGAGAGAGAGAGAGAGAGAGAGAGAGAGAGAGGATTAGGCATAGGCATACCATAGGCTGACCCTGTAATTGTGTCGCCATATCATATCCTGCCTCTGATGAATGAGTTGACGAAATCATCCGGTGTTTAAAGTACTTATAACATTGCCCCATTCTCCCCCCCCCCTCCTCCCTAAACCTTCTCCAATCCCTCCGGGCTCCCCCTTCCCCCACGGCGGATGCCCCCCGAAGAAGAGGAAAGCGAAAGCATTGCTCATGGACGCTCGAAAGTTCACAGAGTGAGGGGAATGCTGTCACTGCTATTTTTAAAAATGGCCTCTTTTTTTTTTTTCATTTCTTTTTCGCTCTGCTCCAATAGTTGTTTTTGTCGGTTCGGTAAACGTTGTTTTTAGCAGTTTTTTTTTGTAAATGTTAAGTTTTTCTTACGTTTATTGAGAAACACTTGTAAATAAGTTGTAAATCCCAATGTTTTTTTTCATTCAGAACATTGTTAATATTTTAATGAGATATATAATTTTTGTTTGATAAACATTTCGTACGGTAATCAGTTTCATGCATATATTAAGAGTTTGTTTTTGTTTTTATTTTTTTTTACTTACATTACCAGTTATTATTATTCGTATTAGCTCTTATTTCTTGTGGTATTTATCTTAGTTATGCAGTCGTCACTTACCGTACGCAACATCTTTTATTAAAGTTCTTTCACGACGCCAGCAATTGCTTTATGCTAACGGTAAATGGTGCAACGGCGTTGTTTTGTGTTTTGTCTCTGGAAGAAAATGCTTATGGTCATCTACCCGCGGTACCCCCTGGCCTGATGATCTGGGCGCTCAGCTGGTTTGTCTTAGGGTATTTTTTTCATTCACTTCCAGGAGCTATTACTCTTTAATAATCAGTGCTGCTATGAGACTATTAGTTCTGTACGGATAGTTTGTTGCTTGGTCTTTTTGCCATTTTTTTTTTTTTTTTTGTCTTTTTGGTGGTTGTTTTCCAATTTTTTAAATCTTTTTGGCAGTTATTTTTATTTCTTTGACAAAGGACATAGTAAGTGAGTTGTGAAGGACATAGTAAGTGAGTTGTGCCTTTCGTGAATACTGCATGTTTGTCCAAAATACAGGACAGAGGAGACAGTTAACTTTTGGATTTGGATTTTATGATTCAGTAAGTTGAAATCTCTCTCTCTCTCTCTCTCTCTCTCTCTCTCTCTCTCTCTCTCTCTCTCTCTCTCTCTCTCTCTCTCTCTCTCTCTGAGACTGTCTAAAGGAAATATGCGCTTGTTGACTTCTTGGTATTTGATCGGAACATCTGCCGCAGGGGAAGTTCTCACTGAGTAGCCAGGAAGGCGGGGGTTTGAGCGGCGTCGAGCTCTGGAGGAAGGATGTTGTGGATCGAAGGTTCCTAAAACCTTATCTGGTTGACCTTTGCACCTTGGCGACATGTGGTGTTGCGTTGTAGCAACACATTTCGGGAGATGCGTCCTTCCCTTTCACAGCCCCTGGGGTGACTTACATTGCGAAGTCCTCAAGCTCTCGGACAAGCAGTTTTCGTCTTGCAAATCGTTCCTCGAGTAATTCTGAAGGAAGCGCCCTTACTACCGTCAGTGCACCTAACGCAGTGCACTGTAGGCAGTACTTATTGTTCTTTGCAGCGTCCCTTCGGCCCCCAGCTTTCGTTCCTTCGACTGGACCTCCGTTCATCTTCTCTTCCGTCTTACTTTCCACCCTCTCTTAACAGTTCTAACAATTGTCTCAATGCAACTGCGAGGTTTTCCTCTCGTTACACCTTCAACACCATTTTACTCTCAACTTCCCTTTCAGCGCTAAATGACCTCACTTGGCCAACACTTGGCCTTTGGCCTAAATTTTATATTCCATTCCATTCCAATTCTGAAGTAATGACAGCGAAGTGGCTAGAACGCTTAGTTGTAACGCCAGATAACTTACAGTCAGCTAATCATCTTTTTATACATCTCGGCTTCTTAGATATATAAATGTGGATTGTGCGTTGGCATCTTTGTGGTACACTCGCCTCACTGAGCATTGTGGAGGTTCCAAATCGAATCTCGGCCAAGGATGAACTGATATTGGCAGTTCATTGAAAGGCATTATGCCTCTATTAACTTAAGTTGTGAATTATGTACCTAATGGATATTCGGTTTAAGTGGGTTCCGTGAGGTCTTTGATATGGCCACGGGGAGAGGCAGAGGTATAACACCAACGTAGCTACCACCTGTAATGATAAAAAGGCGCATGCATATATATATATATATATATATATATATATATATATATATATATATATATATATATATATATATATATATATATATATATATATATATATATATATACTGTACAGTATATGTATAGAAATAATCAACACAGTCACGTGTGGAACAGAAATAAATTTCTGACTCACATCGGGATCGAAAACAGATCTCTCAGTTGAAAGACCTGGGTTCGATCTTCATGTGAATCAGAAATTTATATATATATATATATATATATATATATATATATATATATATATATATATATATATATATATATACAGTATATATATATATATATACATAATTGTAATATACATGTATATACATATATAAATATGCCTATATATACATACAGTATATATAAATTATATATATAATGTTTATTTTTGTAAATATATAAACGCAAGTTATTCTCTTATTTATTTGGAAATTAACATTAGGCTACTCTTACCAAGAAAGTTCTCATTTTTATTTTTTACCCATTTTACTCATTTGTTTGCCTGGTGATCTCATAATTTAAAACATTCCTTTTCCCAGATATTCTTCTGAAAATATTAATGTTGGAAAGTTTTGCGTGTAGTCAGTCACTTCCATTCATTCGTGTTGCCAAGGAAACTGTCTGTTTACAATTAACCGGAGAGGAGATGATCAAGGGCAAGGGATTATGGATGAGTTACAGGGTGCCAAGCCGACACCGTGGCAGATGAGAGAAGACGTTTCTCTTTGCGCCCGGTAGGGAAATGGCACTTTCTGAACCCTACACTTTTTCTTCCCGAGAATTGTATGATATTCGTTTTCTATATTACCCCCACTCTCTCTCTCTCTCTCTCTCTCTCTCTCTCTCTCTCTCTCTCTCTCTCTCTCTCTCTCTGAATACTTACATACATTATATATATATATATATATATATATATATATATATATATATATATATATATATATATATATATATATATATATATATATATATTTAACTTTATCACATACACAATTGTTCTGTGCATTATTAGTAGAATTACTGAAAGGACCTCATTCAAACTGGATGGTATCTAATGGAGTATTTATTCAGAAAAAGTTACAAGTTTTCTTGGACAAACAGTCCACATTATCAAGTATCCGTACAGTGACCAGACGCGTAGTCCAGCTGTATTTATATCAATACTCCATTAGATACCATCCAGTTTGAGTGAGGTCATATGTGTGTGTGTGTGTGTGTAAGTATATATATATATATATATATATATATATATATATATATATATATATATATATATATATATATATATATATATATATATATATATATAGTTCCCATCCTGCAGCCTGCAGTGGGAACAAGTGCCAGGCGGTAGAATTCGCATACCGAAATACTTGCATAGGAACAGGAGCGCAACTCCTTTTAAACCAACTTCGCTAATGAGCGAGAAGAGCAGAGAGTGCGTATGCATGTTCATGTTCAGATATATGTACATACATACTTACACACGTATTTTTTTAGTGCAAACTTCTTCATTTGTATGTCTGTCTGTCGATTTGGATGTCTGTATAATTTAAGTATAAATATAATATGTTCATGTGTATTTTGACCTCATGAAACGAGTGACCTTTTTTGTTGAGTTGATGAGGTATTTTAATAGCTGCTGTTATCTTAAAACCGAGCTGACAGATGGTTCTCATTAGAGGACTGATCAAGTGTCACTCTCCTATTGTGCAAAGTGTGCTACAGTGTGGCTGTTTCCTTTGAGGATTAGGTTGATTAGGAGCGAGTTTATCCTTATCAGCAACCAAGGATTGTCATAATAGTTATGTTGATTTAAGAATGAATCGCTTGCTTTCAAGTGAAATCTTTGCAATTGTTTCATTTCTCTTTGAATGAGTTTGGTATCGAGAGATTTCACGATGGATTGAATAAGTAGGCAGTAGAGAGTGTCTGAGAAACCTAAGAGACAGTATATATTAAACTGTAGCCTAGACTATGTCTTACTTTTTAGTTTTCTTTAAAAGAAAACTATTAAGATGGCTTTGTCTGTCCGTCTGCACTTTTTCTGTCCGCCCCCAGATCTTAAAAATTACTGAGGCTAGGGGGCTGCAAATTGTTACGTTGATCATCCACCCTTGAATCATCAAACATACCAAATTGCATCCCTCTAGCCTTGATTTCATTTAAGGTTAAAGTTAGCCATAATCGTGCTTCTGTCAGCGATATGGGACAGGCTACCAACGGGCCATGGTTAAAGTTTCATGGGCCGCGGTTCATACAGCTTTATACCGAGACCACGGAAAGATAGATCTATTTTCGGTGGCCGTGATTATACGCTGTACAGAAAACTCGAATACGCCGAAGAAACTTCGGCGCATTTTTTACTTTTTTATTTGAGAATAATAGACACTTTTCCTTCCTTCATGCTTGGGCTAATAAAGGTGCAAGTTAATTGTTCGTCGCGTTTTCTCCGTACAAGAAATATCAAATGACATTTTTCAGTAGAATTACGTTATAAGTTGCAGTCTCTTTGTCTTTTATCCATATGTCGTGTATGAGTTATTGATACTGAAACTCTCTCTCTCTCTCTCTCTCTCTCTCTCTCTCTCTCTAAAGTCGGTAGAAAGTCGGTGCTAAGAAAAGGCGAATGAATGAAATTATCAAGCTAACGGAATGCTAGGACATAGAGTAGTCTCTTCCATATAAGATCGGCCCAAAATAATTATGTGCAACTTTTGACCGAGGTGCAAGACCCAGCAATCCTTTCCTTCTTGAGAAGTTGCATACCTCTCTCTCTCTCTCTCTCTCATTCTCTCTCTCTCTCTCTCTCTCTCTCTCTCTCTCTCAGGACCCTGCGGTAGCCCGCCCACATTACACGCCCACCGGGAACTCCTGAGACCTATCATTCCGAACCTACACACGCCCAGCGTTTCCAAGGTCATACTCCACTTTTACCCGCCCACGCCACACCCACGTGCGCCTTCTCTCTCTCTCTCTCTCTCTCTCTCTCTGAACAGCCTACACCACACCCACACAGACTGCGTCCTCCTACCAGCGACACACCCACGATAAGCACCTCCGCCCACGCCCACATTTTCGATCTCGCTAAACTCGGGGTAACAACCTACGGTGCCTGGATGCACAGGTGGACGACAGTGAATAAATAAATAAATAAAAAAAAAAAGTTAGACGCTGTTTAGGGAATGTTTTTGAAGCTCGAGGTATAGTTCGAGTAGGCGCTGTTGGTTTGTCTATTCCATTTACTGATATATTTTTGTAGCGACATTTTCATTGAGCCATTTCGAAAATGACTCGACCTAAAAGAAGAATTAGAAAGTGAGGATCCTCAGGTCAAGAATGGACCCTAGAACACTTAACATGTTTCTCATGTAGAGAGCAATGGGACATGCAGCTGATACCCTCTTCTAGCCCAGGCCCGAAGACGACAATAAAAACTGAGGAGAAATTTTTTGTAAAAACTCGGTTTAAAACCCTCAGAAAGCAGGAGACGTCAGCGTGGAAGAGAAAG
>NC_089762.1:25683390-25745890 GCF_040412425.1 Macrobrachium rosenbergii
AAAGTTTGGTTAGGCTGTGGAATTAGACTGATAGTGAAAGAAGTCAGGATAGATAGTTGCTTAAATTTATTATTATTATTATTATTATTATTATTATTATTATTATTATTATTATTATTATTATTATTATTATTATTATTATTATTAACTAGCACGTATAAAGTAAAATAAGAGTAAAAGAGCATATTTAGTTGAAATATTTCGCAGATGTTGTGTCAAAAGCATCACCAAGCACAGTATTGCCAAATATGCATCAACTGTTAATGACTGTTTACGATGCAAAGCAATTCGTGAAGCAAAATCCGTATGGTATGAGATTAACAAAGTCTTAGTTCACCTTCATGTCCCACTGACCCCAACCATTACTTGATTCGTTCCAGATCTCTGTCAAGGAATTTCAGAAAAAAAAACAACTGCAATAGGAGTAATATTATCTGCATACTGTCCTGTCTTATTCTCTACGCCAGCAATCATATCCCAGGAAAGGAAAAAAAAGAAAAAACGATGACCCCCAGACGTGATATAAATCCAGTAGGTTTGTGAGGATCTTGTGAAGGAAGCTGAAGGGCTGGTAGTTGAGGGATTGGGGACCAAGTATAACGTCGTTCTGTATCTTAGTGAAAAAAGTAGAAAACACGAACATTTTGCTTGGACGTCGTAGTCCATTACCTTGATAATATAGCTGGCCATCAGCCAAGTAGTAAGGCTGTCGTCATGAAACAAGAACGTCTTTTCTTAATTTAGTGTAACTTCCCTAGACTATCATATCGAGATTCCACACGACATGCCACATGTACATTAATTCCGTAGCCATTAGATAATAGTTGCTTGTAAAATTCTGTTACACGGACTGAAAGCCTACCAAGGGGCATAGGGTTTTTTTGCTGCAGTTGAACTCAGAAAAAAGTGCTCCGTGTTTCATCCGCTTGTCAGAGAGCCGAATACAAGGGAACATACAGCAGTGGAACACTGATTCGCAAAGCGAATGCTTGTCAAAGCGATAAACAGTATAAATAAGCTGTAATACAAATTTAATTAATTGTGTAATACGACAGTCTAGCAACTTTGCACAATAAAAGTCTCGTCATGATAAAGACTGACAGTTGAGATAAACCGAATAATAAGGACTCACTTAAGCAGCTTGTTAAGTCTGGCCAGGATACACACATTGCGAAAGTCTGATTTCATTGCATTATTACAACCTGACAAGTTCTTTTACGACAGAACGAAGCAGATTGGAGAAATTCTTCCTGAGATTTAACCCTGCAGATGAATTTAAGTCTTGTAAAGAAAGTCTTACACTTTAGTAGGATCCAGTTAAGTAGCTTGGCGCTCTTCTAAGTATAATACAGCAAACAGCTTGGGAAAAGTAAAACCCCGAACAAGATGCAGCCTCAGAAATTTAAACCTTATTAACTGATTGGTAACGCTGGATCGAATACATCTTGAAAACCACACGAAAGTCCTTTATAGACAAATCCGAGAAGTGTGGTGAATGTTTGGTTAGCATACAGTTTAACCAGACCACTGAGCTGATTAACAGCTCTCCTAGGGCTGGCCCGGAGGATTAGATTTATTTTACGTGGCTAAGAGCCAACTGGTTACTTAACAACGTGACCTACAGCTTATTGTGGAATCCGAACCACATTATGACGAGAAATGGATTTCTATTACCAGAAATAAATTCCTCTAATGCTTCATTGGCCGGTCGGAGAATCGAACGCTGGGCCAACAGCGTGCTAGCCGAGAGCTCTACCCACCCCTCCAATGTAGAACTGGTTAGCATACATTCATATGGTTTTGTGAACAGCATTGATGATAAATATTATAGTCAAATAATTTAGCGAAAAGCAGTCGTACAACCTGATTTAGGCCAGCTGGCATTTACAAAAGTTAGGTATACCTTAGTTTTACCAGACCACTGAGCTGATTAACAGCTCTCCTAGGGCTGGTCCGAAGGATTAGACTTATTTTACGTGGCTAAGAACCAATTGGTTACCAACTGGTTACCTAGCAACGGGACCTACAGCTTATTGTGGAATCCGAACCACATTATAGCGAGATATGAATTTCTGTCACCAGAAATAAATGCACTTACAAAGCCTGTGCGGGATACCATTAACTAGTTTTGGGAAGATTTGGTTAGAACGAAGTCTAAAACTTAAATGATGTAGCATTACTGGCTGGACAAAGTCGATTAGATAAGTAAAAGTTCGGATAACGGTCAGTCGAATAATTTAGTGAAAGCCTGTCACAACTGTGCTGATGTGAAAGTATGATTGTAGATCAATTTTACAACCAAGAGTTTACTTGAAAATTCATAGGTGAACTTTGCCCTCGTCATGAATAATTCATTTCTTTACATAAAGTCTCAAAAATTTTCATCTTTAATTGCACAGTATTATCAGTTTAAAAAGAAACTCGAATAATGATTACCAAAGAGTAGCAGTACAAACGTAGCATACGCAAACTAATATTCAAACATTCTCTCCCACTTGAATGAGTAGGAGGATTACTCCTAGGAGTAAATGTATTGTTTGCATGTCACTCCACATGTCGATATATGTCAGTATACAAATATAAATGCAAACACGTTCAGGGGCGTCATTTAGGGGGGGCTGGGGGTGAGCAACTGCCCCCCCAAGACTCAAGTTGCCCCACCCCAGCCTCAACTTGCCCCCCCTCACCCCACCAAGCCCCAAGAAGTAACAGCAGCTGGTTTTCCATTATTCCTTCCGAAATTCAAATGTGTCATCACATTAAGTTATATCTTTCTATCTATTTTATATTAAAAAAAAAACCAGGTGATTAGGCTCGCTTAGCTTGCCAAACCGCCTTTGCCCCCCCCCATCAAAAATCTGAAATGACGCCCCTGAACACGTTATTTTTAATATATATACATTATATTATATATATATATATATATATATATACATACATATATATATACATATATACATACATACATACATATATATATATATATATATATATATATATACATACATACATACATATATATATATAACAATTTCATAAATTTTAGCTTTACAAATGAAAAAAAAAAAGCATACGTACTTGTACTGTAAGCATGCATACTTATATCACAAGAGAAGTCTCATTTACCTCCATATTTGAGAAAGTAGTGTATCTTCAGAGGAAGAAGTTTCTTGTTAATTTTCGGAGCCATGGCATTGAGTCACACTCGATAAAACCATAGACACGTTTTCCTGAAAGAGTAAAAAAAGGAATTTAGTCAACAATTCTTGTAGGATGTAGTGAATAAATGCAATAGGGACAGGCATAAATACTGCATAAATCTCCTACCAGAAACACAACAGCAACAGAACCAATAACGTTGATCAAGCACATAAACCTACGGATATTGCTACTATTATTTCATTGTAGTCGTCCCTATGATATTATTATTACTATATATACAGTATGTAATACTTGTCATGCTAACTCCAACAGCGCCGCATAAAATTTTACAATACAAGAGTATGGCACTTTATGCATTTAAAGATTTCCTAAAATGATTAGAATAAAATATTTTATCATGAAGGTTTCTACCGGTCTTTCATTATTTTGAAGAGTTAGATATCAGAATTTCATGAATGGCTTAAAAGCAAGCCTATAACCTCTAGTAGTGTTAGTAATAGTAATACAGGCACTAATAATAATAATAATAATACTAATAATAATAATAATAATAATAATAATAATAATTAATAATGTTAAGAAGAAGAGAATGGTTTTCAAATGTATCTGACCTTGGGAGACAATGCAAGGTGACGACCTGAGATGATCAGATAAACATTTTTCTTCTTGGCCACAACAATCTAAACATTATAAAGGACAAACCGCGAGCATAACACGCTTAGATGGCAGACGTATACGTGTCATATTAAGGGTAGACCAAAGTCACCAACAATGCGAAGTGACGTAAACGAGTCTCTCCACGCCAGAACGTCACTCCCAGAGACCCACGAGACAGGCAAAAAAGGAAAAAAAAAAAACCCTTGCAACTGGGACTCCGTGAAATACGATCCCAAAAAACATGGCCTACGTGATGACATTTATCGGTCGGGGAGGTTCATACACGAGGTAAGGTCTCTGAGAGGCTCTGTACCCCGACGAAGGCTTTCGTTAATCACCTACAATGATGCCTGGGAGGGGAGACTCGGTGGTTAAATGACTTTCATCTGGGCACGAAACGAAATGGTGACGGCGAGGAAAAAAAAAATCCTTTGCATGCCGTTCTACTTCCATTTAAAGGCGCCATAATTCATGATTAACTTTAAACTCCTCTCCGAAACAATCTAGTTTAACTTTTCATTACTTTTATTTCATTTGATAAATTAGATCGTTAAAGTTACTGACTCACGATGGCAGTTACCTCGTAAATATTAATGAAATAAGGAGCAGCACATAATGCTTTCAGCAATTCCCTTAAAATCACCCACTTGAAGAAACAATGCTGATGAAGAATATTGCTGAATTGTTGAAAGAGAAAATTTAACCAATGAGCTGTGAATAACTTAATTTTTTTCATTGATGACAAGTTAACTGTTCGTTAGCAGTAACAACAGCAATAGCAATAAAAATAGTAATAATAATGTAAAGAAAAGAAGAGCATGAACATTAAATGGTGAAGGTACATAAATGATTATTCGAACTCACACTCCCAATCTGTCATTCTATTAAATCCTCCCGAATCTTGTAGATATGATACCAGTAAAACGACTGTTGCACAGAATGTACCGGCACTAACGAAACAAGTATTTTCATAAAAAAATTATATTTTAGAATTTCAGTATACTGAATGTCTAAGCCTTGGGATTCATATGACATTCATTGTTGAATTCTAGTATATTTTCATTACCCTGACACTAGATTAAGTCTTGACAATTACTGACGTATATTATTTGCGCGATACTGGACCAAAGGAAAAACCGTTTTTTTGCAGACACAGATGCAACTCGATTAAAAGATTACAGCGATTATTTCCTTATGAACCATTAACTGTGCGCAGGCTCTGCATCCCAGGGCAATTCCGCACTTTCAGAGTAAAATGGACCCTGTAGGGTGGATTGTGCCGTCATTGCACCTCACTTGGGGTACTGTAGGTACTTATAAAGGGTGTCTGCAGCATCCCTTCGGCCCCTTGCTGGACTTCACGTTTTAGTCCTTTATTTTACCTCTGTTCACTCTTCCTCTCTTCAGTCTTCTCTCCAGCCTCTCTAACTTCTTACTGCTGTTGTGGGGGTTTCTCCCAGTTCCACCTTTAGATCTTTGTCCTTTATCTCCTTTTGTGGATCCCTTTACCTTGCTGTTCAACCACAACTTACTTCTTTTCAGTGCATTAAGCGCTGAATGGCCGAAAGTGCTCCCAGTGCTGGGCATGACAGTCTAAATTTCATTAAATCGAATCGGAATAAAACGGAAAGTGCCGAAATGTCACAGTGTTCCTTTTGACAAAAACTGCAATAACTCGATAAACGAATGAAACCAGACACCATTTCATTGCAAAGGTGGATCATATCTGTGTCACTCAGACAAGAGTTCTTCTTATCAGTGATGTAATGAGAAAGAGCAAGGCCAAATGAGTTAGAAGAATCTATGAGTCATGTAATTTCCGAAAGCTCCTCTCGAAGATAATGGCAAGAATCAGCGGTCACCTTCACTTTAAACAGACGATCGCTTTGGTCATGGGTTCCGTTCAGGTTAATAGTAAAAATATGACGTGTTTCTGTATTATATAAGTGGCAGCTTTTCATCTGAATATACATACAAGCCTTCAGCATATATATATATATATATATATATATATATATATATATATATATATATATATATATATATATATATATATATATATAAATAAATCATACAACTTATCCACTTTGAATAGGATGGCTGGGGGATTACCATACGATTTACTTCAAGTACTTTGGGGTGAGATTCTTAGACACATGCCATTATCGACTAGGCTACTATCCACTAAAGTAGTTAGATAATTAAACACACACACAGACACACATACACATATATATATATATATATATATATATATATATATATATATATATATATATATATATATATATATGTGTGTATGTATAGAGAGAGAGAGAGAGGCGGGTATGTTTCACCATGGTCCCAATAGTAAATGATTTATTCATGAATTCGGGCGAAACCACTCCTCTAGATTACGGAACATCTTAGAATACTGATTGGTTATTCAGATAAATTGAACTCCACAACTTCAAAATTTGACTTTAAAACGTCAGTAACGTTGAACACTGGCGTACGGAAAAATGTCAAGGAAAAGAAACCACTTATATGTTGGGAGCGGGGGATTAAAGATCATGTGTCAGTATCTAGCGAAGGATAAAATATTAAGTCACTTGAAGTCGAAAATTTTGTGCATATCATTAACTGAGAGAGAGAGGAAAAGTAAATATATTATAAAATACACGGATCAAGTGTTTTTTTGAATTAGGACTGTCAAAGCCATTGCAGCCTAAAATAAATAATGTTATCGTAGTAAAATATTTCAATGAAATATTTTACTGAAATTATTTCACGAAGCTGTGACTGCAGAAGAGATACATATACACTGGTAGCAGTAATGGCTGATTAAAACCTGTGTTTGCATAACTCTTGAGCAATAAACATATACGATAAAAATTACTGCTTACATATGTTACGCAAGTAGAAGTGCATCACTGTATACATAAAAATATATGCTATATGCACTAAGTTTCTCCATTATTTTTGAAAGGATGAAACAAGAGGAATATACACGGAATAACCTTGTAAGGGATAAAGCACACATCATTACTTTAACAAAAGAAAAATAGCCCACTCATCGCTCTTTTAATAAAAAAGAGATAAACGGCAAGAAAAGAGATGTCACGTCAAGAGTCGGAGCAGACGTCCCTGACCCAAAAAACTACAAAGGGTTCCTTAATGGAACAGAAATTGTTTATAAACCTCCTCAGTTGCTGTGCTACCTTAGGGCTTCAGACAGCGCCATCAAGGGCAGGCATTATTGTTCAGTATTTTAGGATCTCTTAGGTAAAGGTAAAGCCTTGTTTTAGCATCTCTCTTGCTCTCTCTCTCTCTTTCTCTTCCTGTCTCTCTCCGTAAATCAATATTTTTTCAGCTTGGATCCGCTGCTGCCTGCTTTCTTCTCCCGGAAGTTCCCGAAGGGGCGCGGAAAAGGTTGGCTTGGAAGTCCATCTGAATGCAGAGTCCGTAAAAGTTATTCGGTGTTGTGTGCTTGGGCAGTATCTTGTTAAGGAACTTTTGGTAAAATCCTTAACCTCTCTCTCTCTCTCTCTGTATATATATATATATATATATATATATATATATATATATATATATATATATATATATATATATTTGTGTTCAGTGTATTTATCATTCATATAAACTGTATATACAGTATATATATGTGTGTGTGTGTACATACACACACACACACATATATATATGAATGGTGAATATTAAAAAGTTGGACAAAGGAGCTGAGAAAAGACCTAATTGATTTATAAAGTGTATGCGGCAGTATTGTGGAGAAAGTGAAGTGCAGTTGAGCAACAGACCAAGATCTGCAGGGAAAGTCTGGATGAAGGAGAGGTTTCTAAAGGAGATAGTCAGAATTGCAAGCACGTAACATTGCACGGTATATAAGGAAAAATGTATCGGCTTTATGATAAGATAAGACGGTATCAGAGGGCTTGTGATGTTGAAGAGCAGATCGCCTAAGGATGCTGTGTATGGATTAATTGTTAAGTGTTAGATACGGCGTTTACGAATAAAGGGAGAGTGGCATGAAGAATAACTGGCTCTTGGCTAACTGTGAAAGAATTGACAGAATAACGACGCCGAGGACGTTGAGAATGTATGTTATGGAGGAAAGGTTTTCGCGAGCGAGCACGAATTATGATGAAGGAGAAACTTGTGAAAAAAAAAATTAGGAGAATTTCTAAGTAAAAATTAGAACATTATTTCCCCATTGTTATTCAATAAAGATGCAGTAATTAAAGAAGCCACGGAAAGGATAAGAATCAGAAGAGGAAGTACGAATGAGAATAGGAGTTGCGAATAGAACATGGAGTGGGTGACATTTGCTCATTTTATGGTGCTAGCAGGTGATAGCAGGCAGCTTGCATAGATCTGTAAGATTAGTAAGGAGAAAGTGAATGTTGGGAAGAGAACAATCACTAAATGTTCAACAGACTCTCAAGTGCGTACCCCTTGTATACTCTTAATTCTGATTCAGGTATCCATCTCACGATTAAATTTTGGAAAAGCAAGACCACCTCCAAAAGCTATCTCTGGCTAACGTGAATGTGATTTATGAAAATCACTAAAGTTATCTGTCTTGGGCGAAATTCGTTCATCAGATAAAACTGGTACCGGAATAGCAGACCATCAATATTTCTGCAAATGTGAGTGAAAGGAAAATGAGCTGAATCTCTGGTATTCCGTGTTTTGAGAACACAAACAGGTTGGGTCTTACGTTGGACCGTTATATGCTTTAAATGCGCAACAATTGAAAATCTTAATTTCACATCATTTATCAACACCTAAGTGAAATTTACGAGGTGAGGCAAAATAATCGAACTTTCCCGACAGTATGACTAATGGTTAGCTGCGCGTAATTTCCAGTAGCAGAACATATATATATATATATATATATATATATATATATATATATATATATATATATATATATATATATATATATATATATATATATATATATATATAATATATATATATATGATATATATTTTGTCACAGGTGAAAAAAAAAATGAAATCTCTTCCCCTAAGCGAACCTCCTTATCGATCTTGATATGTGTACCAAACAGAATTTAATATTATATATAGCTCAGTTACTGAATTTGCCAGACAGTGATAAATGCCATGCATTGAATGCAAGCTGATTTATGCCCTGCGCACGGCGTGCCAGCAACACCGTTTCACTTGACAAAGGCGTCCCATATGCCCGCCCTTATGTGCTTCATAAACACATGAATATAGCTTTTGTGTCGTATTCACTTAAACAGTTGGCAACGTGTTTTTACTCACAGATAATCTGTTACGGAATTATTTGCCAGTGTTCTGTATACACCAACAACATACGATAAATGAATGTCCAGGCATACTTTAATAACGTTCGGCATTTGTACAAATTGACAGATTTGTTGGGAGATCATGGCGCCGAAGCTGTTGTGTGAAGTGACGGCAAAGAGAAAAGATCCATCATTATAGGAGATTTGGCTACATTACTCTTGACCTATATCCCGCAGGTCATTTTCACGTACGTCTATGTGCTCTCTCTTTTTTAACTGGCTCCTTTTATCTCGCTCGATTGGGTTTATTGTTAACCGTATGATCTAATAAATGGAGCGATTTTCTTTTCTCTTCAGCCCTAACCGGCTTTCGCTCTTTACTTTTCCCCTCCAAAAAGGAATATTGGATAAGTACATCTGAAATGTGACTGCGATTTTTTCTGCTTTATAACACACTGGGCTGGAAATTTCCGCATGAAGCGGGAATGGCGCGGAGTAATAATACGTTAAGTGCGTGATAAAGGCAACACTAAGTTCTGTGCTTCACGTGGCACAGCCTTCACGACAGCAGTCTGAAGATTCCTTGCCCAAGAAACAGATAAATAGCTCGAGCTTTGCAATGGCTTAGGTTAGTGATCACGACTTACAGTTTTACGATATTGGTAAAGATCCGTCGATAACAATGTTGCTGTAACGCCTGCCTACTAAACCCTTTGTCAGGCATTCTGTCAGATGGTCTCGTAGTCTTCACTTACCATCATTTTAAGTGAAAAACATTCTGAGGTCTTCATGGCAATGCTCTTAAAACCTGATTGGATATACGATGAGTAGCGCGGATTACCCGTCACTGACACTAATGGCAGATGACCAACGATTTCAATCTCTTGTAAGATTTCGCCAGAATCAAGGAGCGGTCATTATTCAATCTCACTGAACGGCAACTGGCATTGGCATCAAGTGCCATCTACCATCTGTTCTGCCATTTTGAGAGGGTCAGCCTAGTTGTAATTAAAGTCGCATCTTTTGGCTGTGTCTTACTGAAACGAAAGAGAAAATGAAAAGACGCCCTTGTTTTAGCATTAAAATATTTCATTAACTTTATTGGATGAAAAGAAATAATTACGGGGTGGCATGACCCTTTTTCTTCAGTCTCTGGGAAGGAAAGGAGGCGAATATCAAACGCTCTTAGGCTCAGTCAAATCCCGAAGCTATTTCATTTGAGTGCAATTTCTAAAAAAGTTTAAAAGATAGCATGTTTACAAGTCCGGTACATTGCAAAGTTTCAACACTGACGTCAAAACAGATTTGTTTTTTCATACTTATTTTTGACGCTAATCTCTGTTTTGACTCGATTTACTTGAGAACTATCAAACAATAAACCCTTGTTTGGAGTTAAACAGAATCGGTTGTGAAACAGCTGAGATCATCGCAAGCAAACCAGGGAGAGCAAGACACGAAGGGACAAACACTAACAGTACTTATACCAATCATTACTGTTTATGGCTGCTCCAAGAAGCTTTTTCAGCTCGACTGCTTACTGTAAGGGGCCATCAAATCTGAAGACTTGATAAGCGTACTTTTGGCGATTGAAATAAATTTATCTCTTCGCTGCTTACGGTTTTGCCGCCGTTTTTATGACGTCTTTACGTCAGTCGTTTGTATTTACAAAGAAGATTACTGCTGCCAGTAAAGAACAGCGATAAAACAATCTCTCGAAGGCATGATTCAGGCTGTGTCTTAGAAGATGCGCCATTACGCAAGAGCTTCTTGAAATTTGAAACCCATCAGAAATTTGAGGGGCGGAGCATTTGACGAATAAATCATATGCCCAGAGGAAGGCCTTAATTTTCTTTAATGACCGTAAAGATATAATGATACGGAGGAAGAAGAGCCTAATGAGAATGGTGAGGTAAGTTGTTCGGAAAACTTTTGTGAAACCAATATACACTGTGTATATATATATATATATATATATATATATATATATATATATATATATATATATATATAGAGAGAGAGAGAGAGAGAGAGAGAGAGAGAGAGAGAGAGAGAGAGAGAGAGAGAGAGAGAGAGAGATTTTACACTTTTGGGTAACAACACCAAAATTTTTCTCTGGATGTTGACATTGATTTTACAAATGTTAACTTTCTGTATTATTATTATTATTTATTATTATTATTATTATTATTATTATTATTATTATTATTATTATTATTATTTAACACGACCGCACATTCGGAAGGAAGGAGCCAAAAAGGCCATTAACTTACACAGCAAGCTCCCACAGAATGAACCTCCCATTTGAACGACATAACAGAAACGTACAGTAATATCGAAATGAAAGATGAATAAATAACGGTAAACAAACCGAACGTAAAAATTGGCTGATACAAGATTATAATATGTGAATAAGTAAATGGAGGCTACCCAAAATCAAGTGACCCTGTTTATCATCACACTGGCCGTCTGCCGAGTCTTCTCCACGCCATTTCATGCAGCATCCACATTTCTTTTGTCTCGGTAATGCTGAAGGTCAGTGACCTTCACTTCTCTTCCATCTAAAGCTACTGTTCGCCAGTCACTTTCAAATGCTCCTGCCACTGTACTTGAATTCTGTACATCGACGTTGATGATCTTTGGTGTAACGAAATTTTGCCAACCAAATCAATCGATCTGTCTCCATCTGCTTCGAGATTTTGTCCATCCTGCTGGGCCTGTTGTCGCCTACCCTTTTTACCTTCATGTGTAAATATAATCGTGGACATTTATCCCGTCATTACCATCTGTAAACACTTATTTTTCTTCTCAAATTTTTGTCGTGAGTTTTTCACACTCACTACTCAACCGAACCACTGAATTTCTCTGTCAAACAATAATCACTCTTTGTGACACTGGACTCTATTTTTTACCTGTTGCCACTTATTCAATATTTTCTTCTCATTTACTAATATGCATGACCATTCCTTCCGTTGTTCCTTCAGAACCATTTGCGCCTCTTCTCCATTTTTACAATATACTGATGCTGAAAGAGGGTTGCAAACTTTTCATCCGCTACCGGTATAAGTCAACCTTCATGCTACGTTTTAACACACTCTAGTTGAGCAAAAGTTCGTGTTTTGCATCTCATTTTCTATCTGCGTGTTAATACTTCTCACTTTTTGCTTTTACCAAAATGAAGGTCGCACAGTTCCTTAAATTCACGTCTACGCTTATGACATCGTTGTACTCAGAATCAAAACTTCCCGATTCTTCCAAAGCTACAATTTGAAAACCATTCACATTCTAATTTTCTCTCCATCCTTATTCTCTGCTGATCTCTAGATATAAAGAAAGTGATATGCAAAGCAACACACACTCATTTAGTAGGTTCTTACTGAATGCAAGAGAATGGATAATCTTTACAAATTGATAAATCTAAAAGCTCTGTATTGTACACTGCATCAAAAAAATTTTTTTAACGCTGGCACCACTGCCTTGTTTTATATATATACAGTATATATATATATATGTATATATACAATTTATATATATACCTGTATGTATGTACGTATGTATGTATACACGCACCAATAATAGAGATGACGCAATCGGTTGTAATTCAAGTACGTATTAAGGCTCTCTGTCCTGCACCCCAGACATCAGTGACCTACTTCGGACAGGCTGGTCAGTCCTTATGAAAATTTCACTAATGATAAGTGACATTTCCATTTCTATTACACGTCAATCCATCATACATCAAATCTACAGAACCGTACCACGAAACTCTCCTGCTTTGGAGGGAGACCACATCGTTATCCCAAAGAGGCTATTGCGCCTTCATGAGACGGATGACTAACGTCACATTTTACAGCTATTAATAAATCGCATACTAAATGATTCATCCGGGAAAGTCCAATATATTCCAGAAGAAACTCATCTTGATTCAAGATCCAACGGGCGTGTTCTCCGCCTCTCGATCAAATGCAAGTTGAACTGTTCCCCCCAACCAAGAGGGTTTTTTAAATCATTACGAGCCCCGACTATTTTGAAGAAGTCACGCGGTGAAGGGTACAGCCCACTCGTCTTGTGACGGCCCTGATATTCTGGCTGCAGGCGAATGCCCGGGCCCTTCGGCGCTCCAATGTCACTGGGGTCGCAGGTATTTCACCAGTATAAGTCATCTGTGGTAAAGAAGGCAAAGAATTTGGCAAGCCGCTCCTGTCAATCATGGGGAGATATGTAGACAATTCTTTTATGGCGCTGTAACGACCCAAAGCCGTACGTATCTCTATTAGATGGATTTTTCATTTTCAAGAGGTGGTGTGCATGTAAGAGGAATTAGTTCAGCGGCATATATCGTCTTATCGATCCCTCATATTTCACCAGCATTTTTTGGTGCCTCCGTTCAATTTCAGCCTTCGCAAGTTGGCATCCTTTCTCCTAGGACTATGTTTACTCTTGGCACTTCGGCTGAAACTGCAGCAAAGTAATTTCATTCCTTGAACACTGAAGGACAAACTTTGTACAGCTGTCAAAGTCTACATGGACTACTCTAAATATACAAAATAGGGAACACTCATTTGACTACAGGGGAAAGGATGTGTCTGCATGTGCGTGGATTCGACTGAAAGAAGGGAAATGCATAATACTTTTACCACGTCATTTACACGCCAATGTCGTGATCAACGTCACGCGAAAGGCAAAATTAACACGAGCATTTTCAGTCTCTTTAAAACACCAGCAATCTTGGGTTTTGGACGGATTCCAATCTCGTTCAGAATGTTGGACGCTACCTGGCGAACAGATTCATTTACTGTAGTGAAACAAGAGCTCAGCAAATCTTTTAAACCTCGAGGGTACAAAAAATGCCCTCCGTTGTCGTTCTTTCTGCACGTTGCCTCGTCACCTGTTCACATGCCATTTCGGGTTGAGATGTTTATTCCTTTTAATAAAGTGGCAGATGGCATCACTCACCGTGCGTTTTCATTTCAGTCTTGGTAACTTAAAACCACATGAACATTCGAAGAATCCATTTACATGCGAAGCATACCCACAGTCTATCAGAGGACCGTGAAAAAAGGAGTAAACATTCCATATATTTTCAACCGTGCCAAAGAAAGAGCGTCGTCTCATTCGCAAGATTTTAAAGGACAGTTTGGTTGTGGGAGGACGTTTGTTTTCTTCTTTGAGGGTCATAAGCCCAGAGATCTTATCCCTTTTATCCCATTTGTGTAAATTTGTCTGTATGGATTGGTGTAGCGCCAAGACTTTGATGACAATATGTTACGTATGGATAATAAAAAGGCACGGGGGCTCTTTCGCTACAGGTAACTACAATGTTCATCAGTTTATGCCTTCCAGAGTATATCCTCAGAACTGATGAACACTGTAGTTACCTGTAGCGAAAGAGCCCTCGTGCTTTCTTATTATGCATATATAACATATTGTCATCAAAGCCTTGGCGCTACACCAATCCATACAGCCAAATTTACACAAATGGGATAAAAGGGATAAGATCTCTGGGCAAAAATGCTAAATCGTAAAGAGTAGGAAGATAAAAGGAGAAGGTGTTTTCAAAGTCACACAGCAAATTGAAGAGAAAAAAACTGCCCGGCAGACTGCCAAACATGGAAGAGGGTAGTTTGATTGATACGAATGTTGCAGATCCCTTTCTCTCTCCGTTTCTGAAGTCTCCAAAAGACGTTGAAGGGAAGAAAAGAGGCGAAGGAACGAAAAATAAAAGTCCACAAGTATCATTTTACAGTCCTTGAAGTCTTGTGCATAAATGCTGAACCGGTCTTAAGTACAGGATGTGTACGCTATGAAGATGCAATATTTGGTCGTTCCGTTTACCACTTCAAGGTAATACTAGAAAAAGAGGAAGTGTGCAGTGAAAGCCTTCAAACATTGAAACAAAGATTTTTGGAGTGAAGAAGCTAAAAATAAATTGAATATGTCGTCTGATTAGATTACATAGTCTATGTTTTGAGTACCAGGACACGTAATGATCCAGATATGAGCAAATATTTGGCACAAATATTTGGCAGAAATACAAGCCTGTCTGTGTCTACTCTCACCCCAGTTATACAATAAACTCATTTGATCTCTTGCTTTATGACATCCAATATTTACTCGTTTATATTTCCTTAAAACGAATGCAGTTCATCAAAAACTAATGTGAATCCAGTCGAGACTGATACAAAATGTTGTTAAAAATGGAAAATTGAGGTCTGTTTTTTCATGAGGGCCAGAAAGAAGAAACCCGGTTTTATCAAATAATGTTTCCTGTTATAAATTTTCCTCTTTAATAATCAAACGGCCTTATAAAAGTATGGGTGCATGAGTCCCTCCTTATATAAACGCGTTCAGAGCTTTTAAATAGAAAATTGAATAAAAATCCATGCGAGCCAACTATTGGTAAGGAAGAGGAGGAAACTGCACGCCAGAGCGTGTTACATTCCTGCAGTGTTTGCATTAACGATTTTAATATTCATGAAGATTAGAGAAACTTCTTGGCGACATTTTGATATACAAATCCTTCTTAACGAAGTCAGGAAACGAAAAATCGACTTTTCGTCGAAAACATGCGGAATATTTATAAAAAAAATGCTGGTAATTCGCGAGCCAGAATCTTGCAGCAATCGAACACCAAGTGCCGGACCTTGATCTTGTTTAGATTACGCCGGAATCCTACTTTTTTTTTTCTCTCTCTAAATCAGCTCACGTGTGTGAAACCCATTCGGTGACAATTCACATTTTCGGGACCTGCTGAATCACTGATATTAAAGGATGCAAAACCACAACGGTCTGAATTTCGAAAGTACTTCTAATTTACGTTTTGTTTCAGTCAAGGAATTTCCTGTCCTTTCCGCGTGTCGATTAGTGTCGTCAGTGGTACCGTGATCCCAAAATAACTGATTCATGTTATCAATGGATATACGATCTCATTTGCGTGTCGGGGGTGGGGCCCACTCTTAAAGGATTAGGTTCTACCTTCAAAGAAGGTCTTATTCGCAAAATTTCTAGCTTTACAATCTTATATAATTATATTTAAGTATACTAATGTGTCAGGTTTACATTTCTGTAGCATATATATATATATATATATATATATATATATATATATATATATATATATATATATATATATATATATATATATATAGATAGAGATAGAGAGAGAGAGAGAGAGAGAGAGAGAGAGAGAGAGAGAGAGAGAGAGAGAGAGAGAGAGCCACTGCTTCTAATTGCATTTATATTATCGGAATATTTAATTCTTTCGGAACGAGTTAATAATTTAGCCCAGTCAATCAATTTAAAATAACGAGTATTTTTGCCAAAATAAATTTTAGTTTTAAAAGTGAATTTTTCCTGTTAACTTCGAACATTTATTTCGTGACAAACAGGATGACATATTTCTGATGCACCTTCATCATGTCAAATAGGAAGTGGGATGTCTCGCTCCTTGCCGTTGTATCACCTAACAAATTTTATAACAACTTGCGACTTCGGCGATGTGGCATTGGAAACATGCGTGACACACACCGTGAAGTTTATATGATAAACTGAATGGTTGAAAAGGTAACAGGAGCACCTTCGGGATATGCAATCCTGATATACCGATGTTTAATGAGCTTATAGGTGAGAACGTAACGCCTTCGTGTCATCGTTACTGGATAACTTTGAAGGATACTAATAAAGAATGACCTTGTAGCTTCCTTTACGGCTGTATAGCAGAAGTGAAGACCGTGAGTCTTGATCAGAGTTTGGGTCATAATTTGTAGTTCGCACGCAGCTCTTCCGGAATGAACCGGAGCGTCCATTTGTTGACGAAAGTGCCAAGTGGACTTTGCATATTCCTTATTCTTCTTCACCACTTTGCTTTTTCTCTCCGACACCTTACTCCTTCGGTCGTTTCTCATCTCCCTGGATAAACCTTGTGTTTTCCCACGAAGGTACGCATGTTTAATGATGATACTGTATTAAAATAACGCCGTAAAATCTTAAGTACATCCTGAGATGGGATGTTTCACGAGCATAAGTTTGCCTCGGAACACTTGTGGTGCCAGGATCTTCTTTGGCGTTTAAACAAACAGTACATGAGACAGTTTTATAAGTGTTTATTTACAGCTTCACTTCACAACGTTTTATCCCGTTAAGTCTTCATTTTCTTCATCATCTACCAACATATGAAATAACCAGAAAAAGAGAAAATATACATTTTCTCACACTAAACCAGGATCTCGCTTTGCTCATTGGCTGAAATTTAATGAACGCCAAAATATATCGCCCCTAAACATTGATAATGAAACGTCTAAAATAATTTAACTTCCACAAACGACAATAACGCCTAGTGTGGTTATGAAATTAAGGATTGGTTAATAAATATCAGCTCAGGATAACAATGAATACCTCGACCGAACAAACATTCTAGATTACAATGAATGTAAACAAGCCCTTAAGGCGACGAGATAATAAGAAATAGTCCGAGGTAACCTTGACTTTTGGAAGGTCATCTGAACTACAATTTGACAGACAGGAGATATCAATTTGGTTTTTTTTCTCAGTTAATGGTTTCGCTGCCAGAAACATTCATGCACCATTTCAACCGATATTTTTGTTTGTCTTAAGAGCAATCAAGTAAATTCTAAATAAAATGAAACTTGGGGTTACAATCAAATCCACACTTGAAATGAAATTTTAAGCTGAGCCCAACATCAAACCTACGACTCCCTAAAAGCGTAGTTGGCATGGATATTTATTTTCATAGCAATAATTTATCAAATTCGCAAAAGCTGTATTTACGCTGCAACATTTGAAAAGTAAACAGCTGAGCAGCTGTTGCTATTTCTAAAGCTGACATACCCTGAATTAGTGAATTAGGAATACTTCGTAACCCATTTGTTCACCACGGGGCAAGATCTAATGCATCACAAGGTTAAAATAAGACAGTACCGTAGAATGTAACTAGTTCTTGTTTTTCTTATAGCATACAAACATACATAAACACACACTGGGCAAATATATAAAGAGATTGCAAGGTTTGAATCTTGGTCTTGGTCAGGGTAGGAGTACTTACTATTTAATTTACTGTAGGTGTAAGTTATTCCCAAAAGTAAAATGAATTTGATTTAAATGCATTATATATATATATATATATATATATATATATATATATATATATATATATATATATATATATATATATATATATTATATATGTGTGTGCGTGCATGTATACATGTATGTGCATATATAAAGTATATCTTAATAATGATAAAACTACTATTACGAAAAACAGATAAGTTCCAGCTGCTCCGCTGCAAATAATGATGTATGACAGCTTTACCGACTGCACCGGCCATAGGAACAATATCGATTAGAAACTCGATGTCCTCTCCGTGCAAAATGTCACTTTATGCAAATGAGGCATGGTGAAGCTGATAATCATTTTCATATCTATCAAACCTCCTAATAATATCCACAAATTTGGCAATTACTGCCTATTTTTTGTTCATGTAGGCATAAATTAATGTTGGCAGAAATGAGATTTACGAAAAGGTAGACAGTGTTGAGGCCGCAGGTCTAAATTATTGGAGAAGGAGTCGAGCTGATAACACCAGAGGAAATGGGACGAAGTTTCGAATGAAGAAGAAGCACATCGACAGAGCAAACTTCGCCAAAGAGCTATTTATACACGAAGAACAGTATTAGGCACCAGTTCCTGTCTGGGAAAAGACTACGCCTTTGGCTTAAATAACCATTGTTTGCTTAGACATATACGTGCGTGCAAGAGTTCACTGCTTTAGGTCGCAAAGTTACATGTTAGATGTGATTCAATCACATTCTTTGTTAAGCGAGTGCTAGAATGAAGAAGTAAAATATAGGAAATAATACAATTAAAGTTAAATATAGAAATCAATAGTTGTTAGTAACGGGTTCTAGGCTAATATCTTTTCGAATGCTCCGTTGGATGAAAATGATATGAATGTGGCTATGTATTTCAGGCCAATCACAAGACTAATGCATCATGAATCAAGGTTTCATTCATTCAGGTTTGTGTTTTACCTATTGCCACCTTATTATAGAAGTAGGAACGAGTCAAGAAGAACCAATGAAAGCTAACACATGAAAAAATAAAGATAAATCTTTTCTTCAGGCGGATAAGTACTACCGATACTGATATCCGGGATTTTGTTTTGAAGGTTTAGCAAGCTCCGAATCATGCTTCTTAATTTGCAATGGTATCGCGGAAGCGGCTTATGCAAAACATTGTCACCCGCCCTTTTACGGACAGATTTAGCCTAGAGTGTCACATGACCTCCCAAGATAAATTACCTCTGCATTTATGTTTATGTTCGAAATACGGGAAAAAGCTTAAGGCAGTTGAATTTCGATATCACTGGAGATCGTGGAAATTCCAGAGAAAAATAATAAGGAAAATGAGTGAACTCTTGAAAGTGTTTGAATTATATATAGGCTACCAGATTTATTGCCTGAGTTACACATACTGTAAAGACCAGCTTTAATAGATTTCGAAGTGCAAGGAAAGTCCAATTTTCGTCTTTGGTGAGGCAAGGAAAAGAGAGCGTTTGAAAATGAGGAAGTGAAAGCGCTCAGCCGTGAGGAACGCCGCTACAAACAGGGAAAGAAGCAAATGCATCACTGTCAACTGTAATAGGGATTAAGCGATCAG
Source organism: Macrobrachium rosenbergii (assembly GCF_040412425.1). Taxonomy (NCBI): domain Eukaryota; kingdom Metazoa; phylum Arthropoda; class Malacostraca; order Decapoda; family Palaemonidae; genus Macrobrachium; species Macrobrachium rosenbergii. The sequence continues at coordinate 25,703,160 of NC_089762.1, forward strand.
GCAAGAATCTTGGAGTAATGTGAAGTAGTTAAGTCAAGAGTTTGGGTAGCGAGCTTGGCCATGCCAAATATCTCAGTAATGCCTACAGTGATAAAGTAAGATTCCTTATCAATCAATTAGTCAGTCCCACTGGTTTGCCCAGTTACGAGTGATACAAGATAACAGAAACCAAACAAATCTGGCCATTAGGGAATTATAAACAAGATAAGAAAACTCGATTCCAATTTCCATCGTAATGAAAGATGGCATGTCTGCTTCGGGGAATACCTTGATGTGGTCGGGCTTAATTCTAAATTTTCTCGGTTTTCTTTCTTAATTTCCCCCCAGCCTTTGTATTTAACCATGTTTCTTAGGTGAGGAGAGAGCGTATCGTTACCCAAATCAATCTCGGTCCCTGAGAGACATACAGGTCTGTCACTGAAAAACGTTTAAGCTTTAATAAACAGAGGAAGGCATATTAGCAAATGCGAAAAATGGGGATTGTGAAAGGCTGGTTCAAACGCTTGAGTAGTGTGTTCGCAGCTTTTGCATAACGTAAAAATAACATGAAACTTCTGGTTGAGTATTGAGTGAAGGTCGTATCTCCATTGATGAATATGTCTGATTGAAATACAAAATAACTCGAGCTACATGAAGGCGACATATAGCCTGCAATCCATCATTACTGAAAGATACGTTTAAGAAATATGCAGAACGTATTTGAGAGCAATGTTCGCAAGCCATTTACTCTACAAACTTTTCTATGCGTTGGTAGTATCCTGAAAGTTATATGTTTTATCGTAGTACAAACACGGTGCATGGCATGAAAAATAAGTACTTAGCATCACAAAAACTTTTAAACTCGAGAACACGCATGCAGACCATTGGTTTTGAGAATCTGAATGCAGGGCACGTACAATATATTGCGAAAACATCCGTTGTAACTAATATGCAGTTATGTGACTGCAAGTAGTTAAACAATTTTATAGCATCATAGGGTTACATTAATTCCTGCCATAGCACCAAGTCAAGAGGTAAAAATGCCGGGCAATTATTCATTATTTGATCGTATAACAAATTTTTTATTACGGTTGACAATATCCATCTGTATCACAGATGAAAGAGTAATTCTTGACAATCGATATGGAGTTAATTGGGAGAGCGGTTGTAACGGCTTTGGAATTTCCAAGAGATAAACGGCAATGATGCAATGCCTGTACATCCGATTAGCTCCATATGTAGAGATATTTGTGAGGAAATGCCATATTAAAATTTGGAAAAGCATAAGCTGTTATCCAATAATATTGTGAAATTACTGATAAACTTACATAAGAAAATTTACATTATGTATTTGTGCTTCTGATCTAGATCCTTTTATAGGTCCATCGAAGCAACTGATGGATGAGGTGACACACGTGTGGTGTGACAAGGCTATATTATTCATGAGAGACTCTGTGGCTTCCAGGTGCTTTTCATATATTATGAAAAAATGTATGCGCCCACGCATAAATAAAACGGGTCGTTTATTTCCGACATCACCCATAAATGTGCTTGTTCGTGTTGTTTACATAAACTAATTTACTCAACATGGCGAAAATTTTTTTGCCATTACTTATTTATTTGCCAAGAAAATTAAAATGTACAGTTTTGCATTTTTTTTATATGTTTGTGCAAACCAAGAAAGATATAATTCACATCTAATGAAATTGTTAATTATTCCATCAGTGTACGAACACCGGTCTCAAAAAGTACAGATGGGAGGGGGAAAGGAAACTGTACCTTGGTTCTCTCTCTCTCTCTCTCTGAGATAAAAATATTTATGAGTGAAATTGTATCCGAAACTTGCCATATCTAGTGACGTCAGCGCTTTGAGAACGACATAGATGAAGAGTTACCGGTTCTGCAACCAAGACCGAAAAAGGAATCCGATCAGGAGAGAAATAAAAATATCGTGTCAACAGCAACATAATCTCCTGAGACTTCGTCTGGACTGCGCTGTGAATATACCATGACATGGATCTTTCTGTCCTTTAGATACTACTGAAAGAAGAGAACTTCTCAGATTAGTGACAACCCTTGAGAATCTACAGGAATCTCAAGGTACATTAAAAATGGAAATATTTATGGACACGCTACAAGGCGTCACGAAAAGTCTGTGGCAAAGAGAATATTCGGACATCTTATAGAAGAACAAAGTGGAATAGGATGAAGTGCTCGGAAGCAGGAAAAGATGATGTGTTGATTTTAATAAAAATGGAACGATACGACAAACTAAAGCTAAACAGATTTATTGCAAACCGAATTATTTTTCTTTATAGCGTTTTGACGCAAAAATTTCCTGCATAGAAAAACAGTAATCTCAAACCTTAATTATTACCTCATCAATTAGGTGGTGCAAATGGCCAAGAGAATCAAAGCAACAAAGTTCACCAATTGCTTGGAGTCGACATGAAAAATGATCTGCAAAGCTTATAGAGGCCGCAGAATCCTTGGAAATCAACGAACTTTAACCGGAAAGGAGAACACACCCCACTGCACCTGATAACAGTGCGATAATTTAAAATTTCGGCCTCCAGATCCTCACACCATGAACCAGGCGATAACCATCCAGGCGAAAATAGAACTTGGAATTGTATTACAAAACTGCTGTGCTCAGAGAAATCTCCAATATGCAGCAAAATAGCAACATTAATGTAAATATAAATTCCCGCCGGGAATCCTGGGACTCGAGGAAAGGGAATTTGAATCTGAGCATATGGCATATTTCCATGGTTCCCATTTTGCTACCGCTTACCAAGCTTGTGACACTTCACAAATATTGGATTTCATCGGTGCGAGAGGAACAAAACCACTGAAATAATTCAGCCGTTGAAACAAACAACCAAACGCCTACATGCCAAAATCATATATTAATAAGCGAGCTTTGCTGAATTTGTTTGAAAATTGTCGAGAAAAGTTACCATGACTAATAGCCAAAATCTGTTTAATCTTGTTTTATAGCTAGAATTTATAATAATAATAAATAAAAGAGGTGATAAGTAGTAGCGCGTGATGTTAGGGAAATTTTAAATATACTTTCAGTATGTTGACTTTGGGTATATCGAATCTTCGTTTTGATTTAACTATATCTATCAAACGTTTTTATAGGGACCATTCAACACCGTACCGTTCATAGATCAAAAATACCTCGGCGGCAGTTGCGAAAGAGATAAAAAGGAGCATTTCCTTACGAATGGTATCTTCGATCAATAGGGCCCAATGTTCTCATTTAAATTCCCGAAGGTTTAAGTGCAAAACTAAGCGGCCAGGTCATCTTGATTAAAACAATAATTACTTTTGGATTTGTAATGAGCCACATTTTATTTGTATTCACGTTTACCATCGCTTTTCCCAAATGACCAAGGGCGCTAGGCAGCTATTTTTATATACTAATGCATTTATATCTTGAAACGAATCCGTACCGTGGAAATCTAATCAGATTTCTGAGTACTCAAGGACGCCAATGAAGGTATTTCATCTTTATCTCTATAACCTCTTACGTGTATCCCTGCATACGTACATACATACGTACACCTCTACCAAAGAGAACCTAACTGGGAAGGGAGAGAGAGAAAGAGGGAGAGAGAGAGAGAGAGAGATTGAGTGACTGATTAAAGTTGCATTGCGTATAATACCAGAGAGAGAGAGAGAGAGAGAGAGAGCTATAAATAAGAATTATAACCGAAATTATCAAGTCGCAATTTGGCGTCAAACGTAGTCTGGAGCCAAACTCCACAACAACGGCGCAAATAAGCTTTCTACATCACGGCATATAATATCTTGGAGCAGATACATTTTTTTCCTGCGTCATTACGATAAGAAAACTTTTTTTATTTTCAACACAGACTCGGATTCTTGAATATCGTTGTTACTCTTGACCCACAAATTTTAACTCGACTGAAAAGACCTCATGGACTAGATTTTGATATTCTCATACCCTCTTCACACAGCTCCCAACTTTAGTCCGGATCCGCCATCCAATAACAGGTCGATCCGACCCCAATGCAAGTACGTTCCCAAGTCATATCGACCTCATGTGGAAAATAATGCTGAAGTTTTTCCTCTTTATTTTTATGTCAAGGGTCTCGTTTGTGGGTGTGTGTGTGTGTGTGTGTGTGTCTAGCTTTTCGCGGGAGTGTCTAATGCAAGAGCATTTCATAAGCTGTAAAAAATCTGAACGTTTGTTCATGGTTTCATTACCATCAGAAAAACACGAACGGTATTTCAGGACGAAAAAGATAAACATAAAATAGCTAAATATTTAGAAAATTGAAACGGAATCACAGTAATACAGTAAGAACTGCTAACTTAGAGCAAAATTAAAAGTACTTTTTTTTATCTGCAAGCTCAGCTTAGGAAAGATATTGCCAACCTCTCTCCAGTTGTTGGACTAAGCGTAGACCGGTGAAAGAAATTTTGACACTTGATAAATCTATAGTAAGTCTTAGACATTATCTATTAGCATTTAGGGCAGAGAATTGGGATATACGTAAATGATGCTTCAGATTAAAACAAAAATGACACCCAAATATAGCAGAAGATTAGCAGTTACTGGTTTGTAAGCCGGTAGAGGATGTTTATCAAACCATGAAATTGGGGTGTGTTTCATTTTAAATAAACAGCAACCCTGAGCTTATGAGTTATAAGAAAATGCACAAAATGTTATTAGCTGATCTGCTAAATAACTCCATACCAGATAAGCTAAAATAAGTTCTGGGAAAAAATTATTTCTTGTCACTTCACCGGCGGCCTAGGTGATGACTGTAGCATTTTGGAAGTGAACGATGTTGGCCTCCGAGAGAATATGAATACTTCATGTTAATAATTTCATGTTAAAAAAAAAAAACACCATGGTTCTTATTTTTCAACTTTTTCAAAAGCCGTTAACCATCGCAGTTATTACTCATCACCATTTCAAAATGGAAAAATCAGATTTAAGGGAAAGTCCTGCTAAACTTTATTATTATTGGTTTGGGCATCAATTTTCAGAATTTGCGTCCTCTCCTCATTTACTGCTATATTGTCTTTTTCAAACAATGTTGAATACAATTTTTCCCAAAATTTAATTTTTCCATTTTGAAATGGCTAATGGCCCGTGAACACGCATAGAAATAATAACCATCGTGTTTTCCTAGTATAAATTGATTAACATTAATTATTCATATTTCTTTTGAAAGCCAATATCGTTCACCTCGAAAACGCTACAGTTACCGGTGATGTAACACCAAGCGGATTTTTGTTGAAAAGGCCTGATCTTGGCTAATCTCAAATGAAGTTATTTACCATTTAAGCTTGCAATATTTTGTGCTGTTATATTTCTACTAATAAGCACTTGTGTTCTATTTAAAATAAACAAACCCCAATCTCATGGTGATTAACATTTTGTACGTCATTGCATTTACACTGTTTGATAACCATTCGTTATTTATCCGGCTAAAAGACACATTAACTGCTAATCCTCGTCTATATCTGGGAGTCATGATATTTGTTTTAATGTGGAACATCATCCACATGGATCCCAATACGAATAACAGATTATGCTCCTCTGCCCGACATGCCATTATAACAGTTAATGTCTGGGCTTTACCATAGGTCTAGGTCTAGTCCAACAACTGAGGCGGTAGGTTATCTTTCCTATGTTCAGTGTTACCGTGATTGTTTTTTTAAATGTTTTATTTTCCTTTACTCTGCGTTTAAAAGAAACGATGAACCAATGTTCAGATATATATGAACTGCCGATACATAGACACACTCCCATGAAAAGTTAGACAAAAGAAAACCGCTAAATAGAGAGAGAGAGAGAAAAAAAAAATCGGTATTTTTTCCTGTCGACGGGCATATCCTTGAAGAGTCTCGAAATATCCATGGAAACGATGATGTTTCCGGCGTTGCTACAAGTTCCAGGAAATCAGAGGAGGATGAGTATTGTAGCGGGAGGTTAGTGTTTAACATTTCACGTCGTCCTCGCCCCAGACCACGGTGTCAACGACCATAGTAGCATGACGCCAGGTAACTTACATTCAACGAATTACCACTGACCATTAGAACATCCTTTTCTCCTTGTTGGAGAAATCTAATGGTTTATCTTATCCACTTCTTTTTATACCACCGTATAATTGTCCTTCATTGAGCCAACGTACAGAATGATGCAAAGTTTTTATGTATGTGTAATGAGCATATATTTTTCATGCAGGTATTCCGAATACTAATGTATACTACGTTCGATGAAAGAATATATATATATATATATATATATATATATATATATATATATATTTATATATATATAAATTATATATATATGTAAAAAACTAAAATAAAAGAAAGAATGAGATCTGTGAGAGAGTGAAAAAGAAGAGGGGGGGAGAGAGAGAGAACAGTATTTCTAAGAACTGTATGATCTTACATCACAGATATTGTCAGCGCTAACGGTTTTCCGAAACAGGCTCCACGGTTATCAGATAAATCTATCAAAATAAACCTGTAATTTTTACTAATTACGAACAAGTTCCCACTCAAAATTTGCAGCACTAAGCCAATCAAGACGTATCGAATATGGAAAAAGAGAAACGAACTAATTCAGAGTTATACGTCAAATTCTTGTGCTCTGAAGGTTTCTAAGAATAACCAGTATCTCTTGCATAACAAGAAAGTTATCCTAAATCCTTTTCGTTTCCTGAATCGCCGCATAAACTAGTTTCCCTTCCAGAGAGCAAATTTGAGTTTTCTGTGACGCAATATTTGGCAAAGCTCTGTGCAAACGCTTTCCCTTCCTGCTGGGCTATCGTCTGCCAGAAAAGAAATAACAGTGTCCAGTCCTTAGACTGTTTCTACAGTAACGTTTTCCATGTCTACGAGCCTTATATGAAATAAGAAAAAAAAATTCCATCTTACCTTTTTTTAGTCAGGTGGCGATAAAATGATCATTCGCTGACAACGAAACAAAGGAAATATTATGTGGTCACTTACACAGATCAAACTGGGAACACTAAACGAAGGCCAAATGGAATATAGTAAATTTCCACTTATGACGACAGCTCCCAATGGCACGTATTAAGCATGTGGTAGGGCAACACCGACTGCGGGGGAAAATCGCCTGGGACGCCGAGAAAGCCCCTGAAACGGCTCATCTGAGCGCGAAGTTGCAAGATGTCTCCAGCAGCATGTGATCTACATTCTCTGACCTTGCGTCGGTCATATCAGAAAACTAATGCCCACAAAATATGTCACATTACGTTTGATTAAATGCAGACTGTTGCACAGGCATACCATCAGAGAGGATTTATTTTTCAGACGTAAAATCCTCTTGTTCTGAAGTGGACAAAGATGTCAAAATCCCGCCAATTTATTCAGTTTCTTGAAAGGGAATTTGAGTTCGATGCGCAAGTCATCAGTAAGTATGTTATTTCCGCTGATTGCGATAATGATTTAAGAACGTTTTATCTGTATTATATCTAAATCTAATCTGAAGACACAGCCAGGAGCAGCAGACCCCAAATAATGCACTCATTCACTCAACGACATATTTTATGAATTGACAGTGAAATATTCTTGATAACCTTTGTACACACACGCACATGTATATATATATATATATATATATATATATATATATATATATATATATATATATATATATATATATATATATATATATATATATATAATATATGTATATGTATACGTTTTTAAATGTATTTACACTACAGAAGCAAGCATAAATCCTTTACATTTATATATTGGATAATTTAAATAAATGACATCCCACAGATCTGCTTTTACAACTACATTGCCCCCGCGGATAAAAAAAAAAAAGCTTCACCACCAATCAGGTGATATCTAAATTTAGAAGCCATGTGAAGTCTAAAGGCCGAGTACAGTTGTACGTGATTTCAGACACGCATTGTAGGGGCGACCCGCCTTTTACATTCTTTGATGATTTGGCATTTCGTCAGCTGGTAAGAGCAACTGGTGTTCATAAAAACACTTGGTAAGCGGGTTCATATCGATAAATAGATAAACTAAATGTGGGTTTGTGTGTGTGTGTGTGTGTTTATTTGTTGAAGACGTTTTCTATTCTTAATGAAGTGATCAATTGGTCGTTTAATTTATTTTTGTTTTTTGAGGTCAATTCCGGTTTGAAGTTTTAGAATGACGAACGAAGATTAAATTGTTCAAACACGGACAGTTGCTCAGGGATTACATGGTCTTTCCATTAACCAATAAGTCCCGGTACACTTGCTCTCTCTCTCTCTCTCTCTCTCTCTCTCTCTCTCTCTCTCTCTCTCTCTCTCTTCTGCCTGTACCTTTGGACAAAAAAGTGAATGTACAGTACGTCTATGGTCTTGGCTGTTCTCGTCTTCTTTGTCATTTGACTGATTTGTTTGTCGAAGAATCATTAATTCTTTTTTGTGTCATCCTCCTGTCCTTTTTGGCACTTGCTGGGAGTCTTATTATACCTAAGCTATGCGGCTGCTTCCTTCTTTCTTTTCTTTGTTTATAGCCCACAGTATTTTTATTTCAAGGATATTTGTTTATTGTTTGTGTGTTTGAATTTCATTTACAATCTACTTATTTTTCATACCTCCAAGCTTCTGTTTAATCTGTTTTCTTCTTTTTCTAGTCAGTTTGGCTTATTCATCATTCTCCTCAATTGATGTGTGTCCCAGTCTGGAAATTTCTGTACTGCACAGAATGGAACGTCAGTTTTGTTGCAGTTATTTTGATGCGACAGGTGACTTCCCCATCTGGAAGTTATCGCGAATCTTGGCAGAAGCTAAAGAATTTTTTCACTTACTAGAGCGGGTGCTGCGTGATTCATCTTACGATCAATAACCAAGTTCCTGGATATTACGCCTTACGAATTAGTCCCATAAGTGTCAGTGATTTCTCAACAGATCTTAGTTATAATTTGAGTATCAAGATACGATGAACTCTTATTATGATCATTGTAAAAGCCTTAGTATGATTGTTTTTATTATAGAAGTACTCCATAGCCTCCAGATACGAAATGAGTTTCAAACGTTACCCACAGCGCTTCTGAATCTGTAGAGAACTACTTTCTAATCAAATCAGCGTTCAAGGGACTGATAAAAAGATCTCCCAGTCCTTCAGATGAGGATAGATAAACCCTTTAGATTTGGAAGTAGCATCGGTTTGGCAGCATCCTAAGCTAACTAAGCATACCTTCAAGCTTCTGTATATTCCAACAATTAACGACGTCTCTCGCCTGTCTGAATCCCCGGAGACTCAGAGCAGAGTTAAGGTGATCATTCATCTTCCTAAACAGATCTTATAAACGCACAGAACTCACACACTCTCAGCTTTGGAGAAATTTGCGCCTACTTTTTTCAAGGTTTGTGGTTCACAGACGATGGTTAAGTCAAGGGTAGGAGAAAACATAATTAGCTTGCTGCCGTTCACAGATTTATTTTAAGGCAGGCACTGCAAAGTCGCTGTATGGAGATAGTGTACCCTGCAGCAGAGACGTTCAACGTTGGGCGTCTGCCGTCTGTTCTGTGCGGTTCTTTAGATATTTAACTGTTTGTTAGTCAAAGAAATGCTGCTGAAATAAATAGGAAAATCCTTGCATGATTTCCCTTCGCTATCGAATTCAAATGTAAAAAAATACAAGTGCACTAGGCATTAGGAAGACACCACAAAGGATGATAATAATAATAATAATAATAATAATAATAATAATAATAATAGTAAATAGCCTCAAGAAAAAATTGTGGGAACCGTAATTAAGAAATAGTCGCTCCTTCCGCATTATCATCTTCAATGATGTCACATGATTAACTATTTATGTGAACTTTCCTTGTACACCGCCAGCCCACCCACTTGGCACTAAAGAGAGAATCGAAGAACATAACTTCCTCCCTTCTCTCTCTCTCTCTCTCTCTCTCTCTCTCTCTCTCTCTCTCTCTCTCTCTCTCTCTCTTTCGTTACGTAAAGAGACCACTGGTCACGGGTTTCTGTGACTACTCAAACATTTGTTACTCCCAGCATGTGATTACTCAGAGAATTTGTATTCGCCAAGAATCTGATTCTTAGCGCTTGTCTGACCAGACCACGTAAGTGTAAACACCAATATCTGTACAGAATAACTGCATACGCATTCGTACATGAATATAGTAACGGTCAGAGGGCGCGCGCGTGCATGTGTGTGTGTGTGTGTGTGTGTTTGAGGGAGAGATTTATAATTGTGATTCTGCATCAGTGTCAGAAGCATCCAGGGAATGCCTTTATAAACGGCATCACAAATCATTAGCTCTCTCTTTAAAATTGCATGGTAGTGAAAGATTTATTGGTGGAACATTAGTAATGATTAATAAGTTTCTTAAACGTACTCGCATTTCCTAGAGCGCTGCCGAGCTTAACCTGTAAATGCTGCGTTGCATCTTAAATAAATGATTGCATTCAGTACTGCACGGTGTTGGATGTTTTTAATGTCTAGGTCATGCAGGCGATGATTTCCGTCACGTGTTCGTCCTCATCATAATATGAATGTTATTTTTCTGTGTTTGTGTTGCTTGTTCACGTGTAATACTTATGGAACGAGCATCTTCGATTTTAAATACTGAGCATTGATCAGTATGTGTTTTCTTAAATACACCAGCTGCTTGTAAATGATTCTTGCACAATATTTGTTTAAGAATGAACAATGATTTTCCCTATTTATTGTAGTCAGGCTTCGATTTTACAATGAAATTATTTTGGTAAATTATAACATAGCGTTCTCTCTCTCTCTCTCTCTCTCTCTCTCTCTCTCTCTCTCTCTCTCTCTCTCTCACACACACACACACAGCTGATATATCTTGCTTGGAAGAGCTTCTTTCCCGTGGCTTTAAATAATTGTATTTTTTTCGTGGGGTTAAAGGTTTTTTTTAGAGGTTATGCTAGTACTGTATATCTTGTAAAAAAATTATGACAGACTATTAAGAGAATCGAACTCTCGTTGGGTACTTTCAAAACACTTGTCTTCCTAAAGATAAATAGTCAGTCCATTAGTTTATCTCTTGTGATTATTGTTAGCGGGTTGATAATAAAGAAGAAGTATAGGACTGTTCACACACTCATATGCTTAAAATGGTGACCTTACTGAGTGCAATGAAAAATAATGGCAGCAAATTCGTCTTCAAAACCCCATAGGACATATGAGAGTAACTGTAAAAGCAAAGACATTATCATTCATACCTAAAGGGAATCATCGAAAAAGCTTAGAGGGGAAAGAAGGCCGATCAAGAAACTTAAAGTTACTCTTCAGACGATTCTCATTTGTTTATAAGTTGTAATCAAAATGTGTGCTATAATATCGGAGAATTTCTCTCTCCTCTCTCCCACTCTAGCTTCTAGCAATACCTAGTTACCTAGAAACCTTGTTCTTAGAAGAAGAAGAAGAAGAAAGAAACTGCCAGCCTTCTAGGAGTTGAAGGGAAAATTGTTATTAAAGAATCGGGTTACAAGTTGAGATTCTTATAACATCTTTTCATCGTGTAATGTTGAACGAAAAGCGACCTGAGCCTTGAGGCGGACCGATACAGTGACCTTACGCCATTGCATTTCGTTATTTTCATGAAGTATATAAATACTACAGATGTTAAACGTGATATTTTCAATATTTTCTCATTGGCACGCAGTAAGGAACACGTCCTATTAATTATTCTGTTTTCCATCCTGAGGCGTGATATGGCTTATTCCTTCGAAGGCTGCTTTACTGATTTCAAGGAAGCATGGCAGCGTGTGAGTTTTCTTGATAGTGAATAACGGAATGAATAACAGCGAAAATACGAATAAGCTTGGGGAACTTCTTTAGGTAATGCATTATTATTTTGTACATGTGTTAGTGTCTTGAAGCAATTTCTAACCGTTAAAATGCTATGAAACAAATCGATTTCTATTCTAACCGACATCTACTATAAAATCGTACATGCCACACTTCTTCCTAGAAAATTCGTTTAACGAGCGCATAAAAAGACGCAGCCCATTTTCTTGTGAATTAAATGTTACCCAGGTGTTTCACCGATCTTCCCGAGACATATTCAGAGAAAATACATTATAATAAGTATATTCCTCTCTTAAGTTCGATGTCACAAGGGCGCGGTCAACATCCTTCCAGAAACGGGCTCTGCCCGGAGGTCATTTCGGTCTTTACCTGCCTGGAGAATATAACAGGTTCCAGGCATTACCGCCGTTCGTCTGGTGCTAGGGCCTTTCCAGCCACTTCCCTGGAGTTCGCCTTGGCTTTTCCTAGTAAAGTCTTCCTAATTAATTCTGCCCACGGCGCCTTTTTATAAGCAGGTGCCTCCCGGCATCAAGGTACGTTTTTCAAGTTACTTGTTCAGAATTCAGCGCGAGTTTCAGAGGCTTTCTTTGCGCCCATTTCACTCGTTCATTTATTCTCCAACATTTTTCAGCATATTTTAAAACGACTCGGGTGCTTTTGCGATTGTTTGTGAAGTTGATGAATAGAATTCCTCGCATTTTCCTGCAGTTGATTTTTCTGCATTCCTTTGCTCCAAATTTTGTTTGCAAACTTTAGATTTTTTATATCGAGTTTGGCAATAGAATGAATAGATAATACTGAATGAAAACGTGCATGTTTATGTAAACAATTGACGGAAAAAATAACAGTCAAAAACCTTCTAAACGATATTGATGAAAAAGAATTCGAAGCGAAGTATTTTTTATTTTCACGGGGAAAATCTACGAAAGCGTTGTATAAATACATAACGCCTTACTCAATTATTCGAAATTTTCTATGGCCAATTGAATAATGCATAAAGATTTCCCATTTCTAGAGGCCATTTTTTCAGAATTTTTCTATGGTAGGGTATTTCAGTAAATTAGAATTATTCATCTCCTTAAAAACATGAAGGCTTTCTAGACGCAACCAAAGGCTTTGACAAGTTACGTGCGTAACTTCATCCTCCTAAAAGCTACTGAATAAGCCCGTAAGGAAAAAGTATTTCCAGTTCTAGTAGATTTCATGCTGTTCTCTTTTCATTGTAACTGGAAATCAAATAACACTTTAGAAGATTACGAAAAGAATCGAAACACGTTCTTCATAACATAGTCCTGATTTTCCTTCTTTCATTATACTTATAATGAGTGACGTGGTATAATTTTTTTTTAAGATTTTGATATGATAGTAGTGTACTCTACGAACAAAATAAATTCGTTTCAGAATAGGAAGATAAATTTAAAAGGTAATAACGAAAGACGAGATAAAATAGGAAAAATTGATTTCCCCCCAATAAGATGTTGAGAAATCTTGTGGAAATCACGAGGATTACACCTCCGCACAACTTCCTTGACGGAAGTAGCGTATAAAAAAAATCTTGTTGAGAGAGAGAGAGAGAGAGAGAGAGAGAGAGAGAGAGAGAGAGAGAGAGAGAGAGAGAGAACTAGCAACTGCGGGCAAGCCAGACCAACTCCGTGCCTGTCCCAAGCCTTAATAAAGAGGAAGGTATGGAGTCAGGAAGGGCTTCCTCCTGTAAGATATATGTCAAAAATAGTTATGAAATGAGAAGTTCATGATAGAAATAGTCGGAGGAAGGTCATTAAAAGCAGCCACCGTGACTAGGGATTAAGATAAGAATAAGACAAAAAAAAATGGAGTAAAGAGCAAAAAAATGACAAAGTCGAGAGGATGGAAATTTCAAAAGAACACAAGAAGTACACATAAGCCTACATTTTTAGCTCTTGTTCACGAAGCAGATTATTCCCACTGAAGTATTCCTTTGTTGCTCTCTCACCTAATCTTCGAAAGAATGCCTGGAGGAAAGTCAGAGCTTTAGGCCGTTGCTTTAGCTGAGGATTTATGCTTGTGCAACGAGGAAAAAGAGAATCTAAGATCGCCAATGAAAGTTTGATTCAATTCTCTAAAGTTAGAAAAATTCCGCCACTAGTTGCCAGGATTAACTTGCTCTAAGCCATGGTTTCTCCAAAAAAGTAGTCTTAGTTTATTTTCTTTCTTCCAGTGATGCTCTTATTTTTGTATTTTCAGAGTTACTGAAAGCAAGTATTTAATTCTTATAACCTATTTCTGTTATTTTTTTTACAACAAATATCACATTCTTCTATTTATTTCCTTTGTCTTTGTCAGTATAAGTAGAGATGGAAATGAACCCCTGGTTTTAAAGTTCTGGGTTACATTTCTTTAAAATCGTGTTTAACGTTTTACCCTTATTTCTCTTCGGTCTTGCGGTTAGATTCTTCACACAATAGGACAGTGTTGGCATCGTAAGTTCTCCGCTCTATTGGAAGCCTTACGAAAAAAAAGAACATCCATTGTTTCAGCTCCCCCCCCACTTTTTTTCCCCGTCTCGAGTCGGGGGGAGGGGGAACCTGAATGTGGTGGTTCTTATCCTTCGTCTCTTGCCCAACTGAAGGGTAACGTTTCTCAGGATAAGCGCGGATTGTCTTCAAGCGCCTCTTGAAAATACAACATGGGAGAATGGGCAGGGCGCCGTAAGGTGACAGCTTTATTTATAGGGGAGATGGCACGCCATTGTTTTGCTAACCACCTTCGCTGGCCAGGTTGCCATATCTGTCAAGAGGATTTGCTCGCGCCGCGTGGCACCGAGAATTATGAGTTTCGTTGTCTCATGAATTTAGCTTTGGTTAACACACAGGAAAGCACACACGTGAAAATGCGTGCGCGCGTGTGTGTGCTTGCGCGAGTCTAATATAGCATACCAGGACATTTATTTATATAAGTAAATGTAAAGTGTATGTGCGCGTATCTTTTTCAGGCAAGTTAATTACTCGAGCACAGGGAAAGTGATGTGGCTCTAAACAAAGACATTATGTAAGATGTCGGTTTACAGCGATTTAGAATGAAAAAAAAAGGCCGGAACTGCGTAATTTGACTAGCTTACAGTGCCCATTTGCCAAAGTCTAATCTTGTCGGACAAGAAGCGGGATGCGACATTGTCTGTACTTCATAATCGACTTTGTACTTGGATAAGTAAATCTGACTATTTTAACCATAGGTACCGATTAAATAAGACCTCAAGGGAATGTCCCATGCACGTCCTAATGCTCTAACAACTGAACATATATGGAAAGCTTTGGGCATAAAACTCATTAGGTTTAGCGAAAATTTGTATAGTCTCGCGCACATTGGTTATTATCTTCATAGGTGCATATTGTATTGTTCTTCACGTCCCCTGCAGTTGCATTGTATTTGCATTTTATCAAGGAAATTATGTGAACGCTCATTTTCTAGTAAGTAAATATGGAGTTCAGCCCCTGTAGACTATCTATATTACGCCCAGAAGAAACATATGGACAACAAATACATATTGCATAGTAGATTAAATTGTAGTTATTGTTTACTAAAATCTATATCCAAAGCATATTTACATCGTTACCTGCGAATTGTACATACTTTGTCCGGCAATATAGTTATCCAGTTCCTTTCTCAACGTAATGTGCGGAAAATGGTTGACTACGAGAGGGAAGGCAGTTGCTGCACAGATTTGTGTCTACACCTAAAGACAGTTCGTCTGGAAACTGTTGTTGTATCCGTCAAGATAATCCAGTCTTGGCCGATAATGCAGCCTTATGCCAGCATAAGAACATAAAAAAATAAAACTTGGCAACTGCGCCATATGTATGGTATGCCATGTGAAGTTTTACCAACTATAATCTATCACACCACTCATTCCTTTCCTATTTGTGTCTACTGAACCGTGAAACCTCATCTGTCAGATCTTTGTAATGACATAATACTTTCGATAATGTTTCAAGGTGCCTGTTTTGTTGCGTAACCGAGCCTAATTTGCTCTTCAGTTTTTCATATTCGTATTACTTCAGCTAAAACTGAAAATTCATGATCTAATAATCTTCCTGGAAGTCTTGTAAAAATCAACTTTGAAGTTTCCTTGCTAAAAGGTATCACGTGTTCGAAGCATTTCTCCCTGTGACGGTTACCTTCGAAAGATGGAAGTGAAAACCGCCCACTCCAGAATATTTCGTGAAAGGATATGCGTAAGTAACAAAGCTTGATCCAGAGCCAAAGGTTTCGAGAAGAAAAATGTCACCCTGAACGAGTTCTTCGAAAAAATCCCATTGTGGTGCGCGGGTGTGGGGACTCCATATCTCATTCATGACGCACAGAACATGACGCAATGCAAGGCATCACCACACGCAGAGGCTATTCAGAACGAGCACACTACTTGGTGATAAAGACTAAAGCTTATGATAACACCAGCGATCATAACGAAAGTAGATAATTCAATTTTTTTATCACGTGTGATCTAACCCAAAGGTTTACAGGTCACTGTTGGCATGCAAAAAAAAAAAAAAAAGTAATCTTTGTCTGGGTTATCAATGCTCTTTAATTGGGTCATAGATTTTTTTTAACATTTAGATGTATTTTAAAAGGCGGAGGGGTCGGCCCAAGGGAAACGGATTCAGTGGCCACTGCCATACTCATATTCAAATTGCTGAGTCGGGGATGAAATTCCTGTGCAGTAAATTTCCACAGCATTAACCGCTTCATAAAATTGCACAGAAAAGTTACGCCATCAGCACGCCAACACGTCAAACCCCTCTTACACACTGACAGCCAGGCATTCACATTTATCTCGCGCTCACTCTCGCGCTCACTGGTTATGAAGGGAGCCCCTTCCTTTCCAATACCAATTTCACTCCTCCAGTCCAGCACTTTTTAGATCTTCCACTCTTGTTTCCTTCTAAGATTTCCTAATTATACACTTTCTACCAACCGATCGTCATCCATTCTTTATATGACCAAACCACCTCAAAAGACATTGATCCAATCTTTCACAAAAGGTAGTCTTACTTGTAACTTTATCATTTTTCTTTCGCCAAATTATGCCAACAGTTTATCTCATTAACTTCAACCTCCTTATTTTCATTCGCATTCCAGATTCACACTTCATTTTCATTGAAGAAAAATTGGCTCCACAATTCATTTATACATTCCCATTCTGGTTTCTGCAGACGTTCAACTTTTTGCACACAGCCTACTAAAGAAATTTCTTCTCCTATTCTGTGATTTCCTTCTTCTTATACCATCATCCTGTATATTTGTGTCATTCCTAAATATTTCCTTATACGCGTTCATTCTTCTACCATTCATATTAACAATAATTTTCCCGGTTTCCATTTCACTCTACTCTTCCTAAATTTCATTGTACTCTGTCTTCCATCAAAAGCATTTTCAGACTCTTTCATTGATTCGCGTAGGCGGTGATGTAAATCTTTTGGAAGAACCGGGTTAGATTATTCAATTAAAAGGAGTTGAGTTGACGTTAAGGCACTTGCCTCGTAAAACAAATATTTAAATTACCGATTGTTACTGAAACATGCAACGTACCCAGAAAGGGGTCTGAAGTTCTGATGCCAGTAACAGTGGGTCACAGTGATACCCAAGATCCCCTGCCGTGAGCAAATAGAATGAAATGTAGACATTATGATACTTCTCCTGTTTTAAAAATCGCGCAAATACGCTTCCCTTCCCATTCCCCCTTGGCGAGAGCCTAGAAGAAAGAAGATTGATCAGTGTTGTTAATCATGTCCCGGAAACGTTAACCTTTTTAATGGTTTCCGCTCGAAAGCAGAATTTTCAGCTTAAAACCAGCTGGGCAAATAAGGGGCTCTCTAAATGCTCCCATGACATCATGATAGCACAAAAAATTATACAGAAAGATAGGAAAGAAATGTTATTAAAAGCTCATGATATCGTATCGTTAGTTTAGCCATAATCGCTTTATTTTTTTCTACTTTCCTGATAGTGATTTAGGCAGAAGTCACAATTTGAATGTCATAGTCAGGGGTTATGTTATGTACCAAGTAAACAAAGAATTTAACACGAATGACGCGGTAACACAGACACACACACATATAGTCTCTATCTTTTTCTGTATATATATATATATATATATATATATATATATATATATATATATATATATATATATATATATATACATACATACATAAATACACACATACATACATAAATACACACATATATATATATACACACACACACACACACACACACATATATATATATATATATATATATATATATATATATATATATATATATATATATATATATATATATGCACACACCATTTATTTATCTAAGTACACTTCATATCTACGGGATATGCAATCCACCGTCAAACATCATAAAATCTCAAATTAGAAAAGGGAGAGGAAGAGGATATATTTTTTTATATTACAAATATGGTGCAATTGCAAAATCATGTAAATGTTGTTGTCATTCTTGACAGTATGGGTACATTGGTGTATAATAATAATCAAAGGTAAAGGTCAAAGCAATAATAATTCAAAGGCGAGGTTAAACGGGAAATTGAATTCAGAAAAAAATGAGGATTGGGCGATGCAGTCAGACAGAATTATGAGGAACTGTCGATTGAAGAAGCAGAGAAGAAGGGAAAACCTCAGCATTGCAGGAGTGGGAGAGGTTAATGTGAATTACAGAGTTCACGTAGAGGTGACTGTAGAGTGTGTAAAGAGGACATTTAGAAAGGCGACGAAGGGAAAGGTGCCATGTGATGGTGTTGCTGAATGGAGGTGTTAGTGTAATTGAGTGTCTAAACAGTCTGTACCAACAACGTGTGATACTAGCAATGTGTTAGAGAGAGAGAGAGAGAGAGAGAGAGAGAGAGAGAGAGAGAGAGAGAGAGAGAGAGAGAGAATTTACACTCCTGGGAAACTATACCAAAAATTTTCTCTGGATGATGGAACTTTAGGAGTGTTTGGTTTGACATGTAATTTGGAAAGTCAAAAAAAGAGATGACAGTACGAACATGGAAGTATAACAACACTTTGAATAACTGGGAAGGTATAAGGTCCGGGTTGGATTTAGAAATTAAAACAACTGACATATATAAAAGGGAGTTGCTCCATAAAAGAAA
The DNA here is from genome assembly GCF_040412425.1 of Macrobrachium rosenbergii. NCBI lineage: Eukaryota > Metazoa > Arthropoda > Malacostraca > Decapoda > Palaemonidae > Macrobrachium > Macrobrachium rosenbergii. The sequence goes on from NC_089762.1 coordinate 25,722,107, forward strand.
TAAAAAAAAATAGTCAGTGCCACGCTAGTAATCACCGGAAGACCTCACAGGGAAGAATGCAACACAGGGTATAAATCCTGAGTGTTTCGTCTTTAGACGTGTTCAAGAGAACAGATACACTGTGGTAGAAATTAATATTTGCCAGGGTGACATTACAAAAGAATCGCTCCATTTGTTCCAAAACAAACAGGTAAGACGCATTGATATTAAGGAAGATAGTTTGCCTGGCGTGGGGCCACCTGCAGGAGAAAAACAATCGTTAATGGAGCACTGACTCGGTCACAGATGAGGTTGGGGGTCCTCTCCTGTCAGGTGCAAATATACTTTCAACCACCTGTTTCTTCGTTTTGTTTTGTCACTCCAGCCTATCTAATGCAAAGTTCTTACGCGGCATCTGTTATACATCTGTTATACACACACACACACACACACATATATATATATATATATATATATATATATATATATATATATATATATATATATATATATATATATATTATATATATATATGTATATATATAGATATATATATATGTATATAGATATACATATATACATGACTTATGCCATTTTATACTAAATTTTTAACAAGCAACTGGAATAAGTTTGTTAGAATTAATATAAAGATTTCCCGTAGCTGGTATTACTAAACTTTGGTCCTTTGCAACATGCCTTCGGCCCCTAGCTGCAACCCCTTTCACTTCTTTTGCTGTACCTCTGTTCGTATTCTCTTTCTCCCATCTTACTTTCCACCCTCTCCTAACAATTATTTTATAGTGCAACTGTGAGATTTTCCTCCGGTTCTTTTAAACCTATTCACTCGAAATGTCCTTTTCAGCGCTTAATGGCCTCAAAGGTCCCAACGCTTGGCCTTTGGCCTAAATTTTATTTTCCATTTCATTTCAGTAAGAAGAAGACTAGAGTTTATTGAAATTTCTTGTGAAAAATATTGTGGGTTTTCCTGCGCATATACTGTATATATCACAAATGTTAAGACATAAATACCGCTTTGATGTCCAATTCACTAAGGGAATTATTATTATCATATGTAATAAGTAAATCTGCCATAACCAGGATTCAGACTTGTGCCTTTGGATTTAATACCGAGGACACAGGGATTTATCTCTGTATATCAAGAGCATCCTTATCTTTATCGTTACTGTTGAAAGTTTTTGCAAAAGTTCTTCATAAGATTTTTAAGATCTTATTTAAATGATCCGAGGACTTCATTTTAGGAAATGGTGTCTATGATTCTGTAAATTCCCTACGGTAATCTCTTGCAAAGAAATTCAGATCAATTAATTTCTCTTATTGCAATGGTCAGCTCAACTGAACTGACGAATATCCTCTCTCATGGCCTAAGCCACGCCCATCGCTCTCTGTTTGATATTAGAAGGCAAACCAGCCGGACTTCACGAACGCTGAAAAAAAAAAAATCTTACAGGAACAGTGTTGACTTAGGGGAAAACTTGTTCAGCTGTACTGACCCAGACATAGTAACAAGTAAGTTTAATTTACCCAGTCACTCAGATCCAGCCATCCAGGAAGAGCACCCAGTAACTGAAGCATTATAGGGACTGGTGAGGCTCACCGAGCCGACGGGATAGTTATATGAGACTAAGAACCAGTCAGCTCCTATCTGACGTTTCAGATTAAGCGGCGTTTGTACGTTAGTCATAAAATTTTCTATGTCGAACATTGTTCCGAGCACCATATTTGTTTAATGTAAGTTTCTGTCCAGCTGCTGATTAACTACTGTATCGATAACTCGTGTATTCGGTAGTTGTAACACTAGCACTATGCTAGTGAACACACGAGTAAAATTGGGTAATAAGTAAAACAAAACTCCTCTTAAGATATTCAAGGTTGTGAACAGATGTCTTGGAGGTCTTATGTTGAATGTCATCATTACAGGTGTTGATATACTTGAGTGTGTGTTACGCTAGTGTCAACCGGGCAGTTTTTTCTGCGTAACGTGACACCTTGCCGCCAATAAAGGCGCCAATGAGCACATGTGTCAGACTACCCCGATTCCTCCATATTAAACCAGGATTTGTTTCCTCCACGGAGTAGTCGTTGATGCGGCAACCTACGTAATACGATTGATGCTGCACACCTCGTGAGTATGTTTAGTAATTTTTTAATTATGAGCAATAGATTATTGTTAGTTTTTCCGGGGCTAGAGCACTAAGCGTTTGCTATCTTATAGCCTAGGCTCATTGTGGCATTTTAACTGTCATTAAATGAAAGCTTCGTTCTCAGAGTATGTTACACATTGTAACTATGTAAGTGCAAGATCATATGTCGGTTTTGTTGGTCCAAAGGCATCTCTTGCTAGTGTCAAAGTGACAAATTGAGCCACTTCATGCTAGTCTAACGTAAATAATTGGTACTTTGTGATGAGCCATATTGCAGGTATCGGCAAATATAAGACTTTTATCACGAATAAGTCTATTATTTTTAGTAGCCTATTTTATATTATTAGCAGTAGGGTAGTAGTTGCAATTTTGCTGCGCTACGACTATAGCAATGTAAGAGATAATAAGAAAGTAATATTCAATTATGCCGTCACTCCTTTATTTGCAGCAACATCATAATGTTGATGATGTTGCTGTACTATCATTACCATGGTCTAGCCACTAGCGGTAATTCAAGACTCCAGTGTGCTCATCAATATTTTGATCGTACTTAGTGCATGATGCTGTTATATTGATCTTGGTAGTGCGCATAGGCTAATACACAAGGGGTTCCCAAATAATGAGATATGTTGTCTAAAGGTGTCATCCATACGAGCTAACGTTAAACAGTGTGTCAAAATTAGCGTTTTTTTTATTTTATTTTTTTGCTGTTGCAAGTACGGCCTTCTTTTTGGCCTCAGGCACTTCTATTAAACAATATTTTTGGGAATTTTCTATTGAGTCAAACTACGTAGCCCATCGAATTCTGCAGAACGAATTCGCCAGAATCAGGTAAACAGATGGACCTTATAATTTCTTTATTTTTGGATTCGATTTCTTCTGTGGTCTTAAATAGAAAATGAAATGAACTGATATATATATACATATATATACATACATATATATACTCTGTATATATATATGTATATATATATATACTATATATATATATATATATATATATATTGTATATACACACATATGTGTATATATATATATATATATATATATATATATATATATATATATATATATATATATATATATATATATATATATATATATATATATATATATATGGGCCGTTTCCCAAGCAGTTATAACAACCCCCTCCCCAAATGGTGTAATTCTTTGTGAGTTTGCCAAAACAGTGTGTTCCTTTGTGAATTGGAATAACGGACAAAATTGTTCCCGGGCTCTTTAGGTCTATAGGTCTAGAACAACCAATCGCCATCGGTTATAGCCGATGCCATGCCAGGGCGGCACTTCAAATTGATGCCCCGGTTGTGATACTTTCCCCGGCGCCCATTCGGAGTAGACGTGTGCAGAGAACAGTGACAGAATGGTAGCCGTACCGAGTGCCCGTTGTCCAAGTTTACCTATTGAAAGTTAATTAGTCATAATTTAAGGGGACCCTTGTACTTTTAACTCCTCGCGTTTCCCTTAGTGGATTAAACCCACCAATGACCTATATACTCGTATATATATATATATATATATATATATATATATATATATATATATATATATATATATATATGTATATATGTATGTATATATAAAATTATTCTCACACTAAACAGCTACGAGTTCTTAGCCTTCGTGAGATCACAGTGGTCAAGCCATGAAACTCGTTCTTTTCTTGATAATGGCTATCTTGCGTAAATGGCATCAAGGTATGCTTCAGTAAATGCAGAAATTAAGATTCCTTTTGTTGGCATATGCGCCCAGTAATGTAGTGCGTTCTCTATTTCGTAATTACGACAATAACTAACAAGCTGTGAGAAATGATTTTTCGAACATTTCGTGACTGCCAATCATGTGGTGATCAGTTATCAATGTTCATTAAGGTGGGCTAACTTTTTTGCAGAAAATTGCGTAACTGACCAGGGGTCGCCAAAGTTTGACCGATGTCTCATTTGACAGTACATCAGTAGTGATATTTATAAGAGCCGTATATAAAGAGTAATGATATTTTTTTTGCAAACATTCTCCACGAGACTGTAATGTGTTAGTCCGAAAAAACTGCAGTATTCTAGTCAGAACTTATTTGGAGGTGTACAGCGACCGAAAACCTTGATTCGCTTAGGCTATTTAGCAGTAAGGATTTTAAAGGTGAAATATGGGTTTTCTAATAATTTCTGTGTGATTTTGGCAAATTTGACAATAATCAATTAGAGATGTTTGGTTAACTCATTACATACCCAATTAAGTCTACACCCAAACGAGGGGATCACAGTGGGAAGCCAGATTGCCAGTGTTTAATGCCTTAGAGTTAAATTGGGTTGGTTGCCTATTCCCTCTGGGAATACTGATAAAGAGGACAACGAATAAGGTACATTGCCTAATACTGTTTGTGATCAGCGTCCAACTAGGTGAGGTTAGGAAGAGGCATCCTAGATTAGGTTAGGGTTGAGAAGGTTAGGTTAGGATGCATCGCTAAATTTCACTCTATAAATTACGGCGTTCCAGGTCGCGTAAGGATTAGGGCTTCACACTGTGGTCAGGTATTCAGGTATGATTAGGAGACCTAGGTTAGGTTTGGTTAGGATCCCTCAGATGATTTAATTTTGTTTTGTTTGCTGGACCCACCCTCCCACCTGAAATACTGACTTTTAACCCGCCCGCCCCCCGCCCCCGTGGATCCCCATTATTAATAAACAGGGGACGTTTGTACTGAATTAAGAAAGCATTTACTATGGAAATGAATATCAAATTCTCAAGACCAAGTCAGAAAGTATCAGAAAAACTTAATATTTTACATCTGTTTGTCGATATCATTTTAAAGGTCATCTTTACCATTATTTCCAGGGCAAGAGTTCAGACTTTCATTTGGGGAAAGTAAAATTTTTTCATTTTCCTTTATGGTGGGATTTTAAGGAATGCAGAATCAATCATATTCAAATGATTAGGAAATTAAACAGCGTGACAGTACAGATTATGTAGTACACAGGAAACATGGGTATGGTAGTCAAGAAAAAAGTGAGAGAAAAATAAAACAAGTACAGTTATTAAAATAGAGGGAAGAAGGTGAGCAAGAGTTTTAAGGAGAATAAGTTTTTCTGCAGGTAAGTAGATGGAGAAAGGTCAGTGGATACAAAGACAAAGATCTAAAGATGCCGTCAGAAGGGATTGCCGTCCTGTGCTATGGAGTGTGAGAATGTTTGTAGAAACGACTGTTGATGAGGTAAGGAGGGCAGTTAAGAGGTTGAGAAGTGGAAAAGCACCAGGCAGGAGTTGACAGAATTAAAATAAGATGCCTCAGCACTACGGTAATTGTGCGATTAGTGACAGATCAGGGTTTGTAAAGTATACATGAGGAAAAGACATGGGTGAGAGAAATTGTTCTTTTATTGTATAATGGTACCGAATTATTACTTAGTAAACTAAGGTAGGTTTATGGCAGGATTTTGATTGAGAAAGTAAGACAAATGAAAGAGGGATTGATAAGGGGAGAACACTTGGGGAAGAGTGTGTGTAGATGCTTGCTATTGAATATTTATGTGAGAAGTTTGATAGTAAAGGGAAATATCAGTATGGCCATGTGGCATACATACGAAATTCTTATGATAGGCAATGTGGAAAGTGTTGAAGATGTTTGGTATTGAAGATAAGTTGCTGAGACCATTTCAGTGAGTTCTTGATGAAAGGGAATCGTGTTACAATTTGTAGAAAGCAACCAAGTTACAATATATAGATAGTAAAGTGACTGGTTTGGTGTAAAAATAGGCCTGAGACAAAGAACAATAAGGTGTAACGTTGTAGGATAAGAAAATAAGCCATGAATAGTGTGTGGAATGGCTGATGTTTGCAGCTGACACAGAACTGGTTAGGGATTGTGAAGTGAAAGTGCCAATACTAACAAATGAGTTTGAAAGTTTTACAGAAGGAGAAAGGTGCAAGTAAATGTGGGCAAGATTAAGGTTCTGATATTAAATGGAAACTAAGAAAATGAGGCAGTGAGTGTTAGTAATAAAAGTATAAGAATGGAGGTGCTTAATATTAAGAGGTATTAAGGAATAAACATAGTGGATGATGACAGGATCAGAGAAGAGGATTACAAAAAAATGGAGCATCGGTTTGTACAAAAGATTGGGACAAGACACTGAGTGTCTTTAGAAGTTAAGATGGAAATGAATGAAGGGATTGTTGAGCCAGGTCTCCTTCATGGAAGTGAAGCTTGGATTTTGAATGCATATTAAAGAAAAACGGTTGAAGCTGTCGAAATGAGTGGTTTGTTTAATATATGTGGCATTAAAAAGAATGAGAAGATGTAAGGAGTGGTAGAAAGGTTGGCACAGGAGGGATCTTATTGGTTTGAAATAGTTTAGCCAGGAGGACGATAGGAAGGGGAGAAGAGTGTATAAATTTGATGTTCTGGGACGGAGGAGGAGAGGAAGCCCTAAAAAGTTCTGGACAGTTGTTGTGAAGGAATTTTTAAGAAAGGAAGGGCGAAAACGCATGCAAGATGGAGGTGAGTGGCGCAGGAGGGATCTGCGCCCTGCTCATTAGCCTTTTGTGTAGGTGTATGAAGGAGCTAATGTGGAAATTTTCCACACGGGGTGTTCATCCATGATTCACCAGTGAAAGTATGAAATTGGCAGTAAATATGTTATATTTTAGTTTAGGGAAACGACTTAATGTTGAACACATATATATAAAAATATACTAATTATATATATATATAATATATATATATATATATATATATATATATATATATATATATATATAAAAGGGTCAGTTATATATAGCATGTGTAAACAGAAAGCTTCAATATAGAATTCCACTAACAAATAATGTATCAGGAACGTGATTCATGCAAGATTTTTTCCCCCGCGTCATTTCAATGTAATCAGGTTTATATTTGCGTGAAAAACAAGTCGCTACCATTTTCAGTGAGCTGATTCCTAATGACAAAACAGCTGTTATTTATAGCACATACAGAGAAATCTATTTGATCTTGTACCCGACTGTTATGGAGGATAAAGTTTGAAAATCTTTTTTGAAATGAAAAATGCTGAGGAACAGGAAATCAGGACCGAGTGTTCTACATTATTCGCTGCTACAGACTGTTAGTAGGCGTGTTTATATCACTTGAATAAACGCTATGCATGTATACGAACCACCCTTTTAATTAAACCACCAGCATTTATTTCTCACTCTCTGTCAAGGGTGTGGAAATCGAGGAATTAGAGAAGCCATTCATACACACATATATGTTACATAATGTATATACAGTACTTTTGTGCATTTGGGGTATTCGTGTGCATATTCATTTTTATCTAATTGCCAGTACAAGGAATGTTGCCTATTTACACTTATAGGAAATTTTTATATGAAGCGATGTTTACCCCTTACCATAAATGACGAAGATCTGATACATCTTAGATGATTACCAACGTCATCAAAACCATTCATCTGTTAAGTTCCACCTTTTTACGGTCTTACCAATGTTTTCATCTTCGCAGTATGAGAGAGGTGACGTTCCATTTCCTGTCTTTGAAACTTTTCGAGATGTGTTCCCGATTGTGTTGACAGGTCGAAATATTGCTGGCGGGTGTTTTCATTCCTTTCTGACTTGTCCGACCTACCTACAGTTATGAATAGCATGATATCTTGTCGCTTTTTAGCACGAGCTTCCTTATTGCGCCCTACTTACGATGGCACGCGTCTGGCGTGCATTTGAATGCACTGTGGTATGTTGTTGTTGCTTTCTGTTATTCGATTAGTAATCTTATGTAAGAACTATTGCTCCCATGTCTTCATTATTCATGACAGTAGAGTTATCCATCTCCTTTAAGTCAGCTATTTCTTCATTTGCGTCAAAACTGGAGAGAGAGAGTGAGAGAGAGAGAGAGAGTGAGTGAGAGTGTGAGTGTGTGTCTTGCAAATGAATGACTGATTATAAGAAGTCTGGCGTCATAACAGCAATGGAAAAGTATTGCTAAATCATTCTGTAAACAGCACAGCCCCTCCTCCCACCATCTCATCTCCACAGGGTGAGTAACGTCACATGTCCAATTACCTTGTTGAACCTAATTGTGCACATGGAAAGTTACTTTCTCGGGAACTTTCTTCGCTACGTTCGTGCCCAAGGATGTTTTCTTTCCCGAAAGGAGCCCTCGTACGTTTGCCCTGTCAGGTATCCCTGTACAGTGTGGGTCACCTTCCAAGAAATGTCAAGGACGCTCTGACGGGTATGCGTTCAAGGGAAATGATTTGGTCATTCCTTTAAAAATAGAATCTCTCGTGCCCTTACCTACATTAACATTTTGTACCCAAAGGAACTTGGATTTTATGTCAAAGTATATTTTTTATAAACTGGGGATGTCACTCATTCCCGTGTGATTTCTTGATACACTTGCAAAAAAAATATGTTTACGACCGCGGATAATGTTGGTGTAAACGCTGATTTTATTATTTGGTGTTTGGTATTCTTGGCTGCGTACCATCGTAATATTTATAAGCATGTCGCCCCATGAACCGATTCGTCTCCGTTTGTGTCTTAAACATCTCGATTTGCAAATAAAGAAATTCCCGGCAATGCACGTGAACTGCATATCACTAGTTCTGTACAGCATGTGGCTTTCTGTGCTGGTTTGCCTGCCTTTGGAGGTATCCTGTCCCACCCACATGAGCAACGACCAGGCATACATTATTACGCACGCACACAAAGACTGATTTCATTGCATTGTCTTTTATTTTAGAATTGTACGTTTATCTCTGGTTAATTTTTTTTTATGCATTTTTAAATTTCCTTTCTTTTAGGGCTGGAAGTGAGCAGACTTCTCAGCATACTGTTCCGTTGTATTTTACTGTATCAAATCTGAATTCCTTCAGAAATTTAATTTTAATTGGGCAACCTGTTTCGAGCTTAAGAAAGAAACTGTAATATAGGACTTACAGACAATGGATTCTGTGTATTCTCCGACGGAGCTGAAACAAGTGTATCAATGAGATTCAGGTCTATCATCTTGAATTCAGCTTTCCTTGATTGGATGGGATGCTCTCAGTGACACATCATAAAGAAAACACATTACGCAAAGAATAGAGGTTACAGTGACTCACCAGTGAATCATCCAAGCAGTGAAAATATTATAATTTTATTCTTCTACACCCCTCAAAAAAAAAAGGAAAGAAAAAGAATAGGAAGTTCTCATGAAAGACGATCAATTAAAGCTCTGTGGAGAGAAGGAAATGAAGTGTGCTGCTTTTCCTGCTGCAATACAGTTTAGCAATATTTCTGCCCAGCAGATTATGTATAAAAAAAACCTTTTATTTATGGTATGCTCTGAAGTGCGACATTCCGTGCTGGCATAAGGCCAGATGAAGCTGGGACATAAACAACAACAACAACAGTAACCGTTGCTGCAGATTTTACTGTTTGTTTCATCATCAGCCCAGAGTTTGGAAAATGTTCGAGTTGCTTTATGCGAAAGGACCTTGGGAAGTTTGGGCTGCCATACGTTCTGACAGAAACATCTTTATACGCTCTTAAGACGTATTATCTCATTATTACAAGTACGCAAAAATGCCATTGTGTCAAGATTATCTTCTTGCGCCTTGGACATCGGATATCATAACTTTATAATGAGTGATACTGATTTAATTATTAAAGGAATCAAATTGGTAAGAGCTGCAAGCAGGGAAGATTTCACTTCCTGCGAAACATGAGAAAAAGTAAGTTTTTTTTTTTTCTCAGAGTATCTTGACGTTGCAGAAGATCCTTCCCTGCCGGCGTCGAATTGTCTGGAATCGTCATAAATGACATAAATACCTCTCGGCCCATTATTGTTCCCGGTAAATGATGAAAGAATAGTCGTAGGTGGGTATGGTGAAGGAGAGGGACCTTCTCGAGGCATTGCCCCGGTATCCCATTAAATTTACATACATATATACATACATATACATATATATAATTTACATACATATATATATACATATACATATATGTATATATATATATATATATATATATATATATATATATATATATATATATAATATATATATATATATATATATATATATATATATATATATATATATATATATATATATATATATATATATATATATATATATATATATATATATATATATATATATAGAGAGAGAGAGAGAGAGAGAGAGAGAGAGAGAGAGAGAGAGAGAGAGAGAGGATTGTCGTAAGGACGAAAACTATTAATAGTTTTGTGATTTGATGTTGCAAAACAGCTGGCACATCAGGTACATCATTGTTTTTGCGAAAGAAGCTCTGCAGCTACAATGGCCGAATTATTAAGTTATGGGAAGACAATGATATCAACCGTATACAGATAATTAAAAACTAAAGACTGATTACAACAAACGCAAACAGACGCATCAGGTTTATAAGTTCTATGGATTATTAATACTTCCTTCATCGACTTTAGGAGGTTATGTTTTCACCCGCGTTTCCGTCTTGTGTAGATAAGCCTGAAATCTCTAGAGTGGGTGGACGGAATACAATAGCACCTAGCTAATGTGGCAGTTCGGTGACCTTGAGATTTAACTCGGGGAGCAGTCGGTTTGAATCTTTCACAGCTAACTATGCAATCGTGGTAACCTTTTCCTACTGATGAATTATAACGGTTCGAGCACTGTCAAAAATTGTGATTAAAAAAAAAGAGGCTTGAGACAGCAAGCCCTGACTCGACGGATGTTATATATCGTCCCGAAGCTCAGATGAAGGAACCCTAATTCTGCATACTTAAGTAAAGGCTAGCTTTTAAGAGGTTCTGGTCCTGGGCTGGACGTTCGCAAATATAAACGAGTTATTACCTTCAAACTGTTGTTACACATGGAAAATATATGTGGATGCAAATTGCGTTTTGAGTGATTAAGATTCCGTTTATTTCACCTCGATTTATGAGTCTCTGCCTTGTATGGATATTCTATTCTGTGGATTATTAATTAACAAATTAATGGTCGTTATAGAAAACCAATTAACTTGAGAGGTAAATATAAAACATGGCCACGAAGTATAAGAGGAATCTCGGCCGAGGGCTCCATGATATACTGCATGATCAGGTTGAACGTGTTCACGAATCGAGACACATCTTGGCACTGGCATTTACAAAAACGTTACGTTTACACAACAGCTGCGTCCCTATTCTGTGGAAGCTGGGATTATTAAAAGTATGTGTGAAATGTCATCAGCGGCTTGCCTAGGCAGTTAAAATCTAACTGTCTGAATTTAGGGCATTGATTCGAGTCTTGGACGTGTTTTTTATATAACGAAGACAAGGGCATTTTATTCGATCCTGTCTTCTCGTGGCTTTCTGTCGTTCTGCATTGTCTGATTGAGATCATGAAATCGCTCAGTGTCTGTGAAATACAACTTCGGTCACACACAACCAACAATGGAGGTACTCGGATATTTAGCTGAGTAATCCCGGTTCAAAGAACTGGTCCCTTTTTTTCTTTTTAAATCAACAGAAGCAGTTTATTCTTAGAACAAAGATTAGTGAGAATATTCACGTACTAAGACACTTGATACATAATACCAACTTGAGTGAGAATGAAAAGGATGTTCGCTCCAATCTGCCTGAGTTACTTAGTGGTACGATGGTCAGAACGAGGAAGAATGCTACTTGCATCACGTAAAAACTGGCAACATTATATTAACTACTGTATGATCTATTGCAAATGTTCAACTTTAAATGAACCCTGCACTTATCATTTTTATAAATTTTTCTGTAGATGTTTTAATTACCTCTAGTCATATCTATGTATTCGTTATTAACCCTCTTAAAAGTAGCTCTGAAATATGTAAGTACTAATTTATATATATATATATATATATATATATATATATATATATATATATATATATATATATATATATATATGTATGTATGTATGTATATATGTATGTATTATACATATATACATATATATACTATATAAATATACATATGAATGTGTATATATATACATATATGTATGTATGTATGTATATATACACAATATATGTATATACAGTATATATATATATATATATATATATATATATATATATATATATATATACATACATACACACACATACAGACAATTGACCAAAATTCCCCAAGTCAACGGATTTGGCCTCATCGTGTAAGGCCTTAACACCTGGTCTTGTGACACATTTACCTAGTGCCGAAGTGGTAAGTTAAGTTCACTAAAGTTGTTTGAGGGAGCATTATATGCCAAGTATGTTAAAAACTCAAGTCGTGACCTTCTCTCTCTCTCTCTCTCTCTCTCTCTCTCTCTCTCTCTCTCTCTCTCTCTCTCTCTCTCTCTCTCTCTCTCAAGTTTAGAAGAGAGAATGGTATCTATATTAAACTTATATTTTAACAACTCCGAGAATCAGTACTTTGTAATTAAAACGACTGTTCGAATTTACGGTAATGTACAAAACGTTCGTTCATTTACATACATAACTCGCGATTTTTTAGAAAATCAAAAAGCCTATCAGTACAGAGTTTCAACTGTATCGAATGCACAACACACAAAACAAAGTCTTGATTAGCTATAACACTGTATGGTCATGTGGAAGTAGTCCTTCCGAGAGACATGAGCTTCGTCACGTGCACACGGTTCGGTGAGGAAAAAATCTCAAGCAAATGATGCAACAGCGGTGTTCACTTGCAACAGCTGCTCTGGTTGGATGGGGTCGGTTGAGGGGGTGGGGGTTGTGGTCGGATAGACGGGCCAGCGTGGGAGGGGAAGGGGGAGGGGGCACACGAACGGAAGTGGTGAAAGTCCCCAAGGTGGGTTATCTTTGCTTTATTTCAGCTCATTTACAAAAGAGCTCGCGGCATCAACAGTTCAACTCAGTCTAATACACTTATTGATTTTTCTTTCTTAGGGTTGAGTTGACTTGAAAATCAGCTGGTGAAAGTGCTTACACAGATCACTAAACTCAACCTTGAAGACAAGTTTTTGGGGTCTGTAAATATATTTACATTTTTTTTTTTAAATTCAAGTTTACACTCACTAATAGCTATAGCAATCATGTGGGAGTCTCTTACCTTGTGTAAACGAAAGTCAAGGTCCCTGCCGATTTACCGTACACTGTTGAGGATCCAGACGAATCTCTATCAATCACTTACACTATCAGGTTGAAATCTGGCAAACTCATAACCTTGACCCTAGCATTCAGACGAGTTGTTTTGTTTCTTGTATGTTATTGACCTAGTATGATTCATGAACTTGGACAAACGACATTTAGACGAAGCGCTTGTTAGGCTGTTAAATTACCCGTCTCACAGCTATTCATTTTCATAGAACTTGAAAAATTCAAGAAGTTATTGATAATTTTTTCCTCAGGGAACGAGAAATATTTCACAGTATTGATAAGAATGAAGGATCACTTAAAGACTCTTCCTAGTTGGCGTTGTCTTTGGTCCCACGAACGCTTCAGTACTTTGATGAATAAACCTCGGATTGGAATCACTCGCACTGTCGCCTGGCTCCTCCAGTTCAGACTTGCGGGAGCTACAGGTGTTGTGCACTTTATATATTGATCACTCTGCTCCACGAGGAAGTCGCCACAATATGTGGGAATGTACGAACGCACGCACTAATCCGTCATGGACGCATTACCGAAAGGCCTCTAGGTTTTTTGGGTAACATTTACACTTTAGTTGGAAGTTATTCATGTCACCTACAAAGAATAGAATGATGGGCGTGCGTGTTAGTTCGCATAAATTTGTTCCCTTTTTTTCTTTCAAGCAAGGTTACTCCATGAAGAATTATTTCACAGTGAATTCTCTTCTTCCGCAAGATTTTGTGAATGAACCCGATGAATGATCTTTTTCGTGTGTGAGACGCTAGCACCGTTTTCGTAGAAACAAACACTAAACTTCAAGCAGTCTTGAGTTCTCTGCCGATGAAGTTGTCGGAAATAAGAAAGTTGTCTTTATTGGGGTTAAACGCAGAAGAGCTGGCAGAAAGGATTCCACAAGACAGACAGGTGAAGTAATAAAAGGAGAGACATCTACATAATAGGAAAGCAGGCAATCGAAATCACAGGTGCATGTGAGCACGTGACACCGAATACCGGGGATCACTTTTGATAGATTCAACCCAGTAGGGAGAGATCTTTTGCGATTCAAAAGGCAGCGGCTATTTTTATAAATAATGGAACAGTCGGGATGTATAAAAGCAGGGTGTTTCATACTTCAAGAGAATCGTGCTGTGACCGATTGAACATAGATGCGGCCAAAAGTTATTATTAGGAAGTCACCTGTCAAATAACCTTTGAAGATCAAGATTGCAAAAACTAGATCTTGAAAACTGGTCGAGAACCTTGCGTTGGTGCAAACCGGTACATCTTGGTTAACGTTTGCAGCGGATGCAAGAGCAGGATTTTTACTTTTACCTTTTTTCACACAATTTAAATAACAGAACCGGCGACTGAAATAAGGTTATTACATTAAAATAAATTTTCTTCAAGGAGGAGGTGAATCAGTCCTCATTTTATTTTCTGATGCAATGAAAAACCTTCTTGCAGTATACTCTTAAAAGCTGCCGTTCACACTTCAATGGTAATAACATTACACAGATTCACCTACGGGGGAAAACGTGAGTGTCTAAAGAGGTAACGATCTAGGTTAACGATGATAAAGATGAACGATCTAGGTTAACGATGCTCCGTCAGCTGCATGGGCTTATTTGCCTACATATTATTTCACATTCAAGACTGGTCGTATTCACTGCGGTGTTTCATGCAGTAATAGAAAGTGCTGTGCGCGATGTTGTTGGTGAATAATCGAAGGACCTTTTCATTAATACACCCGCTGGGCAAACCTGAAACTTCCCTTGATTTTTACTCTTACCTTTTTTCACACAATTTAAATAACAGAACCGGCGGCTGAAATAAAGTTATTACATTTAAATAAATTTTCTTCAAGGAGGAGGTGAATCAGTCCTCATTTTATTTTCTGATGCAATGAAAAACCTTCTTGCAGTATATTCTTAAAAGCTGCCATTCACACTTCAATGGTAATAACTTTACACAGATTCACCTACGGGGGAAAACGTATGAGTGTCTAAAGTAACGATCTATACGTTAACGATGATAAAGATGAACGATCTAGGTTAACGATGCTCAGTCAGCTGCATGGGCTTATTTGCCTACATATTATATTCAAGACTGGTCGTGTTCACTGTGGTGTTTCATGCGGTAATAGAAAGTGCTGTGCGCGATATTGTTGGTGAATAATCGAAGGACCTTTTCATCAATACACCCGCTGGGCAAACCTGAAACTTCCTCTCAAGGGAATCCTTTCTCTTTCCTCATGGTTTCAGGCGTTCCAGTCTCCTCTCTCTTTTATGACATAACGTCCTCCTAATAGGTGTAAGGCTTTTGGACTGTGGCTATTTGTATGCTTGACCTGTTTTGCCGTAGAAATGATGGTCCACTTAGCCACATTATTGCTTCTTTTAGCATTTCATATGTTTCGTGTAGTTATCGTCTTAATTTCAAATGAAAATTATCTGCAAACCGACAAAGATTAGATACAGCCTCAACTTTCATTGGCGGTCATTCAGCCACACTGTGAAAGGTAATGACTGATTATATTTACTCCCAGTCATGCAGGGCATAAAACTGACCTTCTGGGTAAGATGCTAATAACACTGGCATAAGAAAAATGAATTGCCTTTGATGTGGGTGCCTTGCTTTTATTTTTCTTACCCAGTTTTAAGGTTTCCAGAAAATAATTCATTTTTTTATTGACTCTTTATAGACTCATAGGGAATTATAATTTTTCACCTCTTGAAGAAGCTGACAGTCTTATTCGGGTTTTTCATTTTTATTGTATTAGCACGATATATATGTTTTTTCTTATCTTTAACGCTGATCGAATGAGTGATTGTCTTTGTAAATAGATACCATTGTTGCCAATCTTCTCAAAAGTGGCACGTTCAAAAGTAATTTCCTTTCTAATAACCCTGTGAGTTACTATTGCAGTATCAAGTCTAATATACTAATATAACAATAACCCAAAAGCTATTATATTTCATCAAGTACGCTGCTTTTATATTTATGACGATTTTCACAAAAAAGTGGGGCCTCTGAAGAAAAACACATTCGAATGCATTCTTGTTCCTACTACTGCTCGGGTAATATATATACAGTAGGTTATTCGTAAGGGTCGTTAATTTGCTTTAAATTCTTCGGAACGTTTGACCCACGACCCAGGGTCAGGGATGGGAAGGTATATCACTACTCAGAGAGGTTCTTTTTAGTTTTTTGTAAAAGTAAACTATTGAGGCGGCGTTCTGTCTGTCCGTCCGCACTTTTTCTGTCCGCCCTCAGGTCTTAAAAACTGAGGCTAGAGGGCTGCAAATTGGTATGATGATCAGCCACTTTCCAATCATCAAACATATCAGATTGCAGCCTTCTAGCGTCAGTAGTTTTTATTTTATTTAAGGTTAAAGCTACCCATGATCGTGCTCCTGGCAACGCTATAGGACAGGCCACCACCAGGCCGCGGGTGAAAGTTTCATGGGCCGCGGCTCACACAGCATTATACGCTGTACAGAAAACTCGATTGCGCTGTAAAAAATTTGGCACATTTTTATTTTTTTCTTATTCCAAGTGCACAGACCTCGACATTTTTTTTTAAGGATCTTGGGGTCGTTGAGCACACCACCTGACTACGAGTTGACATTTATTGACTGAATATAACGATGATGCCAAAAATATTTTATAGTGTCGTGTGCTAACGCCACTCTTATTCATTCTCCTATAGTCCTGGCTTTCTCGGAAAGAATTACTGTCCTTACAGAGTGCAAAAATAAACAAATCATTGCTTTGGATTTTTGTTGGTGTTTATGTCAGTGCTGACAAATTTTCAATCTTAATATACCAAATTCATAGTGATTTGGAGAAGCGTTGACAGCCAAATAAACTTGTTAGTGGTTTCAGAACATTCCTTAAACTGGGTGGAAGAGTGCTGGGTCTTTGAAAACACGGACTTGACTTACGTAAGAAAAATACTTTACAGCTTTAAATGACAAGATTATGTAAATGCAGTGGGTGTTTAAAGATGGCTGAATACGAAAAATGACATTCATGATCATATAATGATTTGATTTGTGGGCCAAATATCCAACTTCCCCTTTTTCACTTCAACAGTACGACCGATTTTTTTTCTTTCACGCGACTGTTTCTGTATAACCGGATCAGTTTAGTTAATTTTTTTCTTTTTATCGCACTCGATGTTTCAAGTTACCCTAAGCAGCCTTCATAGGCGTTTATATAAATTTTATAATCATCTGACAGCATTATTGCGTTTGGGTTCTACTTAATCTTGAATAGACCTGATTTTGAGTTTTATGAAAATTAGATTATAAAGCTGGACACTGGGGCATTTCAGGCCATTCAGCGATTGAGAGAGTGAAAAGAGAGAGAGTTAGAGTGGTTGGACAGCAAGATGAAAAAAAAAGCGTGAATGAAGGTAGAGTGAAAGGGTAAAAAGTGGGTGCGGGCAGCTAGGGGCCGAAGGAACGCTGCAAACAACCGTAGGTAATGTCTACAATGAACCACGTGAGAGCAGAGCCCCTGTATTGTACTTTCACTTAATTATATTTTTACTACAAAGATAAACCACTTTCCAGGTGTTTATATGAATTTAGATAGGTAGTTTATGACCTTATTTTTTTCTA
Organism: Macrobrachium rosenbergii; assembly: GCF_040412425.1. Lineage (NCBI taxonomy): Eukaryota > Metazoa > Arthropoda > Malacostraca > Decapoda > Palaemonidae > Macrobrachium > Macrobrachium rosenbergii. The sequence continues at coordinate 25,739,971 of NC_089762.1, forward strand.
TGATGAAGCTGTCATCCTTCAAATGCAACCACCAGATGTCAGCACGTGCTCATTCAAAGCGCGTGCAGCTATTTGAACAAATAACGATTATCAAAATCTTTTCAGTCAACGTTATGGGCAGCCATTGCGTTGTACTATCCTCAAAGAACTTGACCCAATATTTTCGATGTTATAGGAAGAGTCCTCTATTTTGTTCCATCCTATCATAGCTAGAATAGTTTCCCCAGAGGCTTATTAAGAGAAGACGCCTCTGGGTCTGTAAACCGATGTTATTCGGGTCCGTTTCTAGGGTTATTTTTTTCTGCGGAGGGGGTTAAGTGCCGTCAGTGCACAGCACGTGGTGCACTGTAGTTATTCCTTAAGGTTCTTTACAGCTTCCTTCCGGCCGCAAGCTGCAACCCCATTCATTACTTTTACTTTACCTCCGTTTATATTCACTTTCTTTCATCTTACTTTCCACCCTCTCCAAACCATTGTTTCACAGCACAGCTGCGAGGTTTTCCACCTGTTTTACCTTCACAACTTTTTCACTTTCAGCGTCCCTTCCATCGCTGAATGACGTCATGGATCCCAGCGGTTGGCCTTTGCCTAAGTTTCACATTCCATTCCATTCCGTTCTAAGGTTATATTTATACACGGATATTCAGGATTGTTTTGTTGTGAAGAAACAGAAATCTTGGAAACAGCTTTTGTAACTGTGAGACGAGAATTATTCACATATGTGTCCGTGTTAAGGACTGTACTATACGACTCAGTCGAGACACAACTGTACAAATAAATTTAAACTTCGTGACCGTCTCTGAATTCACCTGTATACGATATCAAGAAGTTACCTCACATATTTAGACTACTGGAATACCACGTGTCAGGAATTCTTCCACTGGTAGTTCTGCATCGTAATTGCTTTGACAGTGACAAATTACTAACTGATAATGATAGTAATTCATTGTGTGTGATTGAATTTTCTCAGGCTTTGATTGGATGGTTAGAATAACTCTCTCAAATTAAAAGAACATCAGAATAAACGTTTTTTATTTAACATTCGGCATTATTATTGAAAGTTACCAGGTGAGTTTACCAGTGCATATATCGACGGAAACTTGATTTAAAACAGATTTTCTTTCTGGGTGATATTTGTACCTGTTTTTACCAATTCAAAGGCTGAAAGAGTCTCTACAGAGTGACTGTCTTTGAGAAAATTGTCGATCAGGAAGCACTTAATATCATAACAAACTAACTTTTAGACACTGGACTCGATGACAGTACTATTTTTACTTAGTTGTGACGATCTCGTTTCTTATGGACGAAGTTCACTTCCGGTAAGAATCTTGAATGTCTAAGTAAATATATGATAACTCGTTGATGTTCAGTTTTTACATAACCCGAAACAAACGAGCATATATATATCTGGGTGTGTTAATGTGTATTATCTCTGAGGTTTTTCCTATGACTGATCAGTGCAGCAGTAAAATGGACATGTATTCATCCTCCTGCATTACATACCTCCTTTTCATGGACTTTTCCGTCATCCCAGGGTAGCTAACGGTACTTCTGTTCTCCTGTAATTAACATTTTTCTATTTTGCCCTCCTCACTAGTTTTTCTTTTGCAATTCATATGCAGTGATGGCATTTGCTCCAGTTCGTTAACTCCTACTTATTCGAGCGAAAATACGAAAAAAGATTTATTCGTTTGACTTGTTTCTTTCAGAGAGAGAGAGAGAGAGAGAGAGAGAGAGAGAGAGAGAGAGAGAGAGAGAGAGAGAGAGAGGGAGAATGATAAACTATCAGGTTAGAAGCATCATATATATATATATATATATATATATATATATATATATATATATATATATATATATATATACAGTATATATATAAATTATATATATACACATATATACACATTTGTATATGTATGTATGTATGTGTATATACAGTATATATGTATGTATTATATATTATATAGATAAATACATATATATGTATATATATATATATATATATATATATATATATATATATATATATATATATATATATATATATATATATAATTGTACACAGAGGAAACGTTGAAGTTGATGACCCAGACGACAGTTTTGGATCTTGAGTTGTAAAGGAGTCAAACAAGACTCGAAATTCAGGTTGTGACAAAGATGTGGCAGCGTACGAACACGAGAGCCGATTCGCTCTCACAGTGAACTTTCTAAATTCACAGTTTAGCTAAGTATAATAGAAAAAGGACGATTCATTTATAAAGATTTCGCATCAGTTTACCGCTTAACACTTGACAAAACTGCTAAGAGCCTGACTCCCACAAAGTGAAAGCAATTATAGTATCGGACCTTGACAGACACGGCGAGATATTTACATTAAGCTCTTTCCTCAGCCTATTATGGCGCCTGTCCTCGGCACTTGACTTATCCAGACACGTCTGATATGCTACAAGAGTACGCGACATTACTCAGCGCATTTTCTTACTTTTTTAAAGTTTGTATTGCATTATCATTATACGTGGTAAAGGCATATAAAACCTGATGAATTTTGTTTCATAATTTCATAAAACAGGTTGTGAAAATCGCATTCAAATTCCACGTGATCGTTCGTCTAAGCAAAAGGATGTCTTGTAGCATTTGCAGTTTCTCATCTGAGGAGCCTTGATTTAGGTTTTTTCTCTTTTTCGGAAGCTTGCCTTCTGCCGACAACTTTTGGGTCCAGTTTTTCTGTCAATATTCTTTTCTTTCTGCCGTTGATTTAGAAGAACCCTGTCAGGGGAACTGAGATAAGAATATCATAGTGAAACTTCGAAGGGAGTTATTTTCAGCTCGACGCTAGCGCTATGCGTCTCTTATCTCAGACGGCTTTATCTATTATTCTCTCTCTCTCTCTCTCTCTCTCTCTCTCTCTCTCTCTATATATATATATATATATATATATATATATATATATATATATATGTGTGTGTGTGTGTGTGTGTGTGTATGTATATCTTGATATTTCAATAGCCTATGAAAGTGCTGACAGAATCTAGTGGTTTTTCAAAAACCTGGATAGCACTATGAACAAAAGATTTACGTTTACAATTATAGACGTCTGAAGAAGAAAACTATTAAGATTCCCTATGTTAATATCATCTGGTTTGGATATCAGTATGATGTTGATAGTTGGTACATAAAAAGTCAAGAGACAATACTAATTTCACATTGTATTTAAAATATCTAGTTGGTTTAAGAACTCCCAGTTAACAATCAGCTGTGTCGAATGACTATCATATCACACTGTAGAAATGGAAAGTAAAACTATAAACTGTGTATGTAGATAATATAAATATAAAAAGTATACATATATGTATACACTATATATATATATATTTATTTATTTATTTATTTATATACAGTATTTATATACACACATTACAGCGACCAAAACAATTTATTACAATTATCACAAAAGCTTTTCATTAGGGGGACAGCCGGACTTTTAATAGAAATGGGATGAAATGCATTTTACTGGGCGGGTATTGACGAATGTCAGTGAGAAAGATAGAAAAGGGATTATTTATACATATTTATTTTCTCATCAAGTTAATCCAAGATTCGGGGAAATACGTGGAATTCTAGAGAAAATACCCATGATGATTTTAACCAAAATGCATACTAATAAGTAAGTTACTTGTTAAGTATATACGAACTAAACACGCTAAGATCGCCACAGAAATTACAGAAATAGGATAGAACACTTTCCTCTGACTGTGAACAGCTTCCTGGTCAAGGAATGGAAGTCGGAGAAGGAAAAACTCGTGGGCTTCTGAACCCAAAGTTGTTTTTCTTTTCGTTTGGCTCAGTGTTAATTGCTTACGATTCATTGAAGAAAATGAGTTTGCGGAAATAGATGCAGAGGTCCTCCTTGAATTATTACGATTAGTGGTAATAGTCGCTAATTATAGCAATAACAGATTCAATACCAGGGTTTTTTATATTTGGTCTTAAACTAATATTTAGATATAGATTTTCACAGGGCATATTTTCACAATGCAGGACCAAATGTACTAAAATGTGGAAGAGCGACCTCAATCTTGTTTTATTTGTAATATGTATATTAGCAGGGTAATCCATTGCAGTTTTTTGCTTTAGTCTTTGTCGCAGATCCTAATTCATCTATACGTATTTTCCCCTTACATCATTTGGAATCCACAGGTGTTGCCTTTCGATTCTCAGCAATTCCTTAGGATGAGGTTACTAACCCCATGCTCTTCTCCACCCGTATTGGAACTCACTGTAGCCAATTGTTTACCAGGTACATAATGCACTGTTTATATCAACAAATGCCCCATTTTTTTTATTTAAAGAAAGCGGTGAAAGTTAGGCCCTATTCCCACTGGGATCGATTACGATCTCTTTGGTGAAATGCATGTTAGCGCATGCGCATTTATGTATATCGTATATGTAGTATTAGGTAAATCATTTCGAATGCCTACGTGACAATGTAAGGAAAAATCTTACCGCTAGGCAGGTGGGCAAAGATGCCATGATGGAAGGCGACACGGACATGATTTTCCGTGGCGTACCCCCTTTTTTTATTTACGTCAGGTGTGTCTCCTCCTTCTCATTGTGCTGCTGTATCTTTCTCCCCTTTCCGAGTAACCTCAATCTGTGGGTGATTCCACGAACTCAGTTCACCATGCGGCCGGTTGTCCAGCCCATTTTCCTATTTGTATCTCGTACACTTCCGCGAAGAGAACGTTGCTGAGGTCACGGAATCTCCCACCTTGCGTCCAGTCGCTCGTTCGAACAGGTTACCTACTGTAAGTTTTAGGCTTCGCTTGCATTAAATTACACTCTGTTGATTAAGCTCCTTTGTGTCGTCAGTGTTCAGCTATGAATGTTGGGGATGACAAAGAGGGCAGCTGTAATTTATTATTATTTATATTATGTCATGGTTACGAACTAAATATTGGAGAGGTTTAAATTAGCCTTGAACATTTCTGCAGCAATTAAGCAACACTGTGTCGCTGTCGTAACTGGAGTTCGATTATTCATAAATGATGTTGTTTACCCTACTATGGGATAATAAGATTAAGGCGTAAAGTGGTTGATAACCCCGATTAAGCATTATCCAAACTGAAGTCGCATCCACGTTACAGGAATCGAATCGGCGGCAGCCACGAAGTTGCTGAGTTCAGTCCGTGGCTGCACGTAGACAGACGCAACGTCCTTCGCTCTTTGCATCAGCAGGTTCTGTCTCCTCGAAAGGATCCCGTCTGCAAACAGGAGCACAGGGAGGCTCACACGAAGACAGATTAACCTTCGAATGTTTGCTCTTGCAACGGTATATCTGAAAAAAGAAAAATGGAAAGTTCATTTCTCCGTTCCCTCTCCTACTTCCCAGTTAAGAAGCCGGGCTTTGAAATGCCATACAATTCGTAATTTTCTTTAAATAAGTTTTCCTTCGTTGCCAGTGTTTAGTATTACTATTATTATCAGGTTGCAGATGGCAGTTACACGGCTGAGAGAGTAAGGGGTAAATGAGATAAAGGAGAAGATAAAAATACCACTTACAAAGAAAGAACACTGAACCACATCCGCTTACTTCTTTCGGAGTCTGATACGATTGCGTTATTGGGCGTTTTCCTACTTGCATTTTGCTCTGAGCGTCTAAAAGTCGTCTGGTGGCACTGATGGCGATCTTGCGTTTTCTAGTAATTAAGGTTTGCAGATAGATAAATTTATCGTTATTATTGTCTTTATACCCCCTTTCCGCATTTTGCTGCTTTCTACATTGAATTGATCGCTATGTCATGTATTTAAACGTAGGCCTATTCATAAATCTCGAATTCCTGCTTGAAGAGAACGCTGACATACCATTCTCATATAATATTTTTCATACTTTATTACCTTCATGCACAATGTTTCCCATACGATT
>NC_089762.1:25750890-25753390 GCF_040412425.1 Macrobrachium rosenbergii
TCATTATTATATATATAATATATTTTTTTACCAAAAACTGGATAAGTAGGACTATCTTGCCAACACAAACCATTTGTATTTCAACTCCTAAGAGTTTTTATTTTTGCCCCTTACAGTATGACTGAATGTCTTACTAAATACTAGGGGTAAGCTATGTCTGGAGGAGGAAAAAGTTTCATTAGAATTTGTGAGAGCAATGCTTGTCTTGATTGGATCAGAGTACCTGAAAGGGTTTATGATAGGATTTTAACTCGTAAAGTTAGTGAGATAACAGAATGATTGATAGGAGGAGCGCAGTGTGAGGTTAAACAACTTTGAAGGCTATGGAACAACTGTTTATCATGAAAGAGCTATATCAGAAGTTTGTGTAATGAAAGGATATGTTGAATGTGCAGTACAAGAACCTAAAAAAAAAAAGTTTCCCAGATAGTAATGCAAATGCATGGTAAAAGATGCTGATATATGTTATAGCATATGATTTGTTGACAGCAATTAAGATTGTACGATAATGAAAGTGAACTGTGCATTGGAATATATAGATAGGCGAGCAATTAGCTTGTTGTAAAAATGGGTCTAAGAAAATTCTGTGTGAGGTTTCCGACGATCTTCAATATGTGCAGCAAAGTTCTGGGAGAGGAAAAGGGTTGTGATTGGAGTTCAGAGAAGCTCTTTTTCTTTATTAATGATACATTATATTTTGATGATAACGGAAAAAAACAGCATAGACTGGTAAAAGAGTTTTGAAAGTATTGATAATAAGAAGTACTCTAGAGTTAAGGGTATGCAAGAGCCAAGGACTTAAGGAGAGTAGAAACTAGAGAGGAGAGAATTATCAATTAATAATGCATAGATGGTGAAAGAATGAAAGCGGCTGTTTATGATAGTTTATTCACGAAGGCAGCAGAGTCTCTTAATTGGTTTGGAATACAAGAGTAGTTCCTTGAAAGGTAAAGTTTAAATGTATAATGGAGTTGTTGAGTCAGCTCTCCATTGTGAAATGTAGGTGCTAAATGCAAATGAGGGGAAAAGTAAAGGATGCCGAGGTGAACTGTTTTTATAACGTACGTTTGGCAAGGAGGGCTCAAAACACGAAGTACTGTACGTCGAGATAATAATGTTAGCAGAGAAAAAATAAGGTGGTTTGTTCAGCGGAGAGAATAGAGGACTCTAGATTAGTGGGGTGTAAGTTAGAAAGGAGCAAATAGACAGAAAATGTTGGCTAGATTTTGTTATGAATAATAAGCGCTAATACAAGAACAATTTCTTTCGGCATCTTGTGATGTCTTGCCGCCAAAAATGGCACCAAAGGGTGATCATGCTGTCTCATGGTCCGAATCATTTCCGCCGTGAGCAAGCATTTTCCTTATTTCTTAAAGCAATCAGTATGCATTTAAATAAATAATAACCTTATACTACCCAATTTGCACATAGGGTTATTACTTACAAGGTATGCTCATAGGACCTACATGTTATAGCCTGGCCTACAATAATTTTTTTGACAAAGCAATTAAGAGAATTATCGAATATGTTATGAAATATGAATTATATAGTACTGGTTAATCATTCTCATAGCATCCTGATTTAACATATGAATGTTAGCCTTTCTTAATTATTCTTCAATTGTCTTGATTTATTATAACAAAGTGTCCTGTTTTAATGAACGAAATGGATAGGCATTCTTCCCGCGCAAAGGTACAGTTTGCCACCACTACCCGCTGCTTTGGGCAAGATGGCGTAAAATGAGTAGTGGACGTGAGGGGGTTGACACGCTGTTGATGACTTCTGTGTGGGTATGTCAAGAATCCTATGCAACGGAAGTTTTATACACAGGGATCCGTATTCGATTAAAAGAAAGAGTGAATGAAGTTTCTGCTTTTGGTTAGATTAGATTTTATACATTATCATATTTATAAATGCTGCGTGTTGTTTTTTAATTTCTTACGTTTCCCAACATTTTCCACACATGATCGAATTTCAGAACCCTAAGAGATATATATAGCATAGAAAAGTCTCCTTTGAAATGCGTAGTCTCTTATCTCACATCCAGGAGAATCGAATTCCAAAAATAAATCCATCGGTGTTTTATCATGTTTTGGTGTTCTAATTCAGTTGCTATACAGTAGACGTGCGGTCGAGAGTAGTTGTTCCAAAGAAGAATTTACTTTCTTCGAGGAATGGGGGATAGGCCTTCAATTTAGATACAGTTTCAGAGTTAGGTAGTAAGAAGTTTTGGTTCTTATATGACACAAACACTGTACACTTACAAACACAAACATATTAATATTATATATATTATATATATATATATATATATATATATATATATATTTATATATATTTATATGTGTACGTATATATATATATATATATATATATATATATATATATATATATATATATATATATATATATATATATATATATATATATATATATATATATATATATATATATATATATATATATATATATAAGCGTTTGTGCCCAGACGATGCGTTAA
>NC_089762.1:25758390-25760890 GCF_040412425.1 Macrobrachium rosenbergii
GATGAATACTGACAAGATGTTAGTAAAAGAAGAAGTTACGGTAAGTTTAACATTCGTTGTTTATTTTTCCTTATTTTACGCAGTGAAGGCGAGGTCGAAGGAAGGTTTAAATGACTGTCTGGGAGCCAAAGGTCCCTGCATATTTTTTCTCGGACTAGATATTAATGTTGGTCAAAATGTTTATCCGGTCCCCAGGGCCAGCTTAAAGAACTCGAGTATTTTCTAACGCAAGGGCAAATTCATTTGACAGCAATGACGAGACAAATTCTCTGTGAAATGTTTACCCCTACTTATTATTTTTACAACTCCTGTGCAACGTCTGTTACTAAACTTACACATATTCTTCTGTGATTAAAGTATTAAATGTTCTAATCATTATGCGAGGGTACGAATTCCGCCATGATAGACAGCGAAAGAGGTGTATATACAGATAATTTGCCTCTAGATTGAATTAATTATTTATATATTGCATGCTTTGGCAAAGATCATAGCATTTGCATTAAAAATTGGTACTAACATTGATTATATAAAATAGATTATAACTAATATGCACAATAATCAAGCATGTTCTTGCATCATTATCTTGAACTGTTACTTCCGCTTGCCGCATGTTAATCCTCCGGCTTTGAATGAAATGACAGATCTCTGTTCTTTGGCGAATTTGCATCCCCCCCAAAAAATAGCAAAATTACTGGCCGCTGAAATTTATTTTCTTTGACAACCCACTTGAAAAATAACATAAAGCCAATCACGGTAAAATAACAAAAGCTGATTGTCGCACACGATCCCAGACACCACTGATGTTTACACTAGCAGTGGCTACTAAAAATTGAGGAAGACTTGCTTCATCGCAGAATGACGTCACGCGCAGATCAGGTCGTCTTTGGGTCATTTGGGTCTCTTCTCTTTAGACCTTAAACTGCACTACCCTTGATATACTGTTGTGCATTTTTATTACCAATTCTTGTTTGATGACGTTGATGAAGGTCAGTATCGCGGAGGACGTGAAACAGTCCTGGAAGACACGATGCGCTGAAGAGGAAAATATTAGCATACTACAATAGAGCTTGACGAAAAGCGGTTAGATGCTGATCCTAGTGGCCAGTGACCTCATTTACAATTGATAGGGGAGAGAAAGAATCATATTTCATATGTCAAAATATATGAAGGAATCCGTTTAAAGTTCTAGTGAACTATTTTTATCTAAGGTCCCCTAAAAGTGTTCAACTCGGTAACAAAATCAGATTATAAACAAAAGCAAAGCCGGAAAGATGGCGGCATAAGATGATTCATGATAGTATGAAATTTAGGCTTTCAAACCCAGCATGGGGCACTTTCGGCCGTTCGGCGCTTATGACAGTAAAAAGACGGGTTGGAGTGGTTGGACAGTAAGCTTACAGTGATCCAGAAAGTAAAGCAGGTAAAGCACATGGATCTGAGATTGGAACTGGGAGCAACCCCACAGTTACACCAAGAAATAAGAGTTAGAGAGGTTGGACATCAAGACTGAAGGAAGGAAGCGGGAACGGAGGTAAAGTAAAAGACTTCAAAGTTGGTGCACTAGAAGCCGAGGGGACGCTACAAACACCCTTTTGTAATGTCTACAGTGAACCACGTAAGATGCACTGATGGCATTGCCTACTTACGTAGTGACAGTTCAAGATAAGGTTCAGAAAATCGTTAACTGACTAAAGGTCCGAAGACCTGAAACTGAAGATTCTACGGACATCTTTTTTTGTATCATGTTGGAATTGAATACTGTTTTCTTGTTGCATGAATTCCTAATGGAAAACTGTTCCTGTTTTACACGTCTCTTTAATACAAGTGGCAAACACTTGGTGGGAAATTGGAATTGACTGCAATATCACTGTATTGCCCCGTATTACAAAATTTATTACATCCGGTTTACAAGAAAAAAAACCAAGTAAAAGTTATAAGCAAATTTCAGACGGTATCTAAAATGACAAGGAAACTTGCTTTGCATGTTACCTTCCGTTAACTTTGTTGACATTAAAATATGCACACTGTATTAGATGAAACACGACAACACGAACACTAATATATCCGCACTGAATGCCCTTTCCGGTTCCAGTGCCAGGTCATTAGACCAAACATAAACCATGAGTTCACAGGCAGATATACCGAACTGCGACATATTGAGGAAATTTATCTCGAAGGTTCTTCATTTTTTTCAGGCGTCTAAACGATGTTAGAGCTGAGTTAATAAAGCTGACAAGAGTTCACAAATGAACATAAGAGCGGTGTTGTAAGAAAGAATTACAGTGGACGTTGGAGTCACTTTCCCAGCCTAGACAAACATTTGCGCCAACTTTCGTGACTTTTTAAAGTAAATACAGAGATAACATGGACAATCGCACGGTAATGTAACCTGACGTCAGGCGTAGGATGTATGAAGGTCGATGTTGGGATATTGTGCGCGTGTGTGTGTGTGTGTGTATTTGTATACAGTATATATACATACAGTATATATATATATATA
>NC_089762.1:25763390-25825890 GCF_040412425.1 Macrobrachium rosenbergii
AAATAATATATATATATATATATATATATATATATATATATATATATATATATATATATATATATATATATATATATATATATATATATATGATAAAGTTCATGAAATCGGAGACTAAACAAAATGATAAAATCCAGCAGTTGAATAGAAAGCATATTTATTTGTGCAGCTACTGTCAAGACTTACTTTCCTCTACCATCAAGGAATCTATAAAAGGAATATTTATGATGTACAGTATTTAAAAACTATCTGCATTATAATGTTCTGTTGAAAACTATGAACATGTGCGCATTTCATGTTAAAGTTGGCTAGCAGTCAGATCTTATAAGGTAAAGGAAAATACGAATAAGAATTATTAGTAGTTAAAATGCATAGAAGTTTAATTATTATCTTGTTGATAATCCATTATAGCATCAAATTTTTTATACATTTTCAAGCGTTATTTTAATATAAAAGGGGAGGTGATGTTCTGCCAAGTGAGGAGTATGTAGCCTACTCCCGGAGGAGCAGAAAATAGGCAAACTGGGAAATTCAGCATTGCAATTAGGTTTATGACAAATGGTCAAACATCGTATATTTCTGTGATGACCTAAATCATAACTACCATTTTTTGGGGAAGGAAACAAACACTTCAAGCATCCATATGTAAGTCTGGTGACTTATGAATGGTGGCATCAAGTCAGGCGGACATTATTCCGGTAAATAGTGGCATTAATATTGTAATCTCTGTAGATAAGAATCCTGATGTAAATAGCTTACTGGCTGTATTAGATATGACCATGACAGTTGCGACTCCACATAATTCTAAATTAATCATCAATAAGTTTCTGGAAAAAAAGAAAGCCAGAAGTTGAAGTTAACAGCGAGCACTGTGGAACATTGAGAATTGTGCCAGAGAAGCAACTCCTTTCACAGTTTTGAAGGTAAATATTAGCAACGAGAAATGCATCATCCGCATTGGATGCAATCGTACATTTTAAATTAACGATCATGTCACCAATATAAACCAAAACCGAGGGTTCCACAACACTGCCGTGGTGAATACCAGACTAGATAATTGTGTTTAGGTTGATAACATCAACAACTATCTGCGGCCTGTGATCGCCTCAAATATACAAAATGACTCTTAAGTACTTATTTACATACACATAAGTTTAGAAGTTTGTGTATAAAAATCTAAGTCAGAGGCAGCACTGAAATCAGATTGAACAACGTTGGACTCAAATACATTGATAAGGTTGCCTTGGAGGTTAGTAGTTAAATATAAAAGGGTTTCACAAGTCCTTAACCGTATCCTGTAGGAACACTGGTAGTCAACAGAGGGGTATATACTGTAAATTCAGAGTATTTATAAAACCACGTTAAGATAAACATTTTGAAAATCATGGAGACCACCGGAAGAGTGAAAAGGTAGAAAATGCCTAGCAATTGCTGCTGTTAGTACTAATTGCACCGCATCTAACAATTTCTGCCAATCAGGAAAAATGGTACATGGAAGGCAAAAAGTATCAAATAAGTTCAAATCGAAAGAACGACCCTCAGGCATGTTTATAATAGAATGGGAAAGCCCAGTCTGGGTCTCATCTACTGCTACTCTAGGTTATTAGGGACTTTTTCTTACTGTTAGAAAGGCAGAGAATTTTGGTGAGAGGTAGCTCAGGGCTACGAGTACATGCATCAGGAACAGGAAGGTTAATTAAATACTGTTTATTTCAGAGACTGAATTTGTTTTGATTTCTTATTAGATTTTGTTAACATCTTAGCATCATAATAGTGGAAATGTACCAAAAGAAAGATTGAAAAATTGATTTCGGTGCACAAAAGATGAAGCCTAGTTAGTTGCTGTATTCTTGTTTCCAGCTGATGATTACATTACAATTTCTTTTTGCTGAATTTCAGCAAAGTCATTTTGGTTCAATCGGTAGCAATTACAACGATATAAATCAAAACTTATTTACTTCATATGTTTTTTCAGCTCGGTCGATCATCAATTAACGCTGATCATGAGTCCAGATTTTAGTTGTAATGGAACAACTTACAATCTGTGATAGTCTGACTCACTCTAGATGGTAAAGGGGTCAGCATTTATCTCAGATGCAGTATCTGTGCAATCACGTTCAATTTTTTTCCTTGTTGACAAGAGAATTTCGCCACGAAGTTTTTACGTTTGTGGGACTGGGAATAATGCTGGTGGACTAAGATGTCTATTTCTTTGCCACTCTGATCAGAGGTACCCGATAAAGCCATAGACCTTGACCTCTGCCATAGTTAGAGATTGTCAACATTAGATCCAGTGCGATACCTAGAATAAGCAATATCAACATAAAAAGATAATCAATAGTACGTAGTAAAGAATATATATATATATAATATATATATATATATATATATATATATATATATATATATATATATATATATATATATATATATATATATATATATATATATATATATATATATATATATATATATATATATATATATATATATATGCATACACATTTATACATACCCACACGCACACACATATATGTATACACACACACACACACACACATACACACACACACACATATATATATATATATATATATATATATATATATATATATATATATATATATATATATATATATATATATATATATATAGTAGTGTGTGTGTGTGTATCAGAGAATATTCACATAGGAGGAGGATCGTATAGTACATCAATTACTATATGATGTACTTATGTGGTATGTTACATAATGGCGTGGATCTCTTAATGAAATAAACCTTTTAAAAGTAATAAAGGCCACTCCTTGTTTGAAGTCGACCTATTTTCTGCCAAGTTATAAACGTCTTGAAATCCTATAGTGTTCTTTTAAAAGGAAATTCCTTTTATAATGGTTCGTTCACACTAGTCTCGAAAATTTTGACTCCTGAACCTTCTGTGGCTACTTGGGAACCTTGGCATAGTGGACCCCGGTGCCCCAGGACATCAGTTCGAGGTAAAAACTACCGTCAAGTATTGAGAGGGTACTCTCCCTTTGTGCGGGCAGTAGGAGACAACAAGGATTCATTCCGCACTCAAGTTCATGTAGTTTTTAAACCTGACTATTCTTGAAAATTGCGACACCGGAGGAGTCCAGTTTACTGAACAGTGAGTCACATTAAGGCCCGATGAGCCAAAGGACACTCAATTTGAGTAAAAAAAAAAAACGGATCATTAAGCAGACTCGCCATACAAAACAAACCCCTCAAATCTGAATAAATAATTGCTGTTGAATATTACCGAGCACGTGTACTCACGGCATCACATAATTTTTCGTCCTCTCCAGTTGTAGAATATTCTCTCTCTCTCTCTCTCTCTCTCTCTCTCTCTCTCTCTCTCTCTCTCTCTCTCTCTCTCTCGTCGTTGAATGATTATTTTTGTCGTCCTTGAAGCTGAAACGATTGAATAAGTGCTTCCATTGTTTCACAGAACAATGTAGTTTTCCACAAAGAGAGAGAGAGAGAGAGAGAGAGAGAGAGAGAGAGAGAGAGAGAGAGAGAGAGAGAGAGAACATAAATGTTTCCGTCTTATTTACGCTACACAAAAATTCATTAAAACACTTTATATATATATTGACATGTCTGCAAACGTACTGAGACAGTACAACATCAAACTCACATTCCCGAACTCGCACCAATTCAGATAAAACTGCAGATCAGCAGATTCCACTTTATGATCAGTAAAGAGTTTCAGAAACCTCTTACATCTCCTTCAGTGCGGATGATAATGGTTTGGACACTTACAAATATTAACGCTTCCGTAAGCGTTTGCGGTCCGTGTAACTGTATTAAAACTGTTATAATGAATTCTACAATGCTGCTCTATTATCATTATCTGGTACTCGCCTACGTTCCTTTTTGGTTAATTGTTTTACAAAGATGGATTGTTTTGATGAAATTGATGTGACCGAATCTGTATTATTCACCTGGAAGAGGAATGGTGTTTCGAAACTTATGAGTTGAATCCTTGTACTTATGAGTTTGTTATATGCTTGCAATTACTTCCTGTATGGAATAACTGGTATACATAAATATTTGTACATAAAGACATACAAACCATTTTGAAAGGTCTGTTTTTGATGACAGCTCGAGAAACTTTCTAGATGACTAACAGTGGAAATGGATTCCTCCCTGAGGCATAAAAAAATGTGAAGAGACAATCCTACGAGAATAAAATCTGAGTGTCTCCTTAATCGAAAGAAGCACTAAGCCTATAATTCGTTCGGACACTCTACTCACTTACCTAAATCCCTTCAAGCACAGTATCAACGATCTGGCTCGTCTATCCATTCCTATGATATGTCAGTCCATTGCACGTGAGCCCCCGAATTACACTTCACTGCTTAACCACCCTGAACTGGGAACGAAGCTGTAATAGGCGGTTTACAGAAAATGGGGAGATGAATCATACAAAATTAGTCTCTTCCAAGTGACACTTTTCCTTGCAGTTTATTAAACAAGTACTAAGACTCCCACTGCTTCTATGAATTAACAAAATATCGTATTCTCTCTCTCTCAAAAAAAAAAAAAAAACAGTGGCGATAAACATAATTATGAATATACAAACACATATATATTATTTATCAAATTTTATTTATTGATCTGTGTGTATGTATGTATATATATATATATATATATATATATATATATATATATATATATATATATATATATATATATATATATATATGTGTTTATGTATGTACACAAAATTTTAAACCACAGATAGTTTAATATCGCATATATATCATTATTCAATCACTCCGGTTATTGAATGATCATAAATGTATCATTCTCCGTAAGTCAATAGCCATGTATTATACATACATATATATATGTATATACATATACTAGCTGACCAACTCGGCGCTGCCCGGGAAAAATTTGAATGGCAGTCTAAGTGTAAGAAGAGGGAAAAGGGAAAGGGGAGGGGAGGGGAGGTAGAGGGGGGAGGGGTTTGTGTTGACTGTCTGACTGACAGTTCTACTTTTTGACTGACAGCTCTACTTTTTGACTGACAGTTCTACTTTTTCATGACATTCACCCTTCTAACAGTCGTGGGTGAACTGAAATGTATTAATGTGGTGACTGTCCCTTTAATCCAGATACTACTGTGTTATCTGTCCCATTTATCCAGGTATTTCTGTGGTGACTGTCCCTTTTGTCCAGATATTATTGTGGTGACTGTCCCTTTTATCTAGGTATTACTGTTCTGTGTGTCCCTCTTATCCAGGTATTACTGTTCTGTGTGTCCCTTTTATCCAGATATTACTGCGGTGACTGTCCTGTTTATCTAGGTATTGCTGTGGTGACTGCACCTTTTATCCAGGTATCACTGTGCTGTCTGACACCTTTAACCAGGTATCTGTCCCTTTTATCCAGGTATTACTGTGCTGTCTGTCCCTTTTATACAGGCATTACTTTGCTGCCTGTCCCCTTTAACCAGGTATTACTGTGCTGTCTGTCCCTTCTAACAAGGTACTATTGTGCTGTCTGTCCCCTTTAACCAGGTATTACTCTGCTGTCTGACACCTTTAACCAGGTATTGCTGTGCTGTCTGACACCTTTAACCAGGTATTACTGAGCTGTCTAACACCTTTAACCAGGTATTATTGTCTGTCCCTTTTATCCAGGTATTACTCTGCTGTTTATCCCCTTTAACCAGGTACTTCTCTGCTGTCTGTCCCTTTTAACTAGGTATTACTGTGGTCTCTGTCCTTTTTATCCAGGTATCACTGTGGTGACTGTCCCTTTTGTCCAGGCATTCTTGTTTTGACTGTCCCTTTTATCCAGTTATTGTTGTGCTGTGTTTCCTTTATCCAGGCATTACTGTGGTGACTGTCCCTTTTATCCAGGTATAACTGTACTGTCTGTCACCTTTAACCAGGCATTACTGTAGTGACTGTCCTTTTTATCCAGGTATTTCTGTGGTGACTGTCCCTTTTATCCAGATATTGTTGTGGTGACTGTCTGTTTTATCCGGACATTATTGTGGTGACTGTCTCTTTTATCCAGATATTATTGTGCTGCCTGTCCTTTTTATCCAGGTATTACTGTGGTGACTGAAAAGCATTGCCAATAATATATTTCTAGGGTCGCATACATTAAATGAGGTGTGATAAACCCGTAGTTTTTGTTTACCGCATGTTACAAAGGGAAGGGGGAAGGGGATAGGGGAAGAGGAGGGAGGGAGGGGTAGGCGTTTGAAACTTACCCTATTATCTAAGCTGGGTTAAAAGATGGCCCGTGCCAAATTTTGTCTAGATCGGTCAAACTGTTCGGATTTTTATAGGGTACCCACATACAAACTAACATACAAACATTCACTTATATACACATATATGTGTGTGTGTATACAGGTATATATATAGGTATGTATATATATGCTTGCACTTGCACACATATACATTATATATATATATATATATATATATATATATATATATATATATATATATATATAAAGATAAAATCCACACGAAGGAAAGGAAACACTGCTGCAGTCGAAAGGCCTCGCAACAATCCAGTGTTTCCTTTCCTTCGTGGATTTTATCATTATATATTCATCACTTTCCATATTTTCGTGATTCCGTTATACATATATACTTATATATATTATATATATATATATTTCCATATATATACAAACAATATATCTATCTATCTATCTATATATATATATATATATATATATATATATATATTATATATATATAAATAGATAGATAGATAGATAGATAGATAGATAGATAGATATATGTGTGTGTATGTGTATGATATAAATATGGAAAAAACTAGGCCACAAATGTCGTTTCATATCGAAAACATCATCCTTGGGAATAACTTACACGTAAGAGGGATGATAAATAACTGCTCCTGCGCCGGCCAGGATTCGCAGAACACTCTTCAATTCTACAGTAATTCCTCTTATGTGTAAGTTGTTACCAAAGCGTGAGGTATTCAATATTAACCGATAGTTTGCCTTATGTTTGCGAATCTATAAATGCCACTTGTGTATGTGGAAAAAATTCACAAGTATATTTATATGTCTATAATATTTATATATATATATATATATATATATATATATATATATATATATATATATATATATATATATACTGTATATATATATAAACATTATAGACATATAAATATATATATATATATATATATATATATATATATATATATATATATATATATATATATATGAATGAAATTTATCACATCACCGTGATTCATATACAAGCATTAAGCTACAAATGTCCTTTAATATCTACATTCGCTCTACCTCGGAAATAATATATTTTTATATATGTTACCCGAAGGGGAATTTTTGTTTTTAGTTGATAATAAGCTATTAAAAAAATTCCTCTTCGGGTAGAGCGAATTAGATATTAAAGGACATTTGTAGAATATATATCATATATATATATATATATATATATATATATATATATATATATATATATATATATATATATATATATATATATATATATATATATATATATATATATATATATATATATATATATATATATATATATATATATTGATATTGATTCTGTAATATGCTAGTAGTGTGAACCTATTTTGGAGTCACGTTTATTAGTTTTCTGTAAAAGGAAACCATTGAGATGGCTATTTGTCTATCCGTCCGCACTTTTCTGTCCGCCCTCAGATCTTAAAAACTACCAAGACTAGAGGGCTGCAAATTGGTATGTTGATCATCCATCCCCCAATCATCAAACATATCAAATTGTAGCCCTCTGGACTCAGAAGTTTTGATTTTATTTAAGTTTAAAGTTAGCCATGATCGTGCGTCTGGCTTTTCATTAGTAAACCTTTTAGGATAAGGTTGCATCACCCTGCCCTTCTTCACCCTGGTTTGCGGCCCACCACAGTCGTCTTCACTACCGGTTAAATAATACACACTGCTCAGATCGCCAGAGGCGCAGTATTAAAAAGGGACTGCGCATTCATCCAGTCCGCTTCGTTCGGAAATCTAATCCAACCCTCCTCGCTGCAGAGGTGTTCATTCTAATCTGTACACTAAGATAATAGTATCCATATATTTAATTTTATTCGATTCGTAGTATATACGTTTCGTCCTTGACGTGATGCAATATCTGTGATCTTCGTAAAAAATGAGGACGAATCAATGTCGCTGATTGCTCTTTAAATGAAATATATAATGAAAATCTTGTTTACAAATTAATTATGCATAAATTTAATCTATATAAATCTTGGTTTTCAGTGGTTTTGTAAATAAGGGCAAATGTGTAGACTTAGGATGGAAATATGAAGGATCAGCAGGGAGGGAAAATGGTCTTTACTATCCTAAAGTACAAAAAGTGAAGTACGTAGACATTACTCTTTGAACGTATGGACAGAAAAATACACAGTATTCAACCATCACTACCCAATCTTCAGATAAGTAAACCAAGAGTACGAAAGTGATATACAAAATAGCACTGAAAACTGAAACTGGGGCTAAAGCAAATCCGGCAAGCTTATTTCAAATGAATCTTCCCATTCACAGTGATTTCCATTCATATATTTCGGTATCTTTGAACTGATTCATGGCTGCATTAATTAGATGTAAAGATGTTTATCTCTCCGACCACAATTTCCGTTCGGTAAAAAAAATGGGGGGGAGGGAGGCGTTAATTACGGGTTTCGTAAACATTGCGAGGCTTGTGGATGTGTATGGGGTTGAACTGAAGTCTAGGGTTATATGTAATATTGCCTAAGCTACCGGAAATTAGATGATTGACAATAATCCTCGCTTGTGACCGTAGAAAGCGCAAAGGGAGTAATGTCCTTGGCTGGATCTAACGAATGTTTTCCGATCTGCCTTGATCTGGTCGCCTTAAATTTTTCAAATAATCATTTACATAACCCGTTTTTTATAAGAGAAAGTCCTCGTGACGGCTACTCCGACATTTCCCAAGGCGCCCACCAAAAAAAGAGAGAGAGAGAGAGAGAGAGAGAGAGAGAGAGAGAGAGAGAGAGAGAGAGAGAGGCCCTCAGAAGGAAGCTACTGGCGACCTATGTAAAGGGCGATGTACAGTAGATGCACCCGAGGAAGCAGGAGGTTTAGAGAGGATTCCTTAGTTTGGCGGTGAAGGGATCGAAAGTCCCAAAACGATGTTTACTGCTATTCCTGGCTTTTCAGATTAACACTTGAAATTATTGCGAATAGGTGTTTATGGGCCGCTAGAGGAAATTCAGTTCAAATACAGACCGGGAACAATGCCGGGAGTATTAAGTTTTCTTTAAGGAAAATTTTGTGATAAAAGTAGAATTGCTTTATTCAATACCCTTTACACGTAAGCTTCTTGTCTGCACGATGCCGTCTGGTATAGCTGCTCACACGAGCTTTTCATGGTTGTGATTTTGTTGTTGTTGTTGTTGCTAGTTTTCTTCCTTCAGTCACACACACACACACACACACACACACACACACACATATATATATATATATATATATATATATATATATATATATATATATATATATATATATATATATATATATATATATATATATATATAATCTCCCACAAATTTTCACTCTTTTTCAGCCTCCCCATCTCATAGTTCTTATTCAAGTAGGCCATTGCTTCCAACTATTCTGGTGTCCACAGAAGCCAACAGACACTTTCTTGTACTATTTTCGTATGTCATTTTTAGATTAAATACGAACACAATTAGATAGTCTTTTTAAGTAAATAAGCGTGAAGTTTCTTAGTGTCCTAAGTAAAGATATACAACAATAATAAATAAACATGTGAAGTATATTTGAGAGCCACTATCATGAGTCGGCCTCACAAGGTGACCACGTGTCACAGTAAAAAAATGCTGAAGATTTCTTCCAGGAAAGATATGGACTGATATCTGTAAAATTCAAGACCTCCGAAGACTTGCAGAGAGTCCATTAAATCCTAATGGAATAAATTTGGGAATTTCTTTGTGAAATGTATTCGAGATTGTTTCAGTTTATAACACTTGTGCGTTCCCTTATGAAATTCAAGTAGGTAATGGATAAACTTGCTGTTTGTTATCACAATCAGGCAGACGCTTTGCAGTTTTCAATCAGATTTCGAAGAACTCATTGATTGCTCAGGAACGTTTCATAGAAATGTGCTTCGAAACTTTAGTGGAGAAACTTTTCTACCTCTCTGTTTCTCTGTCTCTCTACTGTTATTGTAAGAAACTTTCGGAAGCCGTCAGTCGTATCTAAAACCGTAATTTTTCTTTTTTTTTTTTTGCGAGACTTCTTTTGAGGTTTAAGACCCATTTGGAGCCAAGTAAAGGGCCTCGAATTACAGTCATTATGTAAGTGTCGAAACTCCGGAGCCTCATTTGAAGGCTGATGTCATCCAAGAGTCCTTAAGGTTGATTCTTCGTGGACTTGATAACTAGAAGTATGAGTCTAATGCTGTTCATGTGGCAGATTATGAAAATAAGTCTGTTTACAACATCTAACACGACACGGGCTGATCAGGAGACTCCCCCTTTAGGATACCTTCCCAGAGGGAGCCAGGGAACATCCTGCAAGGAGGCCCTCATCAAGGTAGCCTTCCCAAGAGGCATGGCTCCTGCCATTTCGGGAAGCATAACTGGAGGAGGGGCTCACCTCGGGGGCAAAGCCCAAGGCTTCCTAGGAAGGGCATTCCTACAGAACCTCCTCCTCAATGGATGCCTTCCCAAGGGAAGCCAGGGCACCCACGGCAGGGGGTCCCTATCCCAAAGCTGCCATTATACCTCCCTCGAGGAGTGTCTCACTACAGGGGTGGGGGCAAAGTTTTCTTGGGGAAGGCATCCCTCAAGGAGGGTCTCCGACCCCTCTCTCGTGGATGCTTTCCTAGAGAAAACCGGGCCCCCCTTGGCTGGGAGGCTGTCATCTGGGGCTGTATCCCTAGGGGAGATGCAGGGGTCCTGCCAGACTGGGAAGCATCTTTAAAGAAATTCCTCGCCATATGGGTGGTGGCCAAGGCTTTCTAGGGAAGGAATCACTTGAATTAGTCTCCAACCACTCGTCCAGGGATGCCTTCCCAAAGGAGCTAAGGTACCCCTGTCAGGAATTTCCTCATCAGGGGCTGCCTTCAAAGGAGAGAGGTTGGGATGCATTCCTGGAGGGGGCCCCTTACCTTCGGAGTGGGGTTCAAGGCTTCCTAAGGAAGGAATTCCTTAAGGACGGTCTCTAATTTCTTCCCCAGAGATACCTGCGAAGAGGGAGCCAGGACACCCCGACCAGGAGGTCTTTCACTGGGGCTTAGCTTCCCAAGAGGGAGGCAGTGCTCCTGCCTGCCTGGAAGTATCCCAGTAGCAGGGCCTCACCACATGGATGGCGGCCAAGACTTCCTAGACAAGGAATTCCTTGAGGAGGGTCTCCAGCCCCTATTCCCAGGATACCCATTGAACCTGGCTGAGAACTCTGTGCCATTCACTTCTGTCATCCATGCACTCTTGAGCTTTCTCCTCCCGCATTATCCATTATGTCTGTTCCCAAATACCTATATAAATCAGCTGCTTTTATATTTCAACCATCAATATTACTATTAATGTTCCATTTTCCTGGTTTCTATTTACCCTTGTAGATTTATTTTTGGTCAGTGTAGCTCTCAGCTTCCTTCTTTTACAAACATTTCTAAACGTTTACTAATATTTGCAGTTCCTCGCCGCTATTCCTTGTCATTATTGTATCGTATATAAACATCAGCCATTCCACATACCATTCACCTCTCGTCCCCTTATCTGCAACTTTGTACAGACTTGTATGACCCTTTCCCTGTCTCCTCGCAGCCTTGTCCCAGATCCACTTTAACACCAGTCACTCTACTGTGCACATATTTTAACGCATGCTTCTCGTCTGTCGTGAAAACTTTTAATTGCTCTCATCAACTTATTTCTTATACCATGTATTCCCAACACTCTCCACATTACCTCTCCATCCATTTTTCCCTTTACTTTCAAACTTTTTCCCCTTAACTTTCGAACTTTTGACATAACTTTTTCAAAACAAACACTTGATCCACACACACAATCATCCTTATCTAAATCCACACTGCTGTCCTCCAAATTTAAAAAAAATCTTCAAAATATCTCATTCCGTGGACTCAGGATTCCATTCACTCCAGACGACATGTCTGCACTTGCATCTCTCATTCTGAGACCCATTAGTCGATTAACTTTTCTCTCCTTGCATTTACTTATAAACGTGTGTGTGTGTGTGTATAAGCTTCATAGTAGCTATCATAAGGGAATCCAGGAAAAGGTAGTACGTACAGTATATTAGAACAACAGTTTATTTTGCCGACGGCGTTTCGCAATACCTCATTGCATCTTCAAGGCTGCAATTTACAAAAAAATTCACTTAAAATATTATAAAAAAAAGTCCATCATAATTAAAACTACCATCCCCTCGTAAAACACCGAGACAACCTCCACACCGATGTTCATAGCATAACCAGTTGTTCGTTTATATTTTCGTCTGCACTTCAACTTTTACATACCAACTTTCTTTTTTAGATGTTTTAGTTTCTTTTTCTTTTATAACTCAGTTTAGGTAGGTTATGTCCGTCCTTATAGTGAATTTTAAATTATTTTATTTTTTTTTTCGTTTTCTATTTTTTTTTTTTAATTGCAGCCTTGTCATTGAGGTATTGTGAAACGCAGTCAGCAAAATAAACTGTTGTTCTAATATACGTACTGCCTTTTCCTGGGTGCCCCCTTGATAGCTACTATATATATATATATATATATATATATATATATATATATATATATATATATATATATATATATATATATATATATATATATATATATATATATATATATATATATATAAAAATATAATATTATATTTATATATATATATATATATATATTATTATCAATATATATTTCGATATATATATATATTGTACCTCGAAATGTATATATAAATAACACGAAAGCGCTTTTCTGAAAAATACTCCTTTATTTTTTCAACACATTTTCGTGGCCTTGGCTGAAAATATTGTCATACGCTATTTAGCCTGACCTTGGCTGAATATATTGTCATACGCTATTTAGCGACGTATAACATATATATATATATATATATATATATATATATATATATATATATATATATATATATATATATATATATATATATATATATAAATGTTTGTGTGTGTATGTATGTAAATGTAATGTGCAGAATTATGCCTGAGAAGAATTTATTCTAAGTTTAAAATAGGAATAGGGCACACACCCTGTCTTTACATTCAGTACTTCTCTTTAATTTGCATCTCATTGTAGGTATGAGTTTTGCAACATGTTTATCATATTCAGTTAGCCAGTAATTTACAACCTTAATAATATTATTTTCCCGCTAAACTCAGTATAGTTGGGCCCCTTACACGTGGGTAATACATTCCAAGACCCCGTACATCCCTGAAACCGTGTATAGTTGCGAACACCTCTAACAGAGTACTATACACATGCCGATCATACAGACAGCCTGTTTGTGCCCAAATATACTCTGTACCTCTAATAATAACCGTTATTTGTTAGACATGGCAAACGATAATAAAGTGAATCATGGATGCAGTACTTATACAGTATGAATTTTTAAAATGTGTTAAACTAAATGTAAATGAACAATTTATGATTATGCATGTACAGTACGTAGTGCATTTGTCTGGACTGGGAGTGATGATCTAAGTGTTATAATTTTTATCGTAATTCATCGTTTTATGCAGTGAAAAATATGACTAAATATCAAGACAAAAAATGAGAAATGGTTCAGGAGAGAGGAAACGTGTTTGTATGGCACAGGTAAGGTGGGCACAGGTATGTAGGGGAGTTTCTCTCTCTCACATGGTAGCCTGATGGTGAAATGTAAATGCTGCAGATTATATGAGACATATAGAAATCATAAAAATAAAAAACTCAACCATTGGTTCCTCCGAAATTACACAAAGATTTGTTTGTGTGTATTCTTGCTTATTGCCAAAGAACTGGATTTCCCTAAACTGATTTTCATTACATATATTATACTTCTTAACTTCCTGAAAAAATAATATGCGTATTTTACATTTTTACTGTCTTACCTCCTGTACTTCCACTTGGAAGCTTGAACACCGGCTTCAATCGTGCACAGAACTTTTATTCGAATCTCGATTTTCCGAACAATCTCGTAACTGGTCTGCGTCACATTTTACAACGGTACCATTAACTTTCACGCACCCATACTTAGTATCCACTTTTCATTTGTATTGTATGAACTTACAAATACTAATGGTTCTGGAGAAAAGTACCTTGGCTGAGGCTTACTTGCTGACTGTTATGCAACTCAAGTATTTTTTTTTTTTATCTTAGTCTACCTTTATAAAAAGAAATAAAGGTGATTAGCCTGTAATGGAATGTGGAGCTTACAAATGTTTTAGAACAATAATTGTTACGATGAAACATTTGTGAAGAAGTTTGCCTTATTACATTTCATATTTCTCTTAAAAGTTTGTCGTACTTTCCTCTCTTTCACTTGTAGATGGACGGTATGGTTTAGAAAATGTATGGCTTATACCAGTTCAATGGAAGAAATTCTTGAACCTGTGTGAGCTGAACTGAGATCATTATCTGGAATGATCAGTCCAGGACAACCATGAATTGTAAACAGAGATTATTAATGCCCTAATTGAAGCCTTCCGGCCACTTGCTGTATGCGTCTAGTGGTTATCCAATATGAAATACTTAAAAATGGACCCGCAGTGAATATTTTCCTCGCTCGTTGACAAATTCTTTAACAGCATTGTTAGTTCGCGGCCAAAAAAAGTATGCCGTAGCAAGTTGTCTCATATCTTACTCCACTACCTTAATTATCAGAACGTATTTCTTCAAGGACACGTTCTTAATAACCCTAAACCCTTAGAAGACTTAAACTTTTTCTACAGTGATTTTTTACCAGGCTGCTCTATGGCGTTTTAATCGTCGTACTTTATTAATATATTCCCACCAGTGGCTAAACTCTGCAAGTACTTTTAAGTGAGGGATCATCAGTATGTTGGGCTGTATATTTGGCTGTGGCTCTTCTCGTCTTTTCAAATACTCGAGATTGTTAGCTTCTTATGCAAGTGGCCGTCTTTGAAGTCTTGAATGCTACTAATTTGGGTAAACCAGTTTTAGGCTTATGTATGACAAGAAATAAGTTCATGATCTGTGACTAAAGTGAAGTCTTTCCTATCAAATAAGTATATGTGAAACTTCCCTTCATAACTGCGCATTTATGCCTCGGTTTAGATTTGTAATTATGTTCAGCTGGTTGTTCAGTGCCACAAGTAATAAAACTGTTGTACCCCAATACCTGCTTGTGTTGCAAGTCGCACTAACTTGACTATTATCACTGAAAGAATTTCGAAGCAATGGTCTCTATTTTGGCTTTATATCTTCTCTGACATGCTTCTTTACCATTACTACTCTGCCCTCTTGATTAAATAACTCATAATGGATGTGCAGTTAAGGTTAGACCCTTCTTAATTTTACCATAACTCGCTAGAAGACCCTAAAACGACTGTAATTTCTATGTATTTTTTGGAATTTCTGTATCCTTAATGGCTCAGACTTACCGTCTGTCTCCTGAACGGTGGCCGGTAATAAAGTCACGGGAAAAAAATCACAGAAAAAAAGTCACATTAATTTATGGTGGCAATTAAAGCAATTAAAGTAATAAAACAAAATATTTTGGATCTTTCCTAAATAGTGGCCCCCAAGGGTTTTCAGGGGTCGTTATCTAGGGCTAATATTTCTTGGGAGTCATTATCTTCATTATCTTTATGATATTTACGATCTTTCGTTTATGTTTTTTCGGTAATCCCCAACGGGCCTGTACTAAACACGCCACAAAGGTGGATACATATCGGGTTAAAACCCTTGGGGGTCACTATTTAGGAAGGATTAATGTGACTTTTTTCCCTGTGACTTTTTTTACCTGTGACTTTTCTATCTGGATTCTCATGAACACCCTGTCAGTCAGTTGTGAAGCTTAAATGCTCTAAAGATAGGATATCGAAACTTAAACTTACACTTATATCGGCTTTTTCAAAATTCTTGGTAGTGTCGATTTTTTATTTTCTGCTGTTTTGCTTAGCTTCATTTTCCTCTGTAATTTCATCCACAAAACAAAATACATATGGAGTTCCTACAGATTTTATCCTCTCGTTGCTGCCAAATTGGTGAACTACTTGTTACCCCATAAGAGAGCCCTTTTGGACGTTAAAGACCCCATATATGTGTTTATTGCATAATAAATTCTTGAGATCTTTCATCTCTGAAGAAAATTACATTATGAAAATCCAGTAAACAGTTGTGCTGCATTAGGTAATGGATCCTAGGCAACTTTTAGCTAGGGATTTAAAGTTACTTTGTGACCACCATAATTATAATTTAACATTTCTATCACTTTTCTCCATTGATACTAAAGAAGTAGCCCTGTCTGAATATATGGCTTTTCTTGAAGTTTTCCTCAACCAGCCTTGTTATTTCTCCCTCAATCAGTGGCTTGAGAACACTCAAGCCACTGATTCCTAGCATTCAAGGGTATACCCTTGAATGCTAGTAACTCTGGAATTGTATCAGGCATTAATACTAGTACTGTACTGTACAGCTCTTGGGTGTTTTACAGTGCCTAAGCTTTCTTCAAAAACTTGCTCAAAATTTAACAGAACATCAGCTGTGGGGTTTTCTCTCATTTTGTGTAACCGTGAAAATAGTTTTCCATTCTAATGTAATCTTTTTAATGATTCTATGCCAAGCAGTGTGTTTATGCCCTTGCCTGATAATAATTGTAAAAATTTCCCATTCCTGTTGCTTGTGTAGCCCGTCGACTTTTGCTCGTCAAACAACTGATTTTACCTTAACGTCTGTAGGTGCGTCTAACTGTAATAGATTTTTCAGTAAGTTGTCGTCAGGATTCTCCTACCACACTTATTCATAGAATTTGCTTGAAACTAAAATGACTGTGTCTTGCTGTTCACTATTAACTTTCGTTCATTTACTTGTTTCACCACAATATGTTACCCGTTTCTAGTACCTTTTCGTGAATTTTGGTTTTTCTGTCTTTTTGTTTTTAGCTTGAAGTCAAAGTACCTTAAATACTCACCGTATTCATTCGAGGCTATTCTTTCACACTACGGTTGGAGAAGTAATTTAACCTAACCCTTCAATCTACACTTTAGACTAAGCAAACGAATATGGCAAGTCACGTTGGCTGGTGCAGGCATCATGTTACACAGGTACAAACATTGTAAAGTAGTTTTGATGTTGTTCCCTCAACTGTTTTTGTATTCTTCTTGTTGATTACTTTACAGAAGAGGGTTTGGATGGGATCATGAAAAAGGGCCAAAGCGAGGTGACTGCCGAGTTTACAGCAGAAGAGAAACTCGGCCAAATACATGGGTCATAAATAAATCTGCAAAGCATCTGTCAAATGGGGTCAGATATAAAAAAAAAAGTGCGATGGAAAGGATTTTATCCCGCATATGTTTTTATGTTATTAGAATGATTCCCTATTTTCATGTTTATATTCCTGACTTTGATCCTTGTAACTTTGGTACCGCGTGAGACATGATCATAGAAAATGTAAAAATATTCTATTGAAGAAAATCTGTTTTATGCTGAACTATTACAAACTTGTTTACAACACAGGTTGGTCTTCTTGGAACTTTTCCTTTTCACTTTTTTTTTTTTATAATTGTTTGACTTTCTTTTTTGGGTAGAACTATATAGTAGCTCCGCGCAGCCGAAGGCTCTATAACTTGACTTTTTCTACAGTTTTTTGGTTGCTAATTATGAATTTACCTTTCATTTTTGGCGCTCGAGCCTAATTAAC
This sequence comes from Macrobrachium rosenbergii, assembly GCF_040412425.1. Taxonomy (NCBI): domain Eukaryota; kingdom Metazoa; phylum Arthropoda; class Malacostraca; order Decapoda; family Palaemonidae; genus Macrobrachium; species Macrobrachium rosenbergii. The sequence continues at coordinate 25,781,317 of NC_089762.1, forward strand.
CTGTAATTAACCCCTGAAGTCCATCCAACACGGGGTTTCCATACGCGATCTTCACAAGACAGAGCACGAGTACGTCAGTTTCGAACGGTTCATATCCCGTCCGGCAAGTGCAATAACTCGTTAACGTATGGGTACCGCACCCCCGCCCCCCCGGCCCAGTACTAAACACGGCGAAGGGACATTCCATTTGGCCGGCAGCAAACATGCACCGCCAGTATCGGAACCCTAAAAGTGTAGAAAAAAACAGTTGAAAAGGTAAAAACAGGCGCGGAGATAATGTATAGAATTACCCTTTTTTTGTTTTTAGTAACCTGATAATGCTTTAATGAGTATGTTTTTTTCCTGTTCACGGCAAGTAGTAATAAATGTAAATAACTTTTTTTATTTACCATTGAGAAGGGGGAAGACGGAAAATTGCCTTTAAAATGTCTTGGCGCACTTGTCAAATAGAAATATCAAAAGTTAGGTCTACACGAAGCTTAGAAACATTTGCTCCTACATTCCGTTTTATTCTAATCGTTCGTATAAAACTAAGGCTGCGTTTTAGATCAAGACTCCATGTGAAATTAGAGAGTTTGGGGTGTCCGAACAGTTTTAGCAAAAATACCTCTTACATGTTCTGGAAAACTATATGGTCTGACGAAAACTCAAGAGTCTGAAAACAAAAACCTAATATGCATCATTTTTATATTTGCTGTGATAAGGCCAGGTTTATTCCCCGGAACCCTACCGCGGAAAACCGGGAACTCGCGGAATCCTCAATAGCTTTCTTATTTGTAAAGATTTTTTTTGTTTTGTTTATATTAGGGCATCGTTTTAAAGGTAAAGTTTTCAACTTTAATTTGATATATCACTTGTTGGTTTTTATACGTAAATGAGTTTGAAACCCCAATAATAATTAGCGCTTTACTAGAAGTTGTGATATTTATTTTGTTGTTGTTTTAGATTTAGCTGGCCTTGTGCCAGCACGGGCTCTTGCTCCTAGAGCAGCCCGTAACGCAGATTTATTTTTTCGGAAGCAGGTATACATCGAGGGATGCGGACGGAAAGGTGGTCACCGACCTGCGGATCCCATGTCACCATGTCACGCATTTGGGCAAGAATTTGTGTTTGTTAGATGACATATAAATGAGAATAATCCGTGATACAATAAACGTACAAAGGTGGTTACATACATCGGCGGAAAGGCCGGACAATAATACGTATGGAGAGATATATAAAAATATGAAATAATAACAGGTAATATACATAACGTGATTAATGCAGAAATGAAAGTTCATAAACTGATATTTGAAAAAAACCCAGAGCTCACGAAACCATTATTTATTTCGTCTAAATGAGTCCGTTGAAATGTGGTCTTAATTTTGATGTGGTATTTATATCGAAGTGGTCTTTAAGGGAGGTTTTACTTTACATGTATATAAAAGAAGCAATGACAATTTAGAGAGTGGACGAAGAAAGACTTGTCGAACAGAGCACGCGTGAAAATCAATTACATATGAGTATAAAATGAGTATAGACAACAGTTTTGCTTCATGGGTAAATGTCGGAATAAGTGCAACACATAACAAAAAAATTTTTTTTTAAACTGATTGATGTGCCGCAGGTTGCTGTGTGATATATTTTTTTATATTCTTTACCAAGTATAAAAATTACACAGTCATTTGAATGTGGGTCCATGTACATTTACGCGATATTTATGAAATAATTTTATTTTGCATTTTTTTTTACATTTTATCATGTCATTAATTATGTCAGGTAATTAATTGTCAGGTAATCAGCAAGTGCAATAAACTTGAACTCTACTATTTTTCTGCTCCGCTGTTGGCATGTTTTATATTTTTGGAAAAGGCGATGATTTATTGTTTACAGAACAAGTTAGTAAATGGTTCCGTGTCAACGGTATATCATATCATATTTAGAAAGGTTCGCTTCAGAGTTGTTAAATATTAATTCAGTTAGATTTGCAATTGCAAACACTCCACAATCGGAACCACTGGTTTGACGCTGGACATCTAGAATCTGAACCGATCTGTAAGAGTTATATAAATCAGTGATATCTGAATCTGTATACTTCTGTTTACTGATCTGCTTGGTTTCATAATGTCAACACTATAAATCACACCATTTTCCTTTCACTGAAACGATAATAACCGGTGAATTTGTGCGCTTGGTGACAGTTGTAGTTTTAAATTAGTATTTATTTTCCGGAAGCCCTTGCGTTCCGTGAAATACGGTATATATTTTGTATCCTGGAGGCCAAAAATTGCTGGGAACGAGGCCGCTAGTATATTTTGAGCTGCATTTTTATTAAATTATCGTTTAACCACCCATCGGTATATGTAATTAGTTTGTTGTCCGTTTCGGTAAGATTTAAAGATTCCAGACATAGGGCAGACTTGTTGTGTTGGGGGTTAAACTTTCATCTGACCTACTATCCGATAAAATCGCCTCGTCCCTGATTGGACTGAAATTTACTGAATATCGACCCAGTCTAAACGAATCTTTTTTGGGGTTGATTTTCCTAGAAATTTGTTTTTCTTTTTTAAAGACACCGGTGTTGACGACTGATTAAGGGTATCTGGTAAACGGCTGGTAGATCTAATATGCGATGAATCCTCTTCCGTGATAGAACTTAAGTTTGTTCGATTATCATTCAAATCTAACAGAATTTTTTTTCAAGCCGACTTTTCATGAACATATTTATGCTTATTAAATGACTGCGGTGTAAACGCACTAATAAAAACCAACAAATGATACATCTAATTAAAGCTGTGAACTTTACCTTTACAGCGATGAATTAATATCAAAATTATCGGTGCTACTATAGTATGATATCTACCATCCATTTTCTGCATTTGACCCCTTCAGGGGCTAGTACTAAACACGGCGAAACAGTGTAGGTGAGTTAGTGTTTCGCCGCGTTTAGTACTAGCCTCTCAGGGATCAAATAGTTTTGTATATAGTTTGAGGAAGTAATTGCCATAGGCCTTAATTAGGTTGTTTGGTAGATAGTATACTATTTTTTGGTAGGTCGCGAATAGTTCAGTAGATATCATACTATAGTACCTCCAAATTATCTTTACAAAATGTTATTGAGGGTTCCGTGAGTCCGGGTTTTCCGCGATAGGGTTCCGGAGAATAAACCTGGCCGTATGATGATAACTAAAGACTGATGAAACCATTAGGCAATGATGTTTTTAAAACACCAAGGAAAATTATGGAACGTGCTAAGTAGACATTATCAGAGAAATAAAAATTAATGTATCAGCAAGAATCCTTTAGAGAATGTAATAAAACATACGCGGGACACAGTGGGAAAGAGTTGGCTGCTCTATTGAAACGAAATAAACATAATACAAACAGGCAACATGTCAAATGTATTATTTGAACATTGAAATAATGAAATAACACCAATTATTGTATTAAATGGATAGAATTTAAGAAAATCGTGTTTTGTGGAAACTGTGAAAGAAATTGAATAGTCGTGCTTTTAAAAACGGTTGTGATAGCTTATTAAATATTAGCATGGGTTTATTTACTGTGGATGAAATATTAATGAACGATATTTTAAACCAAGTACGTTATGAGGCATCACTATATACAGTATTGTTAATTGTGTTATATTTGACGAAGATCGAACTTAGGTGATCGCTTTCTTGGATAGTTAGGAACACGGTTGAGCAATATTAAGAAGACAAACTTGACAATGAACCACCTCGATGTGTCATTCATAATATTCCTCTACGAGAGGCACATCCTATCTCCTCTGGTTTCTTATATGATTGTACCACTTACCATCCTCTTTTTAAGACGGAGGATTGTTATCACGTGTGGAGATGCATACTTTTATAAAGGGAATAGATCGGAGTTTGGTTAACCATTCCCATTTCGGGCTCTGACAAAAAAAAAAAAAGTTTTTGCTTGTCACCTGCTCTAACCCCATTGTCTTTTTTAGAGTTACCACCTCCCATTATCATCATCAACATTTTTATGTTAACTACATGAAATTACTGTATATATAAAAAAAAAACTGCTTAAATAGACCACTGAGCTGAAAACATTTTAATTCTCATAGTCCCAACCCAAAGGAATAAGGTTAATCGGATTTTATCAAGTAAATTGTAGCCTCGTAAAACCTACAATGAGAGAGGGAAATTTATGTCCAGTACCAGACCACTATCGATTGCAGTTTGGGCATTCATATAAAATATGTTTTATAGTTATTGTTGCATAGCATTGTCTGCAGAGTAATTGGACCACGAGTAATCGTCTGTTAAATAGTTGTGCCGAGTAATCAGACAGCTTAATACAACTCTTCTTCATTAAATTCTTTTCGTATTGATGACTGCTTTAATTTATATTTCATCATTCAACAAATCCTGCCATTTATTCATTCTAAAAGATTTCAGTGATGTCACGTAATCGTTTATCGCAGTTTTTATGTTTGACCCTAGTCATACTTGTTGCAGACTTGGTTGCTTTACGTATGTCTTCATTATGATCTTTTACTGCTGCTGGAAGAGGGATCCAACATATGTCAGATTCTTGTACTGTAATTTTTGGAAGGCGAATTTGATCGGGTGTGTAAGGGAATTTTTGGCCAGTACTGTAATATCTTATTATTTCCATTGCTCTTCTAAAATAATGCCGGAATTCATATCTAAATTTCTTTTTTCTGCATTATTTTGGGGTTTTCCTACTTTTTTAAATTCCCCCTCTTCACTTTTTATAATTTTTTCCACACTAAATTGGTCTTTATGATCTGAGTTTATTTTCTAGCTAATAGACCACACCTCTCACCTACTCTAATTGGAATATGAGTCTTCAAATGCACTTGAAAACTGGATCTCACAACTTTCAAGTTAAACCTCTTTAATCTTTTTTTCTATGTAGCTGTCTCCATTGTGCAGGAAATTACAGTAAAAGTTTTTTACACTGTTCTACCTTTTTAATACCCATTCTTTTACTGGCCTCCCAATAACAGCTTCACATTTCAAGGTAAATAATTACTCTACCTTCTTCTTGGCCTGCCTTTCCCCATTAATTGGGCATCTGTGATACCATCTGCTACATTAGATATGCAGTACTACATTTGCTTGTACACCTCTCACTTACCTTACAACAATTTTTCTTTTGCTTCTTCCCCATCAACCTAATCTTAGTGTTACTTGAACATATTTTTCATTCCAGCCTGCCATCTTTTAAGATGAAAAAATAAGGAACTCGGCACTTATCTTAGTTGCCCTAGAAAACTTGCCTTGAAATTCTCATTCAATGTGGTGTATAGGATGAGAGATATTCTATCCAACTCCTCCCTCCAGCAAATTTAGGCATAGACAAATATATTACAAGTTCATTACACCCACCTCCTACAAACCTATAACTGTAATCATAAATGACCTTACTCCATGTGAAATAGGCCAAGCCACACCTTCTCAAGAGTTGAAAGAGGATAGACCCACAGTGCATGTGCAGACAAGCTCCATGAACAGCAGGACAACACTCTTCTTATTCTCCAGTGCCAACCTCCTTCTAGAAAAGTGAGAGGCACCGAAAGTTATAATAATGGTTTGTAGAAAAGCATGTTTTATTGTATAAGGTTTGTTCAGAAACTTAGTATGAGGTTCTTACAAACCCCTTAAGCATAATTGCCTGAATTGCAACTTAGGAGTGAGGAAAGCACAAATAAGGTCGTGAACATAGTGTTAGGACCTGAATCACAGGTGCTACAAGAAGTCCAGTTTTGCTTAGACAAGATAGTGGAACCAGCAACACCCTCCAGATTCATGGGAGCTTCCATAAGTAAAGGATTTCCAGTGGAAGATACATCCAAGATAGTACACTCATCAAGCACAAGAGGAATGACGGTGGATACTGCAGGCAACACATGCCTCATGTGTGCAAAAGAATGAGGGATGAAGTCATGAAGGGGATTGGTGAGAATTTGCAAAATTATCTTTGCAGTGCCAAGTGTCTGCCAAGAACAGCAGAAACCTCAAAAAGTATACCTTAGTTTTACCAGACCACTGAACTGATTAACAGCTCTCCTAGGGCTGGCCCGAAGGATTAGACTTATTTTACATGGCTAAGAACCAGTTGGTTACTTAGCAATGGGACCTACAGCTTATTGTGGAATCCGAACCATATTATAGCGAGGAATAAATTTCTATCACCAGAAACAAATTTCTCTAATTCTTCATTAGCTGGCCGGACACTCGAACTCGGGCCTAGCGAGTGCTAGCCCACAACTCTACTGACTCGCCCAACGAGGAACTAGCAGAAACCTCCAGATCATACTTAAGGTCAGGAATGAGAGCACTTGAACCTTATCAGCCTTGAACTTGTTGCAAGAAGTATTCTTAAGAAATATCTAAATAAATCTGTGAAATAACCTGCCAAAGCCAATAGGAAATAGAATTCTTAAACAATGGATGATTCTGGAAATTCATGTTTGGGAACAGATGAGAGTGAGAGGGCTGAAAGGTTTCAGCCCACTGGTGGTACAACTTAAAGGTTCATACGAGGCACAGGGTCTATCCTGAGAAACTATGAAGGCAAGGCAGGGATAGCACAGGAATCCAAGTGCAAGCCGACTATCCTAGTAAAGTAAGTCTTAGCCAAGAATTTGGGGACAAATGAAAGACCGAAGGAAGAACCTATGTGAAGGTACAGTTGTCTTGGAGCGCATGCACATCTGCAGTTTTCTCATCAGAATCTTCAGCCAGCAGGACACTGTTTTTTGCCAAGTTGAATCATGCTTTCTTAGGGTCTCAATGTGTGGGAATAGCTCCTAGAGGGGCCAGAGTTGGAGAATGAACCAAGGCAGCACTCCGCTCAAACAAAGGTAAGGTGACTTGGCCCAGTGGAAGAAACCACTTGAAGGGGCAACAAGTGAGGACACAATTGGTTGTCAATGCAGCTCGCAGTGCTGAGCAGCAGGGTGAGAACTAGTGGATGGACTAGGCATAAGCAAGGAAAAAAGTTACGCTACACAGGTGATTACACCCAGCAAAAGGGGGAACTCCAAGCAAGAGTTATGTATTGAAAAACATGGTGAATAATGCTGAACAGAGAGTGCTCACAGTAACGCAAAGGTTACATGTAGTCACTAGCTGAAAGGTAAAATAAAACAAATTTCAATTCACTGAACACTGGATGTCCCTCTTATTATATAGGGAGGAAAGTGAAATATGACATGTAATGACACAACACAGCAACTGGGAAATAAAAATAGTTAGCCCTGGGAAGGACAGCAGCATGTCTGACCATTTTTAAACCAAACATACACAGGAATGTGAAAGTACACACCTCTTTCCAGTTTGTGAAGCTAGCCTACATATTTACTATGGGTCTTTATTCTTTCAGCTCTTTGCATGGGTGTGGCTGGGCTCGTTTGATATGAAACAAGGGTACTTATAAGTAATGGGTTTATAAGAACAAATTAAGATTTTGGAACATACTTATGTCAAATGAAAGGTTTTGTATATCATGAAATGAAAACATAACATCTGCCAACCAATAATGCAAAAATTGAAATGAACATGTGCACAAGGTGACTTTGGTTACACTTTTCTACCATCTTCTCTCATTGACACCTAATAAAATTTTTCTTGTACTTCTCTGTAGTGCTGATCAAACCTAATTTGCTTGCCAATTGCCTCCTCATTTCTTGTATATCTCTTAATCAAATTCCTTGCCTATCCTCTGGTAGAGCTTTAGGCTTTCTCCTATTCTGTTCATTTTGTTCTTTCACCATTCTTTCCCCCCCTCCAAGATGTCTCATCATATGTTTCTACTGTCTTTTTATGTATTATTTGGTTTCCAGTTTACTGGTTTGTGTGTCTTTTTTCAGGTTTCCAATTTCTTATTCTATTTTCACCTGCACTGTTTGTGTACATAATTTTTTACTTTCATAACTTTTGTTTGTGCTCATACCTGGCACTCATATTGGTAGGTTTTCTTTGCACACTTCGTAAGAAAAGTTAGAATTATGCCTTACTTTTTAGATGAAGCATCTTTCATAACCATTTCACCGTTATAAAGAAAATCTTTATCAAATAAAATTAGATGTGGATTCAGAAGTAATATATGTAAACACACTCCTACACCAGGTAAAGTGGCAGGGAAGGTTAGGTACTTGTTTAAAGCTTAACCTACTACTGTGCTTAGTCTAAAAATCATGTTTGCATGCACTTAATTCTCCAACTTTTTTCAATATTTTATGCAAGTGTTATTGATATATACATTGTTCCCTAATAAATATTCTCAAAATTTTTCTATGTCTTCCTTCTTTAGTCTCCCATTACTTTTGGTACTCCCTTTTTCCCTGGTATTTCCTCTCTATTCCATTTGTTTACATTGCTCATTTGTCTGATGTGACAAGTTTGTCTAGGACTTATTATTCTTTATATCCCCTTATAAATTTTTCATCTTTATTTTTTTCCTGTATGTAGCATCAAAAGTATCTTGAACTTTCATAGAGCTAAACTCATTCACATGAATACTGTACTGACATCTTGATAAATATATCAATGTACTGTACTCATTTACAAGGAACAGAAACCTCGACTGTTAACAAACTTCTTTATTACTTTATGAGATTTAAACACAAAGTTGCAGGTCTTCTTTTCAGACATAAATAAAAAGTATAAACATTCCTGCACGTGACCAATATCTACGCTTCATCTTTAAAGTGACAAGGAATCATTATATTTACCACAAGGAACAGAGTTAAGAGAGAATTTGTCAACACTCACCCACAAGATAAAACATTTTAAGGCCACAAGTTGTATCTGCAAACAATAAGTAAGCTTGGCGAGAGAATATTTGATTTTGCACTGTATGGCAATAAAAGCGGTGATTGGTCACCCATGGAAGAAAAACCATTATGACACCAAACCAAATTAAAGTTAAAAAAAATCTTCAATCCAAGCTCAAATACAATCAGGTATGGTGCTTAAAATACTATGTAAAAAGGATGGAACTTGTCTTGTAATCACCCAGTAAGGAAGTGTATGTCAATTTACGATTATGTAAATTAGAAATGAAGCTGCTTACACTGCCCAATGGAGGGTGCTGACAGTCAAGCACACTCTTAACTGCATACTAATATTTGACTCTAAAAACAATACCAAATTGTGTCAAATAACAAAAATGTACCCATATACTGAAAATGACCATACACTGTATGAAGAATTGATGACGAAATAAACGCTCTTTAAATGGAGATATGGATTCAGAAAGAAAAAAGGAAGTTATACAGTGGAAGTCAATGATATTACAATTCAAAAAAACTGAAATCGAGCAAATTATGAAAGTTTTGACAAGAATATCTCCCATAAATGGAAAGGTCAAAAGGAAACTGCCATCACATGCTTGGCTGCTTAATTTACACATGAACATCACTAATATATAACCTCATATTCAGATCCATGAAAGGAAGAAATAAAACAACTTCCTTTCTCCTTTCTATCAATTATTGCCACCAACTGGATAAAGAACTGTATCGGATCAATGTAATCTGCATTGATACTCCAAGATCTCAAAAATTTAAAAAACAACCACAACTATAAAGAAATTGATGAACAGGAAAAAAAAAGGGCATATATTTCTTTATGAGAATGCTGACAGCCCAGCATCCAGAAAAATATATATACAATCTCTTTAATAGGCTGCATTTTGGCAATCACAGGCAACTCCAGCAATGACAAGCTAAAAATTTTCTTCCATTTAATTATTTTTTTTTCTTTTTATCCATAAAGCAATGGAATTTTATATACAAATGAAATTTTTGTAAGCCTAATGAATATTAAATGTATTCTAAAAGAACAATACACTACATAAAGTCGTCATATTCAGCTCCATAATCGTTGCCTATATCCTGCAAAGGAAACAAAAATTTGTTAATGGCAAATATTTAACATATTTTTAATAAACACTAAAGGGTATACCTTCAAAACCAGTTCATGAAATGAATAATAATGGTAATAAAACACTTGCATAATTCAAGGCACTATCCTTGTATGGCAGTGTTGTGAATATTAAATGTTTAAGCATTCACCATCATTCAAGAGTCTCTTCATCACATGTGGAAGTTTTCCCACATAACTTCTGTGCATTCTTGGAAATCATGACAGCAGCTATTGCCACCCATGCAAATCTTCTAAAGCTTCTGTTTCAATACTAACAGATTTCTTCACTTTCAAGAACAATGTTAAACTATCGCACTCGGCTTCAGATTTTCTGCAGCATGGCTTTGTTTCAGTAAATGACAAGTACACTTTTGGCCTGCACTGAACTTTTGCCCAACTGATTCTTCAGGGTTCAATTAAAGCTCTTAGTTGTGATGATTTTCATTGAGGACAAGCTTACCAGACCTCTGATTTATGGACACTTGGCATATATACCATCACTGAATTTGACCCTCAAAACAGTGCTTTTGCTAGTCTCTGTCTCCTCTATAAGTGTGCACAGGCTTCATAAACTGTCCAGTGAGATTTGGTACTGTGCAGCCACAGCAGACCTCATTATCCATTTGGAAACATAGTCTCATTTCAGTCATATGTTGAACTTTCATTTGGTACTGAATTCATAGCCAAACTTAAGTCCTTGAATCCTTTACTATTCCTCTTACCTGTCTTCAAATGAAGTCTGTCTTCTTGGTCTCGTCACATCTCCAAAAGACCCATGCTTTCAGACCATATCTTTCTTTATATACGCTCTAAGAAACTTAGTCTCAAAAAATTAAATTTCACGTTGGCTTTATGAGTTAAATTTCTGGGTTTAGCTGGAAAATTCACAGGAGGCTTCTCTCAGCTCCAAAACAAAGCACATGAATCAAACTCTTTCATCTTCAGAGCTTTTAAATTCAATATGAAGCTCTTTGCTACAATTAAAGGAAGCACCTTTGCATAAATATATTTACATGATAGTTACCCATACCTTTGACTAGTTTATCACAATTGTTGCAATGGGTTATTTCCCAGTTGGGAGGGTTATGGGCCAATTCTCCTCCTTTTCACAATTGTCAGTTCTCATGTTACTGGCACACAGTGCAGTGTATTTTTCCCAGAATATTTGTCTTTATCCCTTGTGTTTGCTGAGTGTCCTGTCTTGGGGATTCCTGTGTTCCATTTCAAAATCTAATGTTTTACACATATCCCCACAACAAACTGGATTATATAAATCTTGCTCTACAAGCCAGACCTTACAGAGATATGATAGACTTCTACTATTACAGTATTCTCTTTGCTACTGTCCTCCCATCTAAATTTTCCGTTTTTTTACAATCAAGGGGATAATTATAGGGTATTTTACTTATCACCGGTATTCAATTTATTTTACTAATTATCTGTTCCCTTCATCATACTTTTTAACAAATCTTCATAAATCTGTGATTAAAAACCCTATTCCTATCAAAATGAAAACCTGAATGATATGCATTTTAACTGATAAAACTTTGAATATAGCTTGCTGATAAAACTTTTAATACATATTGTTGACACAACTATCCTAATTAAACTAAATTTTTATTCTTAAATTTATAAAAAAAACTTAAAACACTTTATATTAATGTCATATACCAACAAAAAACAAAACAAATTGAAAAATGTGTACTGAAAACTTAAGATACATCCTTCAGAATTATAATACTTTTCAAATCCATTTTCTATCTTGAAAAAATTTGTTCTATACCTTTTTAATTCCGAAAATCAGTCAACTTTAAAGATATCTTTTATTGTAACAATGCCTTGGCTATAATGCATTTTTATCCTGTATATCACTGTTTCTTATGCAAAAATAAAACAAGACCAATTCTACCACAATAAACTGCGTACATATAAAAAATGTAGATAACTAATAATTCCCAGTCCCACTCTCTCCCACCACTTTGTGTGAGGATACTACCCTGTTTGAATACTTTCACATATATTCAACAGAAGGGTGTCATCCAGATTAACCAACAATTGCATAATGTCAATTTTCCAGGGAAATTAACACTGACTACACATCCCAAGACTTCATACAGTTTAGCCTGTCTTCTTCCTGATCATTATTTTATCAATTTGGGGCATAGGGCTCCTATCAGAACCAAGTAATTTCTTGCATATTTCACTTGTCTTTACATCTACAGGAACGACCAATTTCTCCATGTAGAGAGAGAGAGAGAGAGAGAGAGAGAGAGAGAGAGAGAGAGAGAGAGAGAGAGAGAGAGAGAGAGAGAGAGATAGCTCTCCACACCACCACAAACAGTTGAAAACAATTTTTTTTTTTAAATTGTTTCTTTGTCAAGTTCAGAACCCTAGCCCTCAGAATTTGTTTGAGCCTTAAATCCGCATATACTTAGAACCCTTCTAAAAACACTTAGAACTGCCTATTTTGATAATTAAAACACACACACAAAAAACCACCTCTAAAAATGCTTATACAGGTATTATCCTACTTATGATGGGGTCAGGTTCGAAAAAAAAAAAAAAAACCATTGTTTGTTGGAAAAAACGTATCTCGAATATAGCCTAGCCTCCACTAGGGTATTCAGTACCATGTATACAAATATGGTAGCCTAGCCTACACTATAAAGTATACTTTATACATACGCGGTACTGTAATTATTAATATCAGCTAATTCAAGAGGTTCATTCACTAACTTATAATAATTCAATACAAAGAGAAACTGAATAACAAAGAAGAATTAGCTTAGCCTACACTATGGTATATCGTATACATATACGGTAGCCTTACCTACATTATACTGTACTCTATATTATACAAACAAACACAATGAATATGCATCTTTTCCACGGATCTTTTAAAATGTTATCCTTTAATTCACTGTATCCAATAATATTGTATATATTATATTGCTTTTGTATTATAAATTGCAATCATAGTGATCAATGTTTTGGTTTGGAAATCGATTACATGTTAAGTTTATTTCGCTGTGTTAACTCAGTTCAGAGCGCTTTTCTTGCTTCTAGTTAGCGTAAATGAATCTCTAGATACTTTATTTATATGGGGCAAGGTTATTTTTCGTTATACAAAGTGTTTTTAAGTCGAAGTATAACTTAAATACGTCTTGTTGTGAAATTAATTAGCTATTTTTTTTTTGTTAATAGATGATGTTGGCTGTTTGGGGGCATGATTGTTTTGTGTAAAAAAAATCAAGATTCTGTATGCTATTTTCATTTGATTTCATCATAATATGAGCTTTACGTATTTATCATTTATCGGCGTAAAAATAGCAGTAGTATGTGTTCTTTCATGCCCATTAGTTTTGATTAGAATACTTCCTCTCCAATTTTAATTAATGGTCAAGTTTCATCCTTGTTGCCGATGCACGATAATTTACAGTCACTTAAATTTAGCAGTATATTTCCTTGCCAATCTTTTATCCAAAGCAAATAAGGGTACAGTATAATGTAAGAATATATCAGTCCTATTCTACTTAACTTCATTTGTACTATAAGTACCGTAATTGTTCAGTACCGTACGATAGTTGAAATAGAAGCAAAACGGCTGTTGTTATATGATTCGGTTATAAGCAAAACAACAGTTTCTCATTTGGTTGTTTATGGCTGTACGCATTTACGCAGGGGTATAACGTTGCTAACAATACTTTTATAATTCTCTTTTACCCTTTTAACTAGAAGATGGGATAAAGAGATGGAAGAAAAGAAAGTATTGTAATTTGGTCTCTCTGGCTACCTGATTGTATGCTGCTGCTTGCGTCTGCGGGAAATTTAAAAATACTTTCTAAAATTCTGTTGTATGGGTATTAACTGCTTACCCATCAAGTTATTGTAACTCCAGCACTACCTGGGTACCTGAGTATTTTAACAGTTTTATCACAAAAAGTGCATCTAGTCATGAAAATGACATAAAAATACAGTAATCAGTGAATATTTCTCAGTGAAAAATGCCGCAAATGGGTGAATTTTCAGTGAATAATGCGTGTATATGTTCCATAGAGAAATCCACAAATAGGTGAGTCTGTGAATCGTGAGACTGCAAATATGGGGACTTTACTGTAACATGAAATATATTAACCCTTAAACGCCTACTGGACGTATCATACGTCGACTAAAATTGTCTGCTGGGTGCCAAGTGGACGTACTGTACGTCGACTACAAAAAATTTCAACCTTCGGTCAACTTTGACTCGACCGAAATGGTCGAAAAACGCAATTGTATGGAAGTCTCTAGCACAATATTTCGATTTATGGTGAATTTTTGAAAAAAACTTTTTTCTTACGCCCGCGCGGTAACTTGGCCGAAAATTTCAGAAATTCTTTCGTCATTTTGTTGTAATTTTTGCAGTTCTATATTAGCCGTTACATAAAGTTTTATATATGAAAATGTGCGCAATTTCATGTACAATACAACAGAAAATAACTCATGGTTGTAGCTTTTATCAGTTTTGAAATATTTTCATATAAACCACGATAACTGCCAAAATTTCAACCTTCGGTCAACTTTGACTTGACCGAAATGGTCAAAAAACGCAATTGTAAGCTAAAACTCTTACATTCTAATAATATTCAATCATTTACCTTCATTTTGCAACCAATTGGAAGTCTCTAGCACAATATTTCGATTTATGGTGAATTTTTTTAAACAACTTTTTTCTTACATCCGCGCCAGAAATTCTTTTCGCCGCGTTGTCGTAATGTTTTTTATATTAGTCGTTACATAAAGTTTTATATATGGAAATGTTGCAATTTCATGTAGATTAGTCTCATGGTTGTAGCATAAACTTTTCATTTATATAACCTGAAAAACTTGACCGAAATGGTAAAAACGCAATTATAAGCAAAACTGTAATAGAATACAACAGAAAATAGCACAATATTTCGATTTATGGTGAATTGTAGAAATTCTTTTATTGTCGTAATGTTTGCAGTTTTGAAATATTTTCACATAAATCACGATAATAGCTGCTTTTATCAGTTTTGAACCTTTTCACATAAATCACGATAACTGCCAAAATTTCAAATGGTAAAAACTCGACGCAAATTGTAAAAACTAAAACTCTTACATTCTAGTAATATTCAATCGTTTACCTTCATTTTGCAATAAATTGGAAGTCTCTAGCACAATATTTCGATTTATGGTGAATTTTTGAAAAACATTTTCCTTACGCCTGCGCTGTAACTCGCCAACATCTCAGAAAAAAAGTTAAGTATATCATAGTTTAACCAGACCACTGAGCTGGTTAACAGCTCTCCTAGGGCTGGCCCGGGATTAGACTTATTTTTACGTGGCTAAGAACCTACTGGTTACTTAGCAACGGGACCTACAGCTTATTGTGAATCCGAACCACATTATGACGAAATGAATTTCTATCACCAGAAATAAATTCCTCTAATTCTTCTTTGGCGGCTCGGAGAGTCGAACGCTGGGCCAACAGCATGCCAGTCGAAAGCTCTACCACTCCTCCAAAGAAGAACTCGAACATCTCAGAAATTCTTTCGTCACGTTGTCGTAATATTTGCACAGTTTTATATTCGTCGTTACATAAAGTTTTATATATGAAAATGTGGGCAATTTCATGTACAATACAACAGAAAATAACTCATGGTTGTAGCTTTTATCAGTTTTGAAATATTTTCATATAAATCACGATAAATAGAAAAAATTCGACTTTCGGTCAACTTTAACTCGACCGAAATGGTCGAAAACTGCAATTGTAAGCTAAAACACTTACAGTCTAGTAATATTCAATCAATTAGCTTCATTTTTCAACAAACAGGAAGTCTCTAGCACAATATTTCGATTTATGATGAATTTTTGAAAAAAAAAAACATTTTTTTTACGTCCGTGCGTTACGAATTCATGCACCATTTTGTGGTAATATTTTCTCTGTGTTGCTTTGATTGTTTTACAATTTGTTATTTACCAAAATCATCGTAATTTAGTGAACAATACAAAGAAAAACAAAATAACCCGTTAGCTTTAA
This sequence comes from Macrobrachium rosenbergii, assembly GCF_040412425.1. Lineage (NCBI taxonomy): Eukaryota > Metazoa > Arthropoda > Malacostraca > Decapoda > Palaemonidae > Macrobrachium > Macrobrachium rosenbergii. Next base: position 25,797,274 of record NC_089762.1, read on the forward strand.
CCGTTTTGCTCACAGCGCGATTTGTATAAAATTATATATGCAAAAATTTTTTTGTGCTGTCATATATTTCAATATTTATATATGATAATGATATTTTTTTTCCATTTCTGATGGTTGCATACTAAACTTCAGGCAATGACAAAAAAATGAGCCAAAAATGAACTCTTAATCTTAAAAACTAAGCGTGCTGTGATTTTTTGAAAAACTTTTTCCGCTTCAAGCGCTTAACTCACCGAACGCCGCCGGCATACGGGACACGTTTTTGTAAATAGAGGCTCGACGTTTAAGGGTTAATATGATTTAACTTTCATTTTAACAATATTGGGGAGAACATATGCAGTAATAAAAGCAATAAACAAAGATGATAAAGAAAAGGGTCACGGTTATACAAATCATTGTGGGAGAGTGACCTTTTGTACAAGAGAAGACTGGGAGAAATCATCATTTGCAAAACACAAAGAGCAATGAGCATTCATACCGTAAAAATCAAAGTACTGTACTGTATTAATTTCGAAGACTGCAAGTCACTCAACAAATGCATACTGTTTATAGCTTACACAATCACAGGATTAATTTCAAAAAGTGCAAATCATTAAAGAAAAGCAAAGACGAAATAATGCAATAGCAAGAAATAAAACATTTAGCATCTTAGATAACAAACAACAAACTGATTCTAAAAGAGTCATGCCTATTGGACCTGGTCAAAGGCCATGTCAAGCATTACATCATAGTAACTGTAATGTGAAGTTCACAGCAAATCCCCAAAACGAAACATGTCAAAGGATTATCAATGACACGTGGGGGTATAAAATGGACCGAGGATGAGATCAAGGCTAGAAAATATACCAACACCTCATAGAGCTAAAAATTGTTTTAAAACGATACTCTGACGATGATAAAAGTTATCATAAGCTAAGAGCACTATGTTTATCTGTAAAAATGTGCTGCATGAAAGAATATTAATGATAAAGAAGGAGAGAGGCAAACAGACAGAAAAATAAAATGGAGAAAAAGGAAAGAACTCAAACACAAAAATACTTTACATGAATACTTACAATGATTGCTCCTTGTGCAACATTTAGTTTTGGTTTATTTCCCTTCTTCTTAGACTTAGGCTTACTTGCTTTTACCTTTTCATTATATAAGGAATTGAGGACAGATGATACTCTTTTGACTTCTTCCATTTCAACTGTAAAAAAATTTATTATTAAAATATACTTACAATTTCCATCAAACATCAGATAATTCCTGACTGAATGTTGTGTATGAGAACCGTGCTACTCTGGATGCAGCTTAAAAAGAAAAAGTAAAAAAACCAAATACTTTCAACAAACATCAAAACAGTATTTCCTTACAAACTGTTAAACCTGAAGAATATATATGCTCTACTGAGGGGAAGCCCTTTGAAAATTATTGGTAATGCCATTACAGTACACTAATTCACACTTGGTAAGTGGTTTCAAGTTATTCTCTACCAGGCTTTCTAGAAAGACACCAGGTTGGTGTTAGAAGTCCTATTTGTGGTTCAAATGTTGTTGTCTAGGTCCTTTACATACACAGATGTTATTGGCTTCTTAAAACATCACTTCCGGGGATATTTTTTTTTCCATACACATTAAAAAACCAGCCAAGTGTCTACAAAAATATTAAAGACATGTAATTTTCACTGAAGAGATGCCAAGTCCAAAGAACTTGACCAAATCCTTCTTTATGCTCAGAAATGTCTACTAAAATGATATTTTCATAATAAAATTAAGTTTCATATATACTTACCAAGTAATTACATAGCTATAGTTTCTAACTTACGCGGCAGCCTTTATTTAAAAAATCGCAGTAGAACTTCAATAGTTTAGTGTAGGCGACAAGCCCCGCCTACTAACGAGAGTACTGGAAATGACTTAGCAGAAAACCTCATTCCATGAGAAGGGAGGAGGGGAGGCTTTGATTCTGTAATTACTTGGTAAGTATATATGAAAATTAATTTTATCATGAAAATATCATTTTCATAAAAGTAACTTATCAAGTAATTACATAGCTGAATTCCATATTGAATGGGGGTGGGATGCAAGGACATATTCTATTCCAAAACATTAAGGTATGGTAATTACTTTGAAATAGGAAAATCGCTAGCATTGAAATAATGTTTGTCGTTTCCTTATGTGGTAAGAGCGCTGCTGGTTGGTGCTCAACTTAACCTGTAGCGGCGTGGCGGTTGAACCATGGGTCGCCTCTACTAAGTGGGAGCTTTGCAGAAGAAGATAGGCCTGATCGCTGGCCAAGCATACACCAGTGCCCTTGTCCTGGGTGCGGTCCAATATAAAAAACAACCAGACAACGCTTTCACCTACAATGAAAACACCACAACCCTTCCACTGAGACTGGTGGGTACTCCAGGTACACGCTAATCCTGGGCTCCAGAAAATTTGACACCTTGCTTCAAGGTGAAGAGATAGTAGGAGATAAAGAGATTCCCATGCTTCCTCCCCCAATACCATGCCACCCACTGATAACGGCCCCAAGGTACTGCAATTTTCAAACACTGTTTCAACTTCTTTCTAATAGTGAGATGCGAGGATGGGTTCACACTTCCAATAGGCTGACTGCAAAATGGAAGTGAGGGACATATGTGCCTGAAAGCTAATAAGCTGAATCTGAGAGTGCGCCTCAGAAATTAAGTCTTTGACGAAGAAGGACAATACATTCTTAGTCAGAGGGTCTGACTGAGACGGGTTCTTGACAGAGCACCAGCGGTAACTGGATGGTCCTCTGATCCTCTTGGTCCTGCTCAGGAAACATCTTAAGGTCCTACCAGGAGAAAGAATGGGGCCAGGGCTTGGAAGGGTCCTCGTTCTTGGCTAAAAACCAAGGGTAAAGCAGCAAACTGCATACCCTTGTGAAACAAAAAACCTACCCTTCATCGATGACTTGGAACTCACTAATATGTTAGCAGTAGCCAAGGCCATGAGGAAGAGTCTTCCGAGTAAGGTTTCTCTGAGAAGAGGAAAGAAGGGGTTCAAAAGAGGGACCTGTCAGCCACTTCAACACTACCTCCAGGTTCCAGGAGACCGGATCTTCCTTTCTTTGCTTAGATGTATCAAAGGACTTGATGTGCTCATTAAGATCTGGGATTAATGCAAAATTTAGGACCCCTGTGTTTAAACACTGAGCTAAACATAGCTTGACACCTCTAAATGGTGGAGGATGAGAGATTCCTAGATCTCCTTGGATAAAGAAGGAAATCCGCAATTTAGGTCACAGACGTCTCATAAGAAGAGACGTTGAGCCTGAGACACCAGCTTTGAAAATCGCCCGCGTAGCCTGGAAGACGTGGCTAGGAAAATGACGCCTGCATCTTACAATAGCCTCTACAGCACATCTTGAAAAACCCTTATGCACTGACAAGCTTCCGGACAGTCTGAAGCCTGTCAAGGCAAGAGTGGACAACACGGTTTTTCAAGGGAAGGAGTCTTGGAAAGTCCACCCATAGCCGTAGCAGGTCCTGGAACCATTATTTCACGGGCAAGAACGGGGCTATGAACGTCATCGTAACGTTGTGATGAGCCCAAGACCTGAAGGGTGGAGAGGCATAGTGGTCCAAGTAGGACCAACCATGCAGTATGGCGTCTGCTGCTGTCCATGCTGGATGGTTCCTTGAGGTGGCAAACAGGTCCAATGTTGGCCAGCCCCAACGTATCACAGATTCCAATAGACCATGGGATCCAAGGTCAACTCAGTGGAAAGGACCTACTTTCCAACGGCTCAGTTCATCCACCAGAATAATTAGTTTGCCCTGAATAAATCGAGTAACTAGACTCACTCGATTTTATCTGTCCACAGCAGAAGGTCTCTTGCTGTCTGGCAGAGAGAAAACAAGTACTGCCTCGCTTTCGACGTACATTAGGGCTGTGGTATTGTCTGAATGGACTAGGGTCGAGAAGCACTGAAGCCCTAAGTGAACTGCTTTCAGCTCTCTAACGCTGATGTTAAGATTCTGCTCTTTCAGCGACTATGTCCCAGAAACTTCCCAGTTGCCCAAGAGGACTCCCCAACCTAGAACTGAGGAGTCTGAATAGAAGTCAAGGTCTGGGCTCAGAGGATGAAGGGCTTTCCCTCTGAAAGTCTACATTTGGACCGCCAACATGCTGGTCTGACTTGATCTCCGGGTTGATGGGAAACATGTTGATGTCAGGCTGTGTTTCTCTGTCCCAGTTGGCCTTGAGGAAGAATTGCAGAACTTTCATGAGAAGTTTGCCTAACTTGACAAATATCTGATGGACGACAAGAGTCCCCAGCAGGCTCATCCACTGATGGGCTGAGCAAGACGAAGGAGCAAGAAATTTGTGGACTGTCTGAAGGCAGCTGGCGATTCTCTTGGCAGACGGAAAAGTCCGAGAGTTAACTCTCCCCAAATAGAGGAACTCTTGCGACAAGGCCAACTGGGACTTCTGAAGGTAGATGAAATTCCCAATAACTGAGGGAAGGGATGTTCAAGTCCTTCATGCATTTTTCCCTCGAAGGGGATCCAAGAAGAAAGTCGTCCAGATACAGACTGAAGTTTATGCCTATTAAATGTTCAGTCTATGCCTATTAAATAAAGTCATTTAGCTATAGGAGTGAGGACTGAGTGAATACTTGAGGTGCTGCAGAGAGGCTCAAGCAAAGATCCTGAAACTGGAGGATTTAGCTGGCACCGGTGCTCTGAGAGGAGACAGGTGTTTAGACGCTGATGTGGGGCGCCTGAGAGGGTGTCCTAGAACATGAACCTCGGATACTTCCTGAAGTCCGGACGGATGGGGAAGTGGAAGCATGTGTCCTGCATATCCAAGGTTATCATCCAATCGCCCTGGTGAATGGATGGACCGACTAGTTCATCTCCATCTGAACTTCATCTGTCGGACAAAGAGAATGATGTCCCCGACTTCTTCAATGGGTCTCTTTTGAAGGACAGAGAAAACCTCTGAAAGGGCCGAAAGTTTTTCTGAGCCTCTTGAGTAGGCCGTCAAAACGATGGGACAAGGGGCCAAAGGGGGGCTCTCCATGAACAGAATGGAGTAACCCTCCCTCAGAACCTTGACAATCAACTGTTCTGTCCCTCTGATACTCCACTTCTCCCAAAACTTGAGAAGATTGGCTGCCACTTGTGCAATGGAGGAATTCTTCCCCATTTCTTGGGCAAGGGCTTGAGCCCCTCTTGATAGTTCTGGCCGAGAACCGGACATTGAAGCAGGTCCTAGACTGGACTTGGGCTTACTCCCACGAAAAAGATGTTGCTGGTGAGGAGAGACCATCTTAGAAACCAACGCGGACAAATCCTTGGGGCATTTCGAAGAATACGCCAGAAGATCCTAAGTCAACTTCTATTGCAAGTCCAACTCCTGGGCCTGAGTGACTCCTTTAGTGGAATGGAAGAACCAAAAAATCTCTTTTCTTCAAAACCCCCGGAGAGAAAAGAGCAAAAGTTCAAGAGAGCCATCCCTGATGGTCTTGTCTGCACGAGAAAGGACTCCTAGCCAGTCCGAGGTGAAGTCTCCAACTAAATCATGCAATCTTCAATCTTTTTGGCAAGCGCTCTCACCATACAGCCCAAGAAACTGAAAGCTTCAAACAACTCAAAGAGGTCTTTGACAAGGAGGCCAAGTTCTGCCGCAGAAAAACAATTTTCGCCAATGAAAATGTCCAGCGTTGGGAAGGAGGAGCTTCCCCAGTGTAGGAAAGAACCCTCCTAAGGATTAAGTGCAAGAGAGGAAAAACAAAGGAAGTGTTGCCTTGCTCCCTCTTAGCACAAAACCAAACTGCAATCTCTGAGTGCCTTCCTAAAGATGAGGAAAGCACCTTCGTAGGGAAACTAGATGGATGGCTCCTCATCAGGAAGGTCGAGGTAGGCGAGGCCAGGGGCTAGCTGAAGATGAAAAAGGGATGGAAAGCTCACTTGCAAATATTGATGGAGAGCTGCATAGGCTAGGAGATCCGCGGTTGGAAACGCGTGCTTGGGAGCTGGCACTGGGTGCTTGGAAGCGGGTGCTGGGCGCTTGGCAACTGGCGCCCAGCACTCAGGAGCTGGTGGCGGATGCTTGAGGAGATGGGTTCTTGAAGAAGAGTGGCCAGCATCGAGTGCGTGCCTCTTCAATGGATGAGACGCATCTAGAAAGTGCTTGCAGTGCTTCCAAGTCTGGGCTGGAGTCTTGAGAGTCGGATGACAACTGGTGCACATCCAAAAAGCCTTTCCATTGGCTGCCTGTCGAAATCTGGGATATTCTTGCAACAGGTTCGACTGAGGTTGCAGCAACTCATGGGCAAATCCCCCTGGCCTCCCTTGGACTTCTGATATGTCTGCTCCCAGGTTTAGGGGTGCAGGACAGAGACCTTCGTCTAGGAGAACCGGCGGGATGATAAGTCACCTCCTCCACTCGCATAACACTTTCTCTTGTCAAGACATCTTTCCAGTGGTTGTCTGCCAATACTTGGGGTATTTGTGTAGCATGTTAGACTGATGGGGCAGCAACCTGTGGACAAACCCCCACCGGTCTCCCTTGGACTTCCTACATGTCTTCTTCCAGGATTGGGGGAGCAGGGCAGAGACCTTCGTCTAGGAGAGCCAACGGGACGAGAAGCCACCTCCTCCACTTGCACAACACTATCATTTGTCACTTTGCAGGATGTGGCACCACCTGAATACATTTTCCCATAAACGCCTTCAGTGATGCACCTAACTCCGCCACTGCATGCACTAGTAGGATAACTTCCTTGTGAAACCTAGACTACAATGGCATCAGGTGCGGAAGTGAGGGAACCAGGTGCGGGAGTAGGTGGATTAAAAGTGGGAGGGCTAGTAGCAGGAAAAAAATTAGGAATAGGAAGAGGGGAAGAAGGAATAGCAGAGCTATCTTCTAACCTAGGCTAGGGTAGAATACTAGACTAAGGGAAGCTCGTTTCTAGGCTCTAGAGGCCGCTTTCCTTTTCCTATCCCTCTCTAACTTGATGAGATTAAGTACCTTCTACTCTTGCTAATCATTACATTCAGCACAAGTTTTCTCACTACTATATTTCTGCCCACTACATTTATTGCAAATTGTATGAAAATCACATGATTTGATTAATCTGGTTATGCAACTTTTGCTAAATTAGTGAAACTAGGTGAACTTGAATCTGACATAATAGCCAAACACAGAAAAAATTATCCTGAAAGCTATTAAAACTTGAAGGCTACTCAAATAGTGATAATACTTCACTGAAATCCAGGAACACAACTGAAAATCAGTAAACAAAAGCTGCAGCAAACCCACGATGTTACTTGGGAGGATGGCAGAAAAAGAATGAGATTTTCTGCTAAGCCGTTTCCAGCACTCCCATTAGTGGGCAGGGCTTGTCACCTACACTACAGTATTGAGGTGCTACTGCAATTTTTTATATAAAGGCTGCTGCACAAGTTACGAACTATAGCTATGTAATTACTTGGTAAGTTACTTATATGAAAATAAAAAACAATGACTGAAAGATGCAATTGGACAAGAACAGCCAGCACAACTTACGATTTTCACACAGATCTCTACTAAGATCTTCAACAAAATTGACGAAGAACGGTCGTTTCTCTAAACGATCTGTCGATCTAATCTTAGCCACTAATGCTTTTCTAAAGGACTGGAGCCCATCCCGATCTGACAAGTCAATTTCATCCAAAACCTTATTTTCTGCAAGAAAAAAAAATAAAGTTCAGATCAATGAAGCAAATGAAAATTGGCATAATACAGATAAAGAATAATTCTACAATGCAGTTACACAGTGGTCTGATTTACAACCTATCTAATATTTTCCTTAATGACAACATTATTACAACTTGCTGGTGCAAACCTTCATGGAAATTATTATTGAACCTTACAAGAAAAATGAAAAATTTTAAAATTAATAATTTGTATTTTTCATAGCTAACAAACCAGCGGTCTTAACATTAGGATAAAATCGTCTAGTGCCAGCTGGAAACCATTAAAAGACAATAGGAATTGTTCATGCAAGGAACTGGTGGCATCTGGCATCAGTGACGGGGATGAGGGAGGAAGCGGGCAGGGACCTATCTCAACCCTGTGAAGTACTCAGTTTTCCTCTTACCGCCTTCAGTGGAGGACATACTTTTCGCTCCCCTCCCTAAAGCCGGTTTTTCCTTCTTTGCCTGTGTTTCCTTGGTTTGAGACATTTGTGTCATAGTGATATATTGTGTGCTCTGGCTTTTGATAATGCAATCCCAAAACTCATCTCGGTGTTCCTGTAAGCCCAAGAGGAAATGTCCCAGTGTAGCAAACTCTCCTTGTTTGTGTTTTCTTGCTTCCATTGAGACTGATCCCCATTCTACTGGTAGTAGATGCAGATCTAATTCTTGTAACCCTTGCCCTAAGTGTCATTCTTGGTCTCCAGAGCAACGGAAGATCTTTGCCAAGCAGCAGCATAAGAGGAGGATGAATCTTCCATCTTTGATGGAAGATTCTCAAACTCCTCATTGTTCTGCTTCTCCTTGCCCAGACCTCCTCTACTTGCTTCTTCTTCCTTGGAAGATTTTCCCACTTCCCATTCTTCCATTGCCTCGTCCTTGGGAGTTTTGGGAGAGGGGTCAGATTTAATTCCTCATGCTGCCCCCTCTTTCTTGGGTGGGAAGGTTCCAACCACCCCAGGGGAGGGTGGAGTCAGCACCATCTTGTTTGTGTTTCAGATTCGGATGTGCAGAAGATGTCTGATGTTTAGGCCTCGTTAAGCCTTTCAGGGTTGCCAACCTTGGATGGCCTATTATCCCACTTCATGTCTTCTCGCTTTCCAGTGTCAGCCGCCACGGCAGTTCCCAGCCCTCCTGGCCTTCACCCTGCTGGGTCTTGTGCCTCTTCCCCTGGTATGATGCCATTAAGCCTGCCAGCACATGATCTTGGGTTGCCTCCCGTTAAAGTTACGGGTTCTCAGGTTTCATGCTCAGTTACCTTGACAGTTCCTGTACCACTGCCTATCCTAGCTCCTGTGCAGAGTTCGTGTGCTCCTGTGATGTAAAGCTGTCATCGGTTTCTGTAATGACATCACCTATGGCTGCTCCATCTGTGGTCTCTCTTGTTCAGGCTGTGTTTGACAGAGTTGACTTGGTCTTTCGAGACAAGAACGGACGTGTTCTTAAGAAGAAACGACATAGACCTCCTCTTCTTCTCCTCCTCCTCCTCCTCCTGTTCATTCTTACCCTGTCAGATGTTGAAGGATTAAACTCTTCCACCCACATCTCGTCTTCAAGAATCTCGTTCCAAGAGGAAAGCTACAGTGATTCCACCTTTCATCTTCCCCAGTTTGTCCTGTTCGAGTTCAGAGGAAAGACGACAAGCTCCAATCCAGAAATTCCGTGTGGTGGATTCTTCTACAGTTCCACCCTCACATGCCCAGAATTCTTCACGTTCGCACCCGTGCTCTCGTCTATGGATGTTGTCTCCTCATTGTTCTCCCTCACATCCGGCTGCAAGGGAAGTTATTTCTCGTTCGCATTACCATGTCTGCCTCTCCAGAAGTCCAGTCAGTCCTTGGCCTTCTGGATGTTTGTTTTACCTTCATTCTAAGTCACATTCGCCCAAGAAAGACCGTGATTCCCCCTGATTCTCATGAACATGGACGTGTAGATGGACATGGCCATAAAGACAGATATGGACGTGAGGATTGGCACGGCCTTGGGGACAGGCATGGCTGTATGGATGGAAATGGCCACGACTCTACACCAGGCGAGTCAGGCATGCAGACTCGCCGTTCTTCGCCTTGACGACGTTCCTCATTGCAATCTCCAAGGAGAGACCACAGCCATTGTTTGTCTTTCCACAGCTGTGGACGTGACTATAGCCCTTCCAGGCTGCAGGAGAATGCACGTCTGTCGTGCGAGAAGAGAATTTCTGCGTCTCGAACCAATGATCGGGACACTTCACATGCAGCTGCATCATAAGGTGTTCTGGCTCCTGCAAAAGAGTTAGGGCCTGATAGATCATATGTCCCAATGCAAAACCCTTAAAATCCATTGGAAGAGGCAGACAGGGATCCTTGTGACCAGGAAGTGGAGAATATGGAGAATCAAGAGTTTTATACTTCCTATGCAAAGGTTATTAATCTCATTCGTGAGTTCAATAATCTTTCTAAGAAAGCTGTGTCTCCTTCTGTGATTGTCCCTACAGGTATTTAAGCTTTGCTAGGACTGAAGAAGGACTCTAAAACATCTTTTGAGCTACCCTGCACAAACCATGTGGACTCCATCCTAAATAAAGTCAATTCCTTGATTCCTAAATCAAGTCAGTTCCTTGATTTCAGGCCGGGATAACACTCTTCGTTCCAGCAGGCCATTTAAGCTTCTGCCTCCTTCACTTCCTTGCTGTAGACAGTTTTGTGCAACTCCTCTTGTGCTTCTTCTAAATAAACCAGCCACCCCAGATGTTGTTTGGTTGGAGCTGAGACTGGCCCCGGATCAGGTTAAGGCAGCAGGTCCTTTTCTTGCTTTTCAGGAAGCAAGAACTTTGGAGTCGACTGCCTCTTCTGCCTTCCAGACTGTCTCTTAGCTCGATTTGTGGTCGACAACAGTGACGAGAATTTCCTCTTCTTCATAAAAAAAATACAGCTAATAGTGCATCTTACATCAGATTGTTACAATCTGGTGCTAAGGCCATATAGTACAGTACCCTACCCGCTTGAGTGCTAATCTACTGCTACTGAGGAGAAATGCAGCCCTCTCCAAGGTGGCTAGGTCTGTCGACATTGACTCCATGCTATCTTTGAGGAAGTGATATCCTAGACTCACAGCTGCTTTTCCCTAGAGATCAGCTAAAGATGGCTATAGATAGGCGTCGAGTAGATAATAACGACCGTCTCATTCAGCAGACAGTGACAAAATCAACCGGTCCCTCCCGCTCTGATGCCCAAAGACAGAAACCACAGCCACCTGCCATGAGGCCTTCAAGACCAGCTCCGGCAAGAGAGCCCTCTTAACCTGCTTCATCAACAGTGAAGAAACCTTCCCAGCAATGTCCCTTTCAGTCCCGCTCTTCCAGGGCAGGAAGAGGAGCTGGAGGCAGGGCCAGAGGAGGTAGATGATAGAGTGGGTGCCCCTTCCGACTCTTTGCCACCAGTGGGGTAATGCCTGGTGAGCCATTGGGCTATGTGGCAGCATTTCAGGGCAGAGCTGTGGGTGGTAGATGTCCTTCAGGTAGGATATCTACTACCTTTCAACTTTGCCCCTCTTCTCTCCTTCAGCTCACTTACACCAAGGGTGTCCAAAGCACCTAGCTCTCCAAGAGGAAGTGTTGGAGAAAGGAGCAATAGAGCAAGTCAAGCATCCTTCCCCAGGTTTTTATAGCCTAGTCTTTCTAGTCCCCAAAGCCACTGGCGATTGGAGACCAGTGATAGACCTTTCAACTTTGAAACTCTTTATCAATAAGACCAGGTTCAGGATGGAGACTCCTCGAATGATCCTAGCAGCCGTCAGAAACGATGACTACATGCTTGCAATAGATTTGAAGGACGCTTACTTCCAGATCCCCATCCCTCCTGGAAGTTTCTTTGCTTCAGTCTTACAGATCTGGTGTTCCACTTCAAAGTCCTTTGCTTTGGCCTAACACAGCTCCCCAGGCATTCACAAGCGTTTTCACCCTACTGTCGACACGGGCTCATGCACAGGGATTTGCCTCCTAAGATATCTTAACAAATTACTGGTTTTAGCAAACTTTCGGGAGAAGTTAATTCGAGACAGGGACGTCTTCTCCAATTCCGTCACGGCTTAGGCATTATGATAAATTTGGAAAAGTTCAATCTTCAGACCTGGGAATGGTCATAGACAGCCTCATCTAGAGTTTTTCCATCAGACCAAAGGATCGAGAAAAGACTATCATAATCAAACATTCAACAACCAGTTGTTTTATTAATTTCATGTTTTTACAAAGTCTAACTACAATACAATTGTTATTCCATACCAATAATATCTCCTCTATTACAGGGTTTAGTTTTCTTCTGATTAAAAAATACTGGTGCTTAAGCCTACATCCAAAACTATTAAAGTCTTGAAATACTGCATAAGCTGTGCCTCCATGCATCTACCCACTGAGATTGCTGGCAAACATAATTTCTGACAAAACAAAGCTGGGGTTCATACTGTAAATACTACAAAGTAATCTCCTCAAGTTTTTCAGTTTGCTAATGTATGAACTTCAGAAAATAGTATTGAATATTAAATTCAACAAAAATATTTTCCAAAATAAACTGAAAAAACAACAATCATTGTTGTACCTGCCAAAGCGATGCAAAATCAATGAACTGAGACAGGCAACTGTACGCGAGCACCAACCTAAAAAGCCATTAACTCCTAGTAATGTTGCCAGCATAACCAATATGTATACTGTAATTGATTGTGTTTTCATTTTACTGTAGTAAAAACAATTTTCAGTTTAGGGTTACAGGTAAAATTGATTGATTGTAGTTTGCTGCACACTCACTTTCACTCAAAACCTACAAGTAATCTTTTATTTTCCCAATATTAATGATATTCTCATGTACAGGTAACAGTTCCCCCCAACACACACACTCTCTCTGACATAAACCCTATTGGTCACAGACTATCTTCATGGATCTAATGTGCTTTTCAACTGCAGGTTATGTTTTACCACACATTTTATGAAACTTTTGCTGAACTTCAGGGACTTGTATTACATGGGAAGCACAAAACCAATGTGAGATAATCCAAAATACAGGCAAAATGTTAGGCTATATTATTTATGCTATATTTCACAAATCAAAGCATGTAAAATATGCTTTTAACATACAATATACTCTGACACAAGGTACCATAAATAAATAAAAAGTCAAATCCTTATCCCATAAAAAGGAATTTTCATACATTACCTGAGGTATCAATTCTAGGTGGACCCATCATGTCCAGTAAAATGGCTTGATTGCAGTCATACTACCTGCTCCCGTACAGACCACACTTCTCTCATACCACCAACCCAACCCAGGGACCCATTCTTGTTTGCAAGCATTTACCTATAAACTTTACGGTAGCTGTGGTCTAACAAAGTTCCTACCCCATTGTGTACTAAACTTGAGCTCTTCCAGGCTGTGGAGGTTAACCCTTCAAGGTGTATTGTATGTTAATATAATGATCCTTTAACTGGTAGCAACATTACAATTGCAACATTATTGTTTTTAGAGGGATGAGAGGACGTGCATAATTCAACAAAAAAAAAAAAAAAAAATTGCTAAATGACGAAAACCTACAACAGAACCGCTCATACACGGCACACAATTTCTGGAAACCTACCTTCTTCGACAGTACTTCCAACTAGGTCATTTGCTAATTCTAGATCGGCATCCTCTTGAATTTTTTGTAATCGTAATTTTTCTTCTAATTTTTCTTCTGGAGTTTCAGTTCTACTTTTATCCTCAAGTTCTTTTCTTCGTTTTTCAATTTCTTCTTGCTGTTTGGCCTGAGAAAAAAATGAAACTGATAATCATGCCTGAAAATGGGGGCAAATACCAATAACATGGAAGATATGTTCACCAGAAATGTGCACCAATACACTTTCCTTCCCATTATATCAAATTACTACTGTATATTATTGTTAAAACAAGAGTGGAGAAAGTTTCAGCTTGACACAGGAACTTCTGCCAGTTTCAAAATATTTTAAGAGAATAAAAGATGACCTCAAGGGAAATGGAAGTGGTATACCTGGACTGCATAACAAATGAAACTACAGTAAAATATGCTTACTCAAAAATATGTGAAACCAGAAAAAGTTGGAAATGATTAAGAATTGGTATGGCTAACATTACATGAAATTTTACCATTAAAATTGAGTGTGGGTGAATAGTTTGAATGTAGGGAAAGAAGACACTAAGAGAATGCTGATGAAGTGAAGTTGAAGTCTTATAAGCATGAAGAAAAATGATCCAAGGAAAGAATAAAAAACAGAAGTAAAGTGAAAGGCTAAAAAATGGGTGCTGCTAGGAGCTGAAGGGATACTGCAAACACAATTAGTGACATACTAAACATTTCCTATGGGGAGAGGAAATATAGAAAATGAGAATTCGTCAAATACCAGTGAAATTGGGATGATAGAAATAAGTAGAAATATTTATGAGCATTTTCATGATCGTAAGAAAAATACATGGTAGTAAATCACAAAAATATTCAGGATAATCAAGGAAAGGGTTAAAGGAAAAGGTTCTTCTTCCTTGTGCGGCAAAATTCTTACTAGACAGAATAGGCGCACAGAGCAAAATTTGAACTTATGGGTGGCAAAGGAGAGTGTTCCAACACAGTTTCAACTTGTGAACCTGTCCGTTTGTATCTCTGAATGTTCGTAAGTAGGGTGGTGACTGTATCCAACACTAAACTATTCTTTGTTTTATAATACTACTCATATCTGATTACATATTGTCTTTTTACTATATTTCCACACAGCAAAGACAGGGTGGTGACTGTATCCAACACTAAACTATTCTTTGTTTTATAATACTACTCATATCTGATTACATATTGTCCTTTTACTATATTTCCACACAGCAAAGACATCATAAAATATATGCTTGTGGTTAAGCAATGCACTATTTAGAGGATAATAACATGTTAATCAATTGATATATTTTTTATTTTGTGACCTTATGCCTAGTATGGCATTATATTCTTGGAAAAACATTTGAAACTTGACTACCAACTGACAAGTAAAATCCAAAAAACAAATTAAAAATTTCTGAGCATAAACAAAGTTCAGTTTCCATACATTGTAGTTCTTACATTCATAACCCACAGAGCCTGTCTAAGCTTCTGCAATTCTCCAAAGTAGTTGGACCACTGGCCAAAGGCATTTAACATTTCATGCTGTCAATAAGTCACATCACAGTTGACTTTTACAATAACTTTATTCCTCATGGAAAAACTTTCCTCATATAATCAAGAATATTTAACAGTGCCTTACCTCTTTCTCAGCAATTTTATCTGCTAATTTCTTCTTCTTACTTTTAGCAGGAACTGAAGTTGTTGAGTCTCCTGCCTCCTTCTTATCCTCATCTTCATCATCCCAATTATCCTATGAAGAAGGGAAAGAAGGACAAATCACTTTAATATGGTATGAAAACTTTCAAAGTTTGTGTGAGTGGTCCTAAAAACTTGCCATTAAAATCAAAAGGGGTTAATTTATAAAATTGTAATACTTCGTTATTATGGAGGGAACAGAAAAAAAAAATTATTATATGTACAGTGCTCACGATGTCAAAGACCAGCAAACCGATTCTTTCAATTATTCGTCTCTACTTTCGGAGTTATCAGAACCTGCATTATTTACATATTTTGCATTAGGTACTTCACTGTAATTAGCAACTACATCATTTTTGAAATAATATAACAGCTTATACTACAAGAGATGATATAACTTCAATTCTTGTATTACAGAGGTAAGAAACAACACACTTTTTTAACACATTATACACTTGGGAAACCTGAGACAAACCACATCAATTTTGCTAACCTTGCATCTGAGGTGCTCTGAAGGCATGACCTCAATACTATATATTCATCTTACATGCTTATTCTAGAGTTCCCTTAATCAGGCTTCATTTCGTCCACTGGGAAAGTTTATTTTTGTTTAAATTTTTTTCTCAAATTGTTTAGTGTTCAATGTCATTGTAAGTTTTTTAACCCTTCAGGGATGGCAGGAACAGAACAGAATACAGTATAGAATTTAGGCTGAAGGCCAAGGGCTGGGACCTATAGGGTCATTCAGCTCTGAAAGGGAAACTGAGTAAGGTTTGAAATGTGTAACAGGAGGAAAAGTAATTTGAAAGAAAGAGAATATCAATGAGCACAGTAAAAGGTAAAAAACAGGTTGCAGCAACGAACCTCAAGCAATGCCTACAGTGCACTGAGTGAGGTGCAATGATGGCACTAACACCCTATGGCATCAAGGATGGCAGGGCTCTTAATATGAAACTCTGGTTCAGCTCACATGATTACTGTTATTTTGCAGCGTAACTTTCCACGAATTTTGCACGAAAACTTTCCTATCACTTGACCAGGCCATATGGCAACACTCACAGCTCAGCTCAAGGAATCCCCAGGATACAGGGAGATTAGTGTGACTTGAGAATTCATGGGGGAATGCAGTACATCTCCCCGTCCCAGTACATCTTATATATTTTTGCCCACAAATATATTTGGGGTTTGCTGTTGGTTTTAGTTCTTATCCTTTACGATAGTAGGTCAACTGTAATTGTAATTTTGCAAAGTACAAAAAAATATTAGAAAGAACATTTATAGGCAATACACCTCCCCATCCCAGTGCATCTTATAAATATTTTTCCGTAAATATACTTAGTGATTATTATTGATTTTAGTTCTTACCTACTAAGATATGTCAACTGTAATTGTAATTTTACAAAATAAAGTAAAACAATTACTAGAAAGGACATGTATAACTCACTAAAATTGGCATACTGTATCTTTATCAGCGTTATGGAGGCCCCACACAGTATTGGAAAATGTTATAATTTTTTTCTTTATACTATGTGCATTTGCATACCATCCTCTTTCCAGTGATTTTTTTTAATTGGTCGACCTTCAAGTTTGCCCTATCTTGGGGTATTGTTCATGTACTGTATATTCAGCCTGGCCTTTAAGGGATAATATATGAATCCACTGGCATGTCACGGCTATTAAGTCGTTTACTTGACCTGCTGGACACCAGTGAGCCTTCTGATCTGGAGATCAGACAGTTAACCTGATCCAAGACACTGCACCCAAGCAGGCCCACAGCAGTCAGAACTACCTTGCCTCCTAAAGAGCATGCTCTATCAACTAAGTATGCTCAACAAAGGAGCACAGGTTACTTCCCAAGATCATTAACCTCATAACGAGCCAAATGATCTCTCTTTTCAACTCTTTCTGAAAAGTTCTACTGGAATAGAACACTCAGGTCCTGACAGATTCCCCAAAAGCATGACTTGGAGCTTCTTCCAAAAGAAAGGCTAACCTACCAGTGTGTCCTGGTGAGCAGGCACTGGACACAAACAATCAAATCTAGTAGTACCAGTCGCTAAATAACAACTCAAGGCTGGCTTCTAATCACTAGAAATCGTGGCCCACAATCCAATACTTTCATATGGTCTGTCGATATTGAACTATAAACTACAGGAGACTGCTCATGTGTGCTACTGTGCATATTCACAACCAGAGACCAGGCAAACCAGAAACATCCTGAGTGTCTGCATGATCAAATGCACTCAGCTTGCTTGGATACCCAGTAGCACTGTGGTGCAGCGACCTTCTGCACTTATCCTAAGCCCTCTTGCACAGAACAGAAACTTCTGCCAGTACTCCAACAAGTACTGGCCAGGTAAGGAAAATGTGCAGTAAGTTAGGCTTCATCCCTGTACAGTACTGTATTTTACTGTAAAATTTATTTTGTTTTAGGTCAGATAAGGTGGTGAGGGGCGCCAACCCTCCAGCCAGGTAAGGACAAGATGTAATAAATTAGGCTAGGTTAGGATTCATCCCAATACAGTACTTTATGACATTTATAATGTTTTTGGTCAGATTAGGGGGCACAGTCTCTGGTCAGGTAAGGACCCTGCGCCCTGGTGTGGGTAAGGCTGCAACCCTGTAATTCTCCTTCCTATATTTTCACACTTTTTAAGTTTTTTTTTTTTTTTTAAACTGTTAATGTTTAGTTGAAGTTTTATGACATTCAAGCTGTCGAGCCAAGCACTGGGGCATTTTCAGCCATTAAGTGCTTTAGACCATGAAAAGAGGTAATTAGAGTGGTTGGACAAGATAAAGAGATCCAGATAATAAAGCTGAAATACATGGATCTATAGGTGGGACTGGGAGAAAATCCCACAGTTGCAGCAAGCATTAAGAGACAGAGAGGCTGGGAGGTAAGATTGAAGAGAGGAAGAGGGAATGGAGGTGAAGTAAAAGTAAAAGGCTACGAAGGTGGGTGCAGCTAGTAGTCGAAGGAACAGTGTAAATGCCCTTTGTAATGTCTACAGTGCACTGTGTGAGGTGCACTAATGGCACCACCCACATATGGGGGATTGACACTGTTGAGTTTCCTGCTCTTCTGACTGGTGCATTGCACTCATTTCTGGTTTTCCCAAGGTAGAAAGTAGAATGACGGTCAATGGCTACAACTGACAAAAGCAATCCTACAACTGAAGAATGGTATTAGAACAGAACAGAATATAAAATCGCGACCAAAAGCCAGGCGCTAGGATCTATGAGGTCATTCATTTCTGAAAGGGATATCGAGAGTAAAATTGTTCTAATGGTGTCA
The DNA here is from genome assembly GCF_040412425.1 of Macrobrachium rosenbergii. Classification (NCBI taxonomy): domain Eukaryota; kingdom Metazoa; phylum Arthropoda; class Malacostraca; order Decapoda; family Palaemonidae; genus Macrobrachium; species Macrobrachium rosenbergii. The sequence continues at coordinate 25,815,582 of NC_089762.1, forward strand.
TAGAAAACCTCACAGATGCACTATGAAACAATTGTTAGGAGAGGGTGGAAAGTAATGTGGATGAAAAAGACTATAAAGGAAGGTACAGTAAAAGGAATGGAAGGAGTTGCAGCTAGGAGTTGAAGGAATGCTGCAAAGAACCTTTTGTAATGCCTACAGTGCATCACATGAGGTGCACTGACGGCACTACCCCTCTACAGGGATGAATGGTATTGAATATAAGTTGTTCAGTTCCAAGTTACCTTTAACACTTTGAAAACGGTCTTGTTTGAAATGGTCTTCTTTGATCAGTTATTTAGCCAAAGATTTCATGGTTTTTTCTCCCATAAGTCTGCTGTTGAAGCCCTGGACTGCTCCGCCCCAAGTTCTTCATGCAACATAAGTGGCATGTCAATCACTGGGGTGTGGCTTGCAGAATCTTTAGGTCAGCTGCCCACATTCACATGTCCGCAAGGGTTGTGCTTAAAGCCACATTATTGGTAAATTTAAATAAATTTTTCACATGGCTGCACAGTCTGGGCCTTTTATTTCTCCGTCTTATTTGATCACTACTAAACTCTCTTGACCCTCTAGCTCATTTTGCCAAAACCAACTGCACCAATCCTAAGATGTAAGAACCAGAAAAATTTGAATACAGCATACTTAAATAAGGTAAGGCAGATATTGCTTTTGTTCTGTATCATGTTGCTTAGTAGCGTTAGGGGAGGAACATCGGTTAGGATACTTTTCATCGTTAAGAGCCTGCAGCAGACATGTTAAATAACAAGTGGCCCCATTTTGGATTTCACTGTTTTGGGGAGCATATTACTAAGTTTTGGTACCCAGGTTTGGTATGGTTGAATTTCAATTTAAATGTTAGGCTAATCTGTAAAGGGCTATGTAGCAGAAAATATGTAGCTCTGAAAGATAACAAAGCTAGCCTACATCATCTGGCTGAAACTAGCTGTCAACTTTAGGCTATATTCCCATTTCTGGATTAGCATAAATTAATTAAACACATAGCGTATGGGCTTCAATTGGGTTTCTTCTCAAACACTCTGTCAGTCTACAGGTATATATACCCAAAACCAGTTGTTTTTAACATCAATAATGATTAGATATGCAATTAACACAAGATAACCCAAGAAAATTATATGGATCCTGTACTTAGCTAGACAAAGTATTAATTTTATAGCTACCCTAACCCAGAATCTGTCAGTAGAGAGGGACACCTATAGAAAGTTTTTAGGTCTTTCTGTGATTACTCTGAATAAATAGTTATAAATTTAAGGTAAGTTGAATTCCACTGTCTGTCCAAAAGAATTCTACAGCAAATGCCCAATAATGCAACCTGGCATTGGCATACCATATGCAAACCTATAGCTGAAGTTAAGGTTAGGGTATTTTGATTTATTAATTAGCAAAAACCAAACTGTGGGGACACAATCTGTTTTCTTTATATTTTGGTAAAACTGATGATTACTATCATGGCCTGGTTCCCACCATCTGGTGGCCGCAATATTTACCACCTGTGGCTCATGTTTTTATTTAATTAGCATTTCTAAGTATTAGCTCAACACGGACTGTATGGCACGATTCCGCGAATACGTGAGACATTAGGGAGCCATATATTCAAAAAGGGATTGGCTAAGTTTATAAAAGGAACCATACTAACCTAACGTACCCTACCTAACCTAACCTAGTAGGCCGTGTTACTTAGCTGGGGGGCTCAACCCCTGGTGAAGGAAACTCCACTTTTTACCAAAAGTTCCCCTATAACACTGGACAAGTGAGACAGCAAAAATATAATCAGTTCTGAGGCTAATTACAGTTGACTGACAAAAAATAATATAAAATTCTTGATAAGGAACTAAAATTCTACAGAGAAAGTCAATTTCCAAGGTAATAACCAACGCGGAGCTCATACTTTGTTCTATCACTTAATTTTATGCCATTTGTTCATGTTTACAATATTCACCTTTTTTTTTATGTTTTTACATTTATCTTAAGTGTTTGCAGATCAATGGCCCAGGCTCAGCCTATACAGTACTTGTTTAACAATAGCTCCATATCCCCTGAAAAACCACCCACCTGGATCTTTTTCTTTAGATCTCTTCTCCAAAATATGGTAATTCTATATATTAGCTCCTCGCCTGTTTTTATCTTTTCAACTGGCTTTTTCTACACTTTTAGGGGTTCTGATACTGGCGGTGCATCTGTTTGTTGACAGCCAAATGGAATGTCCCTTCGCCGTGTTTAGTACTGGCCGGGAGTGGGGGGGGGTACCCATACGTTAACAAGTTATTGCACATGCCGGATGGGATATGAACCGTTCAAAACAGACGTACCCGTGCTCTGACTTGTGAAGATCACATATGGAAACCCCTTGTTGGATGAACTTCAGGGGTTAATTACAGGTTAATTACACTCGAGCGCCAAAAATAAAAGGTAAATTCTTAATTAGCAACCAAACAACTGTAGAAAAAGTAAGTTGGAAGGCATTCGCCGTCGCGGAGCTACCATACAGTTCTACCCGAAATACACTAACCTTATCTACTTACAAATGTACAGAATAGGTTAACACTGGGCTAGTCTACCTGGCTATCCCGGCATGGAGCACGAGAGTATAGCCTAAGGTAATCCATCAACTACTGTTCCCTTGCTTGGACCTCAAAGCACGAAGCCAAGCTTTCTTGTAAATTCATCCAACACTGGGGTCTTAAGTTATACGCAATTTTAAAGTGTAACCACTGGGGTAGGCTAACAAAGGAGCCCAATCAGCACAGGCTAGTCTGTTTGGTAAAATAAGGCAAACATCACAACGGATAAAAAATGCAAAACATTTACAAAAGCATCCAACCGCCAAATGATAGAGCCTAAAAGAAAACAACACCACAGACACAAAGTAAGCAATGAACATATTTGAGACCTACCCTAATTTCTTCCTCCTCATCTTCTCCCTCCCATTTGTCTGTCGCTGCCGGAGCCTTATTCGGAGGCGGCTCGAAATCGTCCACATCTGTCGAGACGAACAAATGAATTCAAGTTATTCTCAACCAAAGGAAGCCCTAAACACTAAATTTCACGTTTAAAATGACAAATATTGTAAGAACATGTGGATCCCATTACCCCATTCGATGTCCGACATGTTGACGGTATGATTTCCCAGAAGTCTTTGCGTCATTCTAAGAGATTCTACGGAAAATTCTCGTACTTCTAAATATTTATCAGTCAATGTTTAGCTAAAAACATCAAATTCCATATGGAAATGTATATAAATAGCTTAATAGTTCTTAAAAATACAAAACATAAACCAATCTTGTACCAACACAAATATTTACAATATAAAGCACAATTTATTTTGACAGGTTGTTTAGTTTAGTTATCGTACTTACTACAGACATTGTGAAAGTCCGCCAATTACTTTTCTCCTTTTTTTCTGGGTATATTAAAACCTGTTAAGTGACTTCTTTTGTAAAATAGCCCCACCTGCTTTCTAGAATAATAACAAGGTAAGTTTGAGGTAAATAACCCAACACTGCGTGCTTTGGCTGCCTAAAATTCTTGTCGGTCGAAATTATAATAATCACACATAAAACTATAAACAATAGAATTTATTATTCACCAACGATATTTTTGATGTGTCTCCAGCCTGACTAAGGCATCTCCTGCCAAAACTGTTATTATCATCATATTTGACCATTATTAGCATTATAATTATCAATATTAAACAAACCTTGGCTATCCGGCGAAAGCAAACGTGTACTTATCTGTCCCTGTAATGGTGTAATCCCACGGTTCTTGGACAATAGGTAAAGAAGACAGAAATTTCGGCGTTCAATGCTTGGAAAGCCCACTGCGTTGATAACATCTTTGAGGCACCATACAGGAAGCATAGGAGATTTCCTTTTATGATGACCATAATGTGGCGAAAACTGCTTCATTCACCAAATACCTGAATCATAAGTCTCTTGAACGCCAGGTCTATTGTGGCTCGTAAGGGACCCGGCCAAAACAACTGCATTTTTCCTGCCTCCACAGTTCTCTAGCAACAGTAGGAATACCAAAGGATGTATTAATAGATTTCGTATACACTGGTTATGTTTCTTTATCAAGTCAGTACTTTCGTCGAAGGCATTCTGCATGGCAATCATTCTTATTTTCACGAACACAAATATGTAAAAATCTTACTGCATATTCCGTATGACTGGTCAAATCCAATGCTTATTAACAAGAATACTGATTTTACTTGAAATCTTCATACGATAATCATCTCAGTTATAAATCAGTTCAAAGTCACCACAACTACACAGAATAGTAATACCAAAAAAACTACTCATTTATCAACTCTATTTCCCGCTGACACAACACATGACATTAACTTTTATATCCATGATCAATATTTGCTGCTACTCGCGACATACAAAGCTTTGTAAATTCTGGGATTCCCCCCATGTTCTGTCTCTCGTCATACCCGTCTCACAGATCTAATATGTCTGACAAAATTCAAAGAACATTCTATTGTTACATGTTCACCAGCATATTTGAATTTACATTCCTTCTCAATATGACCATATCCATGACAATAAAAGCAGCTCAGCACATGATATCTATCACGAACATCATATGTAACCCAACGTAACGTAGCTTTATCCCTGTTCGAGAATTAGCCCTTCGAAGCAGGATCGCATTTTAGAATATGATACTTGCAGGAGGTTTCTTGAACAAGACTTATCTTTTCTCTAATTTAGGGATTGATTAGATAATGGTTCTGCCAACTAATGCATCAGCTACACTGTCCTCCCATCATAAATTCTGGATTTAGTTTCCTGATATTTTTTGGCTCAGCACCTCCCACAGAGTTATGTATCCTGGTCTCGGAATCATCTGTACTGCTTCCATGATCAAAATTAACCATATTGTCTAGAGACTGGCCGTGTATCATTAACTAAAATAATCCTAAGAGCATTAGAAGTGATTTTGCTTAAAGCCAGATTACCACAAGTTCTTTCTTTAACTTTATCGACATAACTTACCTTCTCTATGCTGGAGATAGTCATCATCCTTACAGATACTTCCAGTCATTCGGTTTAATTTTTTATGACATAAACAGTACTAGAATCAACTTCCAATGATTCAGTTTCCTTCTTAAGGCCATCCATTTTTAGACCAGAATCCAGGGTAAATCTGTTAAGTCAACGACTGGCTCTTGGCGCAGTTTCAAGCACAGCAATTCTGGCACCACGTTCAACAATTCCTTTCTATCGCATCCCAGTTTCATCCCTTAATGCAATTGTTTCATTCTGGATTTCTCTATAACCAGTCGCTATTGAAAGCACTGTATCAACGGTTAAGTCAGTGAGATACCTCAGTTCTTTGGTATTGTCACCCCGATGCCATCTAGAACCGCACATCTCTTACCACTCATCACATTTACATCATACCCAGTCTTTAGCTTTTTCTCTGTTTTATCCCTTATACTTGCAATAATGTATCTTCATTGACACTTGCATTTGAATGAATATATATGTGTTTAATGTACAATGTAAACAGTTTCATGGAGACAAAGAAAGTACATTTGTTCCGCTCAAAATGAGGGAGCACCAAGAGATTATAAAAGGAGGATTATACGTAAAAAATAAGAACTCTGTTAGTATACGTGGAGTGTGGGGTAAATATAGGATTGAGAAAAGGGATAGGAAAATAGCTGATGAATCAGAGGAAAAATAGAAAATGAAAAAGAAACAACAATTCATTGACAATTCAAAGGACAGCGAGGGTTTTTAGGATATGTGGGGGCGGGGCGCGAAACTGAGAGAAGAGTACTGGAGAATTAATGGAATAACCTTACTGAGTGGATGATGAGAAATATAACTGTATACGTAGGAGAAAGGAAACCAAGAGAGTGTAATAGACCTAGTGGTGGTAAACAACAAAATGTATAATATTATAAAAATGACAGCAGATCAACAATTAACTGCAAAATACAGAAGATAACCTGGGTCAAAAGAAATATTATAGAGCAACAGTAGGTGAATTGAATGATAAGGGAGGAGATAAAAAAACGAGAAAACGTTTGAATAGAAAACATAGAATCTTACAGGAAGGAGAAGATGAATGACTAAATGTGAATATATATTGGCAGAGAGTTGAAAGTTGGAAAGAAGGTCTGGGATAACATAGAAAAATTAAGAAGAAAGAAAAACGGACAACAAATTCATGTTTATACTGAAAAGGAAAACATACAAAAAAAAAGATAAGAAAATGGAAAGGTACTGGGGGCAAGAAATTTATAAAATGCACGAAGATAGGATAGAACAAATATGGAATGATGAGGAAGGAAATAAATATGAAAGAGGATTACAGCAAGAATACGAGGAGGGGGTTCCCGAGAGAAGTAACAGAACACATGGACGCTGCAGCCCCAGTAAAAGACTAGACAGGAAAAGGCCAAAGTGGAAGTCCGAACTTAATGAGGAAGACGTGAAGAAACACTCAGAAAACTAAAGAAGAAGAAAGCAACTGTGCCAGATGGTATAAAGCTTGACGGCATAAATTTTTAAAAACAAAGGTGAAGTATAGATACCCTAACAAAGGCCTTACAAAGAGGAACAGAAACAAAAGAGAAACCACGGGAATGGAAGCAGACAAAAGCGAAAATGTTGAGGAAAATGAAGAAACTTACTTCAAAAGATTTAGGGTTAATGGCCCTAACAAGCATTGCTCACAAAATATGCATGGCATTTGTAAAATAAGGAATAATAGAACATCTCGGTAAACGGAGAATCCATAGAAAATCAACGCTTGCGGGTGTAGTAAAGTCTTCACTTATGAGATATGAAGCTGCCCTTAGTCTCAGTCGTGACGTGGACCGGATTAATGTATGGTTTAGTCGGCGGGGTATGAGGCTGAACTCCAGTCTTCTTCTTCTTTTAACGTGCTTTTATTCCCATTTTTGTATGGGGTAAGCACGATGCCTTCTTTTGAAGGACTTTTTGATTTGGCTTTGGGGTAGACCTGTGGTCTCGATCGGCTGCCCTGCCTGACATCGCTTAGACCCCGGTACGTATGTTTCTTCCCAGCAGCGAGAAGTTATTGCGCGGGTATGGCGAGAGTTCGAGACGTGTGAGATGTTTGTTATGTTTTTTAGAAGGTGTTGTAGTGGCTTTGTTTTGTGTGTGTATTTAGTTTGTAACATCCATTTGCTTTTTAAGCAAATCTTTCCGTTGATTACATATATAATTCCGGGATGTCTACACGGATAGCAAAGTTTCTGCCTCTCTTGATCAGTCGGCTGCGGGTTTGAACCCGCGCCACAGACCTCTACGAAGTCCGAAGCTGCTGCTGTAACCGACTGAGCCATCGAGGCTCTATGAGGCTGAACTCCAGTAAAAACGAAATTACTATTGATTAACAGGTCTTGTACAGATTTTCCACCCCATCCTCCCCTTCAAGTGGGTGGGACTCTGCTGAATGAGTCCGAAGGTTTAACTGTTCCAGAAGTAACTTTTGACTCACATCTTACTTTCGAGAAACATCTAATGAAAGTTTCAGCAAATGCCGCATGCAAGTTAGTTATTGTACGAAAGCCTCACATATTTATAATCGTGATAATATGAATGCAGTCTGTTTTAGGTCATTTGCCCTTCCTTTACCAGAGTATTGTTCCCCGGCACGGATGTCTGCTTCTGTCAGAGATTTATCTCTTTTAGATAAAGTGGTTTATGGTGGTAGGTTCCTGCTTCGTAATATTAGCAGTTTTGACTTGGACCATTGACGGATTGTCTCTTGTTTGCCAGTTTTTCATGTTGTATTTTAACAGAGATCTTTCACATTCACAACTGATCACCTTTTCCTGCCCAGAGCGACCCGATTCGCTGAATAGCAGCACCAATTTGCAGTTACTCTGCCTCGCTGTCGAACTTCTCAGTACAGTTGGAACCTCAGAAGTTCAAGCAAAGATGCAATGCTTTGCTACTAATACAATTGTCCTTGCATTTTAATAATTTACTTACGTTTCTGTCTGGAATTTTTAATTTGTAAATTTATTTTTTATTTTTTAATAAGTGATCTTTTCTTTCTGTATTTCCCTTTACCTCCTTTTACTTCTTCCTATCGAACACCATATTCTTCGGAAGCTTGAATTCAAGTCAGTGGCCCCAGTGGGCTTGTTCCATATGAAGAGGGTTCATCTTCTGAATAATAATAATAATAATAATAATAATAATAATAATAATAATAATAATAATAATAATAATAATAATAATACTCAGTGTGTGCAGATTATGAATAACAATAACATTCACCTATTCTGTAATGATCATGAAAATCATTTTTCTCTTGGGCTTTAATTTCGAATAATTAATAAATATTAGCTCAACATAATCTAAAAATTTTAACTAAACTGTTTTCTACTATTCTTTAGTCGAAAGTGAAAAATGTTCACCTTTCCATGTATTTGAACAACTAATGCTGAAATTATCTCCTTAAAAGGCTGTTTCAATCGTAATCCGATCAAGTGCAACATTTTACAGTTAAGAATAATCCCCCTCTCTCTCTCTCTCTCTCTCTCTCTCTCTCTCTCTCTCTCTCATCATCAAGAAGCAAGAATGTAACTGCAGAGCAAAATATTAAGGTTATCATCATTATATTTTTCTACACATTCTTAGTAACACGTTCTACTAATTTCCTCAGCAGTGCATTAACGAAAAAGATCATTTTGAGAGTCATCAAAAGCCAACAGGAGCGAAGACGTAGACGTTGTGGGTTAGGTCTTGGTCTTCATCGTCCTTGGCAAGGACCTTCGTCTTCGCTAAAACGTGTTAGGAACTTAGGAGACTTAGCAGTACCAGGTGCTCGCTTATTGTGTCTCGCCGTGGTAATGGCTGTATGCAGTGAAATTCGTTGTGTGGGGTGTTCATGGTTCTCGATTTGTTCTCAATACTGTTTGATAGCATTGGTAGTCTTTTTATGTAAGTTTTGTTTAGAGATTTGTTTTGAATCTTCTGGATTTTGAAAGTGGTTTGCTGTTTCATCCTTTACCGCTTCATTTATTCATTCTTGATGATTTTAACAAGCTTAATTATTCTCTTTAGGAGTGACGGGGAGAAGCCGCTGTTATCTGTTAGCTATAAAGATGAAGTGAGTACCATATGCCAACATTAACGGTAAATATACGTTAGTCTTGGTTCCAGAAACCACTCTGCAAGCCAATCCGTCTCCGCCTGGGGCAGGGCCCCTGGTGTGGGGAGGATGTCCCTTCTGACGCACGGTAAAACTTACCGTAAGTCAGAAGGTCGCTTGCGTTCGGCGACAACAACACTTGTATATCTGTTTATTCCTTGATCACATAGTTGGCCTTGAAACACACAAGGCTTAGTAACTTTTTTTTTTATTATTTTCTTAGATCTTATTCTATAATTTTTCAAGATTATCTTTAAAAGATTTTGGTGCCCGGACTTCAAAAATTAGACTATTCGTAAAGTTGTTTTTACACACGTGAATGTCTTAACTGCGTTGTTAACGTAAAGTATGGGTGGATAGAGAGTAGGAAACCAGTTAAAATGTTGAATATGTACTTAAGATTTTTATGAAACTCCGACTGCTGCTGCCGTATTCATTTGCAGGTTCAGTTGCACAAGGACGTTCTAGCGGAATTGAGACTACGTTAGTTCGATAAGGAACATCCAAATCGACAACATACGGCTACACGCTGTTCGTGAAGTGTCAATACTTGTTTGGGCGCTAAGCTTCAGATGCGAAGGATTACTTAGCAGGTAACTGAACCACCATACCTGGATAAACATTTTGGGCAAATATTGTTTAATAAAGTTCTCAACCGTAAATGGTATGTTCGACTTTGCTTTGAAACAAGTTCCGGAAACTGTCCTTCTCCTTAATATCTAACAGCGCTTGGAGTCAACATTGTCTACGATACTAGAAATAATTCATTAGATAGTTTCCCCAGTTATAGATTTCTACTGAATGATAAGTTCGGACCAGGTTGGTTAAGTTTAAGTTGTTTAGGTCAGCCCGTAAAGATGGCATGCGAATCTGGTATGGTGTTTTAAATAGTATAAAAGGCCTGGTGCGTACAGTACATTGAATAGCATCTCGACTGGGAACAAATAAGCGCCACCATTTTAGTTCTGAGTTAGAAGAAATAAAGCGCCTACCACTTATGCGCTGTCTGCATGGCTATACATTGTTTTTTTTTTTATTTAAGTTATTTAAATTTTCTTACCCTGCATATTTGAAACATATTGATCCTTGAAGATTCATAACTTAATAGGCTTTTTTTTTCTGCCTGAAAATTTTAGGACCTCGACAA
>NC_089762.1:25830890-25835890 GCF_040412425.1 Macrobrachium rosenbergii
AAAATGAGCTCTGGCTAGAGAGTGTTCAAATAGCATTCAAAATCTTTTTAGAAAACCTTACAAGTATTCTTTGCATACTTATCAGTGTTTGGCAGATGTGAATTAAGACCAGAGTATACTACCTTGCTACATTCAGGTGTAAGAATTTCAACTTTAGCTTGCTAATGCAGTTAATCCTTAATAATAGACGTGTTTTATAATGTATTTGCGCTCATCATTTAGCTTTTGAGTAGTCGATTTTTATCTGATTAATTGTCATTAGCATTACTTGCACTTAAGTTTTATTTCTGAATTTCGCTTTTTGTTCGCTTTGCTCTTTTCCATAAATGAGCAATATACTCTGAGGGAGCATAGTAGCTTGTGGCTTGTCCTAAAAGATATGCACTAATACTTAACAGGTAGGTATAATTATAAAATGAAAATATTAGGAATTAGGAAAGGCTTACATACATAGGTGATAATGAGAGCGCGAGCACATGATATAATTCTATGATGATTTTGCTAGTAGGTTATTGCTTCCCGGGGGAGTATTGCGCTTCATTATGCCTACCTGTAACGGCCCCCTGGAAGTAGTTCTTATTTGGAAAGAAGTAAGGACCTCCCGGTGGAAATGAAGAGGGTAAAACTTAAAACGTCAGTGATGAAAAGGACTTTAATAACTTTATAAGCTCGGCTAGTTTTGTGTTGGGAAAATTAAGTATTGGAGGGCAGTTGTATTCCCCAGAGCTTTAATCTAAAATAGAAGAAATGACACTTAGATATCCCTGAATATTTGTCGTCCACATGTACTCCAGCTGTCACGCAGCGGGCTTGGAGACGCGCTTTTACTATTTAAGGGTCACTTGGTTCAGGAATACTTGCGCTCCGAGCGGTAAATTTTGCCTTTTCCAAATCCATGTCTTTTCATGCTGAACTTCCCAAGATAACGACCGAAATAAAACTAATATCTGGAAAACAAGAGAAACAAAATGATTCCATACATAAGAGCTAAGGAAAACGATGGGTCAGCAGGCACTAAATATGACCTGGTCATGGATCTTTGTTATCCTTTTGAGCCACTACCAAAAGGCGACTATTCCAACCTTTTAGTCCTACATCCTGTTTCTTTATCTTTAGTTTACGTTGAACTTTACTCGCCTCTTAGTTTTTCAAACAAATACTTATTACCTTTAGGGATAACAATTGTGCTTTATGTAAAATTAGATTTACTACGGACTTCTTTTCGTCCTGAAGTTTAGTCAGTCTCCCTATGAAACGTCAGGGACTCTGTCGTATTTATCCTTGCTACCTCTTCGTTGTTTGACATTCTGGCATCTTTGAAAACAAAACATTGTGGCAATGGCTGTTCTCCTCTCCGCAAATGTGTTTTCATCTAACCTCTACTCATATGTTATTGCTCGAAAATTTGTAATCGTATTCTGAGGTCCTGTTAGCTAACATAGCATTTTTCGTCTTTATTATAACCCTACATACCGTCTTTATATGGATGCTTGTGCTTCAGGTTAACTCGACTTTTATGCCTTCTTTTTTCAGAGACACCCTCTTCTCGCTCCTCTCGCTTTCTGCCATACATTCCCCGTCGCTTTTACTCAAATTCCCCAACTGGGGCGAGTTACCCCCTTTCACTTAGCTTTGCAAGACACACTGTAGACGGTACAAGGGTTCTTTGCTGTGACCTTCATCACTGCTGCATTGATTTCAGCCTTTTCACTTATCATGTACTCCGTTTATCTTGTCCCGCTGTCCAATATCTTAAAGATAACATTGTTCCAGTTTTCTTATGAGCATCCCTAATGTTTTCTTTATTCTGTTTTTTTTTTTTTTAAATATTTTTCAACTTGACCTCGATTTGTCTAAATATGATTATGAATTTATACATTTCATTTTGATATCATATATATTACTTTTATACATCTGAAATACTTGAGTATAATTTTGGCCTTCCCCTGCACTGTTTTGGAAACTGTTCTTAAATTTAGACTGCTTATTTTTTCCCCTCTTAGTAGCATTTAATGAAGTGCCATTTTTCCTTGAATGCTTCCTTCCCTTTGCCTTAAGGTGGCTTCATTCTCTCTTTTTAAAGGCATTACTCCAGACACTGTTCTATTACACTGAAGAAAAGTGTCCATGGCACTCTCATGTTGACAATGCCTACATCTCGCAGTCACTGAACCCTTGCTATCAACAAGCTATAAAAAATCTTGCTATTATTTTGCTCTGTTTGATCAGATATCTCAAGCATGTTCTCTTTTCAGAGAATGCTGACATTTCTTTTGTATTCAGTTTCAACCTTTTCATTTATGCTTTCTTAAACGTTTCTTCGCTGCTGGGAGAAAGGGCTCTAGTGACTGGTACAATACATATACATACGCTACCGGGGTCCAAGCGATGACAGGCAGGGCAGCCGATCGAGCCTACAATGTCTACCCCAAAGTCAAATCAAAGTCCTTCAAAAAGAAGGCATCGTGCTTACCCCATACAAATGAGAAAAAAGCACGTTAAAAGAAGAAGATTTATGGTCAGGGAGGAAGGCAATAATGTATCAGTTAATAGGTAGTGAGTCAGACTTGATACCAGTTTGACACCAAGTTGTATTGGCTAGCTGGTCCCAAGATATACCAACAAGCTCACATTATTAAATTGGCATTGATTTGTTCAAGTATTCCCTTCCTAAATATTTTCCTTTTAATAACATGTTTGTTTTCCTCAGCATCTCTCTCAAGCACTGAACCTACTCATATTTAATTATATCTCTCATAAAAAAATTATTTGTCAACTTTCTTGTAATGAATCGATTTTGGGGTAAGCTTGCATCTAAGCTAAAGGGAAGGTTGAAAACTTAAGACATGAAGCAAATAAGTGGTATAACTGGAACTGTTTCTGTGCTAGAGAGCGATGCTGAGGACAAAAATATATTTATTAAAAGGAAATTATTTGGCAAGAAAATACTCGAACAAATCAATTTAAATTGATTCATGATAACTTGTTGGTACATCTTTGGACCTTAGTTTCAAACTGGTGTCAAGGTTGACTTAGCACCTAAGTGTAATACAATATTGCCCTCCACCAGCCAATAAGAAAGAAAAGAATGCGTGAATGAAAAGACTTGCCAAACACCAGACAACCAAAAAAAGATTTCAAGTAATGACTGTTATTGTCACGTTCATTCTGTGAGTGTCGCATTAGGCTGAGGCTACCATATTACATAAATTTATATTTTCTGAACAGAGCCATCAAAAGCATTATCTACACGCAAACAAAAGCACATTATATACAGTATATATGTTATATATATATGTATATATACATATATATATATACATATATATATATATAAGTATATGTACAGTATATATGTATATATATATACGTATATATACAGTATATATGTATATATATACATACATATATATCCATATACGTGTATATATATATATTTATATATATATATACATACATACATTCATATATATATATATATATATATATATATATATATATATATATATATATATATATATATATATATATATATATATATATATACATATAGTTTCTAAATATAACCATTTACAGCATTATCTACCAGCAGATAAAAGAAAAACACACACACACATATATATATATGCATATATATATATATATATATATATATATATATATATATATATATATATGTGTGTGTGTGTGTGTGTGTGTGTTTTATGTGTGTTGATACACGCAAATAAAACACACACACACACACATATATATATATATATATATAATCATGAAGCTACAAATGTTTAATATCAAAGTCAAGCTACTTCGGGAATATCCCCGATGGGGAATAATCACCGAGGGGGAATTTATAAGTGATAAATGGATCTGTACTGCCGGGTCTCGATCCCTCGACATAATTACCTTCCAACAACTCCAATCTACGGCATACCCACTGAGCCATCAAGAGAGGTAATAGGTTGATGCCGAATCTGCTGTACTTGTTTACCCGTCGAGAACGGGGAAACTATACTTAGCTTCGGCGTTAACCCACCTCCACCATGACAGCTCATTGGTACATTTGGAACACCCAGTTCTTATGAAATTTTTGTCAAACCGTGATTTACATTCATGAAGCCACAAATGATGTTTAAGATCAAATCCATGCTACTTCGGGAATATCCCCAATGGGGAAATATCACTGAAGGGGAATTTATAAGTGATAAATTGATTGGTACTGCCAGGTCTCGATCCCTCGACGCAATTACCTACCAACAACTCCAGTCGACGGTCTACTCACTGAGCCATCAAGAGAGGTGATAGGTTAATGCCGAATCTGCTGTACTTGTTTACCCGTCGAAAGTGGGAAAATTATACTTAGCTTCGGCATTAACCCACCTCCACCATGACAGCTCATTGGTACGTCTGGAACACGCAGCTCTTGTTATGAAATTTTTATCACACCGTGATTTATATACAATCATGAAGCTACAAATGTTGTTTAATATCAAATCCACGCTACTTCGGGAATATCCCCGAAGGGGAATTATCACTGAAGGGGAATTTATAAGTGATAAATGGATCAGTACTGCCAGATCTCGATCCCTTGACACAATTACCGTCCAACAACTCCAGACAGCGGTCTACCCATTGAGCCATCAAGAGAGGATATTCCCAAAGCAGCGTGAATTTGATATTAAACAACATTTGTAGCTGCATGACTGTATATAAATCACGGTGTGATAAAAATTTCATAATAAGAGCTGCGTGTTCCAAATGTACCAATGAGCTGTCATGGTGGAGGTGGGTTAATGCCGAAGCTAAGTATAATTTCCCCGTTCTCGACGGGTAAACAAGTATAGCAGATTCGGCATTAACTTATTACCTCTCTTGATGGCTCAGTGGGTAGACCCTCGTCTGGAGTTGTTGGAAGGTAATTGTGTCGAGGGATCGAGACCCGGCAGTACCGTTCCATTTATCACTTATAAATTCCCCTTCGGTGATTATTCCCAATCGGGGAT
>NC_089762.1:25838390-25865890 GCF_040412425.1 Macrobrachium rosenbergii
TTCTTAAGAAGAGGTTGGGGGGGGGATATCTTTCATATTATTATTATGGCAGTACAAGGAAATTTTTTGTGTTGTAAGGTTCTTTTTGGTTTTGATACAGTCTTTTTTGCCGCCTCTAATGCATTGTTTAATACAGTGTCAGGATACTTCAATTTCTTGCCTGTATTCCTTATCTTATCTGTTTCCTAGTCAATATATTCAGGGCTACATACACGTAATGCTCTTAAAAACATAGATGAAAACACTGATTTCTTAACCTTATTGCTTTGTCCGGAATAGAAATGCAAATATAGGAAGAAATATTAGCAGGTTTTCTATACACACTATATTTAAACTCTTTACTATTTCTTCGTATGAGGACATCCAAAAAGGGTAAGCGCCCATCATTTTCCATTTCCATAGTGAATTTAACTGATGGTACTAAATGATTTAACTTGGCAAAAAAGTTATTTACATCTTCGTTCCGTGGCCATACACAAATTATGTCGTCAACTTACCTAAACCATGTTACATTGCGTGGAATTATGTTGTTTAGTATTTTCTTTTAAAAAAATTCCATATATAAAATACTTAACACTGGGGATAGAGGGTTTCCCATTGCCATACAAAATTTTGTGAGTAAAATTTACCATTAAATTCAAATCTACATTCTTAAGAAAATGGGATATCCAGCTGTGTGTTCTCTGATAATTCCGATAAAAACTCCAGCAGATCATCAGTTGGCATCTTTGTGAATAGAGATACAAAATCAAAACTCGCAAGCCTGGATTCACTACTAATCTGTACACTGTTCAGTCTATTTATCAGGTCCACATTATTCTTGATATTGGCATTTGAGATAGTACCTACCAATGGGTTGAGGATATCCACTAGGTACTTCGCTAGATTGTAAGATGCGGAACCAACTGAGCTGATAATTGAACTGGCAGGAAAGTTTTGTTTTGTGGGCTTTTATTGTACCATACATACACGGTAGCGATGGAGAGGTCACACACAACTTCTTTATAAGGCTTTCGTTACCTTTTAACAAGTTTTTCACTTTCCTGTTGAAACCGCTATTCACATTGTCTAACGGGTTCTTATTTAATTCTTTACAAGTGCTATTTGTCATGTGTATATTTTTATCTTTTTTCAGTTCACTGACAGCAACAATAAATCTTTTGGGGACGTTTCTGGTGTCTGATTTTTTCATACTTCCATAAATCACTCCCTCAACCCATTGGTAGGTACCATCTCAAATGCCAATATCAAGAATAATGTGGACCTGATAAATAAACTAAATAGTGTACAGATTAATAGTGAATCCAGGCCTGTGAGTGTCGGTTTAGCATCACTATTCACAAAGGTGCCAATTGATGATGATCTGCTAGAGTTTTTATCGTCAGTGCCTTGGAAACAAAGTCGAAACCGGTCAGGACCTACACTCCGTCCCTTATTTTTCTCCTGTAGTAATTTGTGATAAATGAACCACGTACAAAAAGTTATTATAATCATCATATATATATGTATATATGTATATAATATATATATATCTATCTATCTATCTATATATATGTATATAAAGTCAATAAGTTGCGTAGTTAGTGGGGTATGTAACTGCCTACAAGGTTTGATTAGCCGTTTTGTAACAAACTATCACTCAGGAAGGCATAGGTAACACCTTAATCATTTCGAATATTTACCATGTCATGGAACTACAGTTGACTCTAGTCTAGTGTCTCCGCAAAAATTAGGAAATATATCATTCAATGATAATACAAAGCAAAATTTAGCCCAAAGCACTTCTTATATGTACGATGATGCTTGAGATCCTTTGTTTTGCTCTTGTAACATCGCTGCCCGGTTGTCAACTGCGTGGATTGCGATCTCTTTATCTTGGCAAAACTGCTAAAAGACTTAGCTGGAAGATATCAGTTTGTCCGTCTTTATTACCTTGGTTTCAAAAATGAACTACTATAGACTTTAGGGCCTACGCTTTTACAGTTGCATATCCTTAGGTTCATTATTGCTTAAAACACAAAGCTGTGGAAGAATCTCATAGCAGGGGTATGAATACAGATGATCTTACCTGCAAGAGAGACAGTAATGTTATTTGGCAGATTCAAGTCACTTTGCCTCAATTTTTATGAAGTTTTTTTAAAATGCTGTGTCACTGTGCACAGCTCTATTTGTTTATTTGTATTTTTTGTTTCCATCTGTGTTGTATCTAATTTTGTTCTCTTGGGCCTGATTTCCGATTTTGTGACATCGGAGCATTCCGTTCCGTGGAAGCTCGCTTATTGAGTTAATTACCTTTTTCGGTGTTGCATAAATGCTGATGGCGACAATTTGTCGCATTGATTTTAACAACGATGATATATATGTTTGTTTGCATGCGTAGCTGAGGTATTTGTTATAATAAATGAAGAACGTGACTTATAGGCAGTAATTGAAGTTCATGTGAAAAGAAGCCTTGGGAAAATAATTGAACTAGCATGTTTAGTCGCCAATTTTTATGTATGTAATCGACTATAAAGTTTGCTTAATCTTAATTTTCTTAGATCATGCAGCAAACAAATAAATTATCTTACAGCACAAATTTTAGATACGAGGAAAGAACAATAATTGCAGTATATTTTCTCAGTAAAATGCACATATTTGCATAACACTTTACGACTGATTTCTTGTAGGAATGATAGATATTTGTAGCACATGTTAAAGGAGCTCTCACCAATGGGAAGAGGTGTCAATAAAACTAGCAAAAACAGTTAACTGCAAATCAATCTTAAAAGTAAATTTCTAAGTCGAGCGTACGTTAGTTTTTAGAATATATACAAGTTAAGATCTATGGGAATAGGATATAGTTACTCTTCGGGATTCCTCCTCCATGTAAACTCGTAAACGTCATTGGTGGTATAGTTTCATTGCGTCTAACACATTATTAGCTGTTGCAAAAACCGATTGAAAAATTGATGTTAACTGCACAAATAGGAAATTTATCATTAAAATACCGTTGACACACACGTTAAATTTAGATTAATGCAATGAAAAACGTAGAAAAAATGTTGAACTATGCATGATAACGGTCACATGACAGATGCGCTGTAAGTTGAATTAAGCTTCGAATGCTTGAAAACTCTACTGCTAAAATGTAAATGTTGGAATATATAAAAATGATACGAGTAATTTTGTAATACTGGGGTACAAGAGTATTTTGTATGGGAGAACGCGGTAAAAATGGTACTCAACAATTGATTTTACAACTGTGATGACGGTGACGTTTGAGGAGTTTAGGAATCAGCGATGACCGAATCGTGGAGAGAAAGACATAATTTGGCAAAAGTTCTTCCTTTTTGTAACCGCTTTGTAATGGGATTCAATTCAAATCGTTTTACAGGTGTCGTGAGATCTCAGTGATGTTGTGACAGTATTTTCATACACCTTGAATGACCCTTAACTTAGCCAGTTTCTGAAATATGGACTTAAAATGAGGTATGAACAGACATCTAACACTTCTTTGCCGTCTGTGAGTGTTTATAGTGTAGCCGCGGCCAACAAGTCTGGAATTTTAATTATCAGTCAGTCACACTTGTATACTTTTGGAATAAAAATCTTGAAACTTTTCAAACAAAAACCTTGACACTTTTCAAACAAAAACCTTGAAAATTATCAAGAAAAATACTTGAAACTCTTCAAACAAAAACCTAGAAACCTATAAAGTAAAAACCATGAAACTTTTCAAACAAAAACCGTGAAACTTATCAAACAGAAACTTTGAAACTTATCAAGCAAAATCCTTGAAAACCTCCAAGCAAAAACATTGAAACTTATCAAACGATAACGTATGAAACGAAAACCTTGAAGTTATCAAACAAAAATCTTGAAACTTGACAAACGATAACGTATCAAACAAAACAAAAACCCTGAAACTTATTAAACGATAACGTATCAAACGAAAACCTTGAAATTTATCAAACGATAACGTATCAAACAAAAACCTGGAAACGTATCACACTTTAGTGAATTTTTTTTCTGTTAGAGGCCACTTATAAAAAAAGTCATTTCACATGACTTTGATTTTCAGTGTTGTACATTTAGTAGAATGCCTTGTAGAGAAATACGTGCTTGATGAATGTTGGGAAATTTCTTGGGGTTCACATTAAGGTACAATAAACCCTGGGGTTTGACTTAATGGCCACATGACTTTGTAAAGTCCGCTCGAAAGGTACTAGACTAAGTAACGTAAACCTCTGTTGATTCTGGAAGTTGAGTCTAGGCTTTACATGTTTGCATTGGTCATCTTTTACCTAATTGATAATTCACATTCGAAATATGGCCGCGTATACAGTGCATTCGACTATTCAATATGTTTAAAGTAAGAGATAAACGAACAAAATTTATGAGTTTTCCTCAACAAAAAATTTCAATGCATCTCCGTGACTGGACAGAAAATTAGCCTTCAATCTTGTCAGTGATCGGAACCTAGAGAGAAACTTGTTCTGCTAAATTTTGATGCTAATAAATAAAACTTAAAAGAGAGGGGCGGTGAGCGGGGAAGGAATAGATCACACTTTTCTCCTTTAATATTCCATGTATTTGAACTTTATCATTCTAAGGTACAAGTATTAGGTATAGGTAAAACATTGCTGTGAGTTTTTAAATGCAGTATGACTAACAGATAAATCTTGCCGAGAATAAATTGTTCTTACCCTCTGCTTGCCAGGTTACAAAAAATGTGTAAAACAGCAAATTTGTTTGCTTTAATTTTTGGAATATGATGCTCTCATCTGCAACGCTGGGTGACAGGCTGGAAAGTGAAGAAATTTCAAAGATAACTGATATGATAAGAGTCGAGATTGAGATGGTATGGGCATTTGGTAAGGATGAGAGAAGGAGGAAGGAGAGAAGAGGGCTTGGGTAGGTCAAGAGAGAGGCAAAGGATTAAATGGAGTGAAAAAGTGAAGGAAGATTTGGAGGTGAATGGTTTAGTGGAGGAAGATTGCGTTCGCTAGGAACAGCTGGAAAATGCGCATCAAGGCAACCGACCCACCAGCACAAGGGTGAAGGAGCAAGCGCTCATCTGCAACTACACGTAACCGAATTGGCACAAAGCAAACCCCTTTTCGTCACAGAATGCATCCCAAAGGCCATAAAGACCATTCAGGTAGCCACAGTTCCCTCGAGGTTCCAGGTCTGACCAAGTGTCGCCCGGCACGAGCTCTTGAGTGGAAACCCATTTTAGTTCTCGTATTCCTACCCATGGCATAGCACCTGAAAAGAGAGAAAATTGCGTAAAGCAGGGCAGGAGTTGAGCATCTGTGTAACAAGTTCAAAAAGTTGAACCGTAGTTCATATTGATTAAGGCAAAAAATAAAGATATTCATATTCTCTAGTATGGGAATTGTATAATGACCAGGAATGGAAACCCCGTTTTATGTTACTAATTACCATAACCCATGATTGAAGTAAAGTGATCCATGATGGTGACAGCATCCTTTTTGGTGAAGTTTTCAAGAAGCCTCATTTCGAATCCACTGCACGTAGATCGTGCTTCATTCCAAGACAGTTTGGTAAGGAGAGGGAAAATGCAACCAAGTTCACCGCTGTATAGGGACGGTTGTTCACATTCTGTAACATCAAACGATCATCTCTTTATCGTCCGCAAAATACCATATTAAAACAAGTATCATTTCTACATAGTCCACGGAAATAGGTGAGAATATACGTCATCAAGACAGTATATAAGCGTAAAGGTTTGGAGGTGACTTTACGCTGTATCATATTGACATGTATAGTGCCACAGAACATCCGGGGATAATATTTTTTTTCAGAGCTGTGCGTAAACTTTAGATAAATTAGTTGATGTTAGTAACATAAACGATAGAATATATTATTATTATTATTATTATTATTATTATTATTATTATTATTATTATTATTATTATTATTATTATTATTATTATTATTATTATTCATAAATATAGTAAGGGAACCAGGAATAATGTTAGTAGTATCGATATGAAATACCAGTACAGTATGTAAAAAACAAACGTGCGAGAAGATAGAATTGATGTAGATATCAATAAAACATATAAAGAAATCGAATTGGTTTGAGGCCAAAGGTCAACACCAGATTATTACACCCTTTAGCGCCTCACCTCGCTTATGGGCTACCCTGAGACAAGGACCTCGTATATGGCCAGTATAATCTAAAACTTACCAAATAGTCATTGACCTTCGGAAGATAGATGGTCGTTTGCAGGTGTTTGAACAACTTTGGATACCAGCATCAGCCATTCATAGCCTGTTTCCTAAGCAAGGTAGGGTGTGTCCTCAACTGCACCGGTTATTGAAATCTCATAGCTGAGAGTACACTTATTTTTGTTAACTTTGAATGTGGGTTTTATGTAATGCTTTATTATTTACTGTGAAAATGGGGAAAGTGCACATATTTCAGTTTGAAGTTCTCAGATTTAAATGAAATCGTAACAACAACCCGGAAAATTTCTGGATTGCTTTACTGGGGTTTAATATGAATCGCGACCATAACTCGAATCTTTGTCATACTGTGAAACTTTCGGCGTAAGTACGGTACATAAGCCTCCACTGGTTGTCCAAGAATGTATCTGGGCATGATTCGCACATGTAACGAGTTGGCTTGTGGTAACATTTCGAAACTAGCGTAATAATCGTGCCTTCACCTGCCGTGCTCTGGGAATGCTACGTGCAGGTGTGACGGTTCTCGGGCTGTCTAATACGACAGTCACTCATTCAATAAAGGCGTCCACCTGCTGAAGATGCGCTTCTCTTTCTTCTTCATTGGCTCACATTCTGCTTTTCTTTGTTCATCCATTTGTTCACGTTCTTCTCTCTCCTGTTACTAATTTTGCTCACGCCGAGTCATTTTGTGTCTTCATTTTGCTCATACTCTGCTGTCTTTGTTAGCACTTTATTTCAAGTAGTTTTAGTTAACCTTGTCAGATCTGCTATTTCTGCTACTTCGATTCATTGGCTGCTTCTGAGGAATGGAATTGTTGTCACTGCATCCCTTTATCCTGCTGTATTTCTTTTATGCAGAAATAAAATGAATTTAAGGGTTAATATAAGTGTTTTTTGTGTGCAAAAGACAATAACACAGCAGTGCTAATGAGACAGTGATCATTATAAAGAATACAAGACAGTAAGATGTGATGCATAACAGAGGCGCAGAACTACAGTGTACTATTTCGCTGAGTTATGACCAAGATGAACGACTTGCGGTGTCATTTCAGTGCATGTATTTGTACTTGGCTATTGGGAAGCATACCAAGTAAGCGAAGTGGCAGAAGCGTGGTTGATGAACTGGCAACACTTGATGCGTTATCGATGCATTATCACCTTGGGAACCATAGAATCATATCGCTTGGTGTTGAACGTTTAAGCTACGCAATATCGGAACATTTGCAACCTCCATTAAACAAAGCACATCATCCTGAGTGTCAGACCTTGTTTTTGTTAACAATACGTAGCTGGCCTATTCTGGTACTGAATTACTGCAAGACTACAAGTTACAAATATACTCTGAACTATAGGTACATTGGTCAGCGTGATTAAAATTGCTAAAGAGCTTCTCCGAACCTTGATGCTTAAGATGGAGTTGCTGGTCACTATCGAAGAATTTTGACCCTAATTTGTATAGAAAAAAAAGAAATATTACACTTAAAGTGATAAAAAGTGAAAGAAAATGGAAGCAGCAAGAAAAACTGACTGTGGTCTTTAACTAAAAGAACTTATTTTAGAATGAACATTCTACCTCATTTGACTTCATTAAAATGTAGAGCTTTAAATTTTTTGTTAAAAGAGATACGGGATGCCCAGAAAAGTTAATCCGGGCTTTGCTCTAAAATCTGGCAAAGAAAAAATAAAATCTTCAACGGCTGTAAGTCAGTAACTACAGCGATATTTGTGGTCATTGTCGAGTTATTTAACACGGGAATTTCTTCACCATTTGTATCATATCAAGAAATGGAATTGTGAATTTTGTTGTGCTGAACTGTGTATCATTACTATCTATAATGTACGCTTATCTTCATAGAGTTGGCCAGAAAGGACATTAACCAGGACAGCAACCTCCCACAAAGTAAAATGAGGGTTTCTGCATTAAGTTCTAGAGAAATGGCTCTCACTTGTTCAGTCATTAAAGAAAACACAGACAAGTTACCTTCACAGGAACCATCTTCTTTCTTAAACGCTTCCAGGCAAGTACATTCGTAGCTTCCTTCCGTGTTGGAACACGCTCTGCCAGGGTTGCACGTGAAGTTCCCCTCCAGACACTCATTTATATCTGAGGCAAAAGGGTAAGATGTAAAAAACAGAGAAGCGTCTCCGCAATGGAATTATTTCGAGGGTAAACTTTCCTGTGCTGTTAGCATACTTATTCACATATTTCCTCCTCTTGTCAAATGTATTTTATTTCGCTGCTCTAGTTATTGCTTTAGTGTATAATGATGAGCTTGAGGAAATTTTCATTTTTATCTTTCATTTCATTGATTTTAAAATGCATAGTGAATGACACTAGTTAACTCTATGTACTAATGTATTGTCATTAATTCAGATCTAAAAAAAAAATTAAAATAGATAAATATATTTCCTCACAAAATTATCTAATTTTTTGTAATACCACAATGTCCCATTAGTTTGTACAAGCATTACCAGCCAGTGAGCATGAGATTCAAAGCACTATAGCGTCCATAATTGCGGCTAGTGATCGCCAAAATGAGTTTCCTTAATACCTTAATGGAGGAGGTTACAGATTTCAAAGATGTTAAATATCTCCAGATAGTATAAACTGACAAATTAATTTTTTTCAACTTAGCCGCTTTGTCATCCATATCATAAGTCTTCAAACTGGCTTTATCCAGCGAAATTAAAGTTCACATTATTGTTACTGAATGTCATGTTTTCATGAAGCAGTATCATATCATAGTCAAAGGTAATAAATTTACCTACTCGTGGGTATGAATCAAGTTCTTGATTCAGATAAAAGAATGCGATAATTCATCTTTCATGTTAAATGGCTGTGAGGTTTCTAGAAGACCGGGTTGAATTACCTTGACAAGATCCGTCTACCTTCCTGTATCCTTCCCCACAGGCGCACTCGTATCCTCCTTTTGTGTTGATACACGTCTTGCCAGATTCGCAAACGAAACTTTTCTCTGAACATTCATCTACATCTGCAATGGAAACGATTTATTAATTTCATGAAACCTAAACTTGAGTATATTATAATCAGTGCATGACGAGGCGATTTCATTAGTAATTACTATCATAAATTACATGTAATGTTTATATTAACTCTTAAATCTATGCTTAACATTTAAATATTTCGTTATCTGACGATCAAATATGGACATCGCTATAGATTCTGGATACCTTACAGAATGTTACATTTTCTAAAACTTTGGAGCAAAAGATTTCACAGCAGTTGAGTTCACAATTCATCTTATGATCACATAGAAAGCTCCATCTCATTATTTTGTTTATTCGTTTACACTTCGTAAAAATTTAAGGATTTGCTTATTGACGCACAAGAATAAAGGGGAATAAATTCCTACATACTTCGGGAAAATCGTATCCCATCATCTTTTGAAACGCTTTCTTCTTATCTTTCTGTGAAATAGATTATTCCTTAGTCTGGGCCTATATGCAGCCATGCATATTTGGATCTGCTTAGGTATATTTTAAACCTTACCTTCACATTCGTATCCATTGCCAAGAAATCCAGGCGGGCATCTGCAACCGTAACCAAATATTCGGTCGGTACAAATGGCATCTGGACTGCAACCATGGTCACCCGAGAGGCATTCATCTGTCGTGGTGGAACTTTAGATATTATCGTCAAGATGTTATTTTATCACAGAAATCATTTTGCATACCGATACAAGAATATAGATACTGAAAATCAGAAAAAGCACTTAGAACTTTGCAGCAATGTAAAATCTAAAATCAGAACTAATACAGTCAAGTTAGGTTTAACACAGCAGACGCAAAAATTGAGCGAAGTAATGAAACGATTCAACGTATGGCAGTAAAGTAACAACTTAAATGACTGGAATTCTTACGCGAAATATGGAAAACATTTAAAGCATTGTGGCAAAAAAAAAAAAATGTTCAGAGGAGCACTGGAAGCATTTAATCTCGTACTACAAAGTAAATCAAGAAAATTAGATTACAGGCTTACAGAAACCATACAACTCAATGCGGTTAGCAAGATGGGAATGACTTCACTTCTTCAGTAACATCTGAAAAAGGTGTCAAGTTCTTAAGGAAAATTTTTGTATGGTGAGGCTCCGACCTTGCCCTAAATGTGTTGAAAATCACAAATCAAGTGAATGTGCTAGCAACATCTTCAACTGTGAAAATTGCGTAAAGAAAGGTCATAGTGATACTAAACGTAAAACATATGGTGGCAATAAGTGCACAGTTCATAAAGAATGTGTGTCAAAGGTGAAAAATAATACGGATCATGGCTTTGACTAATAATCTTCTGTGCAATTTAATACAAGAAGGAAGCAAATTTAAAAAAAGAGCTAAAGACTCTCCTATTCTGCGGGAGCTACGATACTGACGAGAAAACAATGAAGGACAATTATAAACTATAAGAAGCACCTTATTTTGAAAACGCAAGGGCCCGCCAGAGAGGGAATTATCCCTGTGGAGGGCTGTACATGAAACCAAACAAAGTGAAAGTGAATACAAATGAAAATCTAGAGGGAGAAATTCAGAAAATAACAGAGAGGAACGAAATAGGGATAAAAACAAAGGAAATGGCTGAATACGTTAATATTTTTTTTTTTTTTTTTTTTTTTTTACAATCTAAGAAGTGTAAAAATTCAGTCTCAGGTCAGACAGGGCAAAGGTTCGTTATTGAATCCTGTCAATGATACAGATTTTCGGTAAACTATTAATTTACGCTACCTATTAGAGACGCGCTCTGCATGGCATCTAGTTGCTGCTCCTTGGCACACAGCTGGCTCTCCATACGATGCGCTGGAATGGGGAAAATTCTGCGGTGTAAAGTTTATCTTTGGTGAAACCACCAGATGCGTTACGATAATGGTACTTTGAAATCTCTGCAGTTTCAAACAGTAACGCACTTTCGTGACAATATTTTTAATTTTGAACTGAATCCAAAGTCATCTAGGATAACATTAGCTACATGTACAACACTATTAATTTCAAAATTCTCTCTCTCTCTCTCTCTCTCTCTCTCTCTCTCTCTCTCTCTCTCTCTCTCTCTCTCTCTCTCTCTCTCTCTCTCTCTCTCTCTCTCTCTCTCTCTCTCAGTTTGAAATCATAAACGTACCTTCGACTTTTTCCAGGATGGAATTTTGAGCCTCTGCAAGAAAGAGAAGAAACTATAACAAGACACACTTTATTTTTCAAGACTTTAAATCTAAGATGAAAACTGTTTTCTTTGGCAACTATTTCTTCATAAGCCGAAGTTTTGCCGAGTTTGACTCTTGCAATACTGGCTGAATGAATATTTTATTTAATTAAGTTTTCGAAAAAGTGATAATTATCTTACACTACATAAAAGATGTGGAACAGAACTGATTCAGTATTAATAACAATAATAAAAAACAAGTAAATAAATGATCATAACTTACTTTCTAACGCTACTAGCCTGTTTTGCTGGTCTGAAAAAGAAAAAATAAAGCTTCTGTAAGATGCGTTGATTAAAAGAGAGAGTACAACGATACATAACCATTAAGCCGTTACTGATTTTAATCTTTTTAATACATTTTGTCCATCGAATGATACAGGTTTTTTTTTTTCTAGAAAGATAAGGGAAACACTACAACGTTTGTATCGTCCCCAAAAAAATATGTTGAAATATTTTGTCAGATTAAGCTTTCAAATGAAAAAATTAAGTTAAGTATATTTTAGTTTAACCAGCCCACTGAACTGGTTAACAACTCTCCTAGGGCTGGCCCGAAGGATTAGATTTATTTTACGTGGCTAAGAACCAACTGGTTACCTAGCAACGGGACCTACAGCCTATTGTGGAATCCGAACCACAGTATGACGAGAAATTAATTTCTGTTACCAGAAATAAACTCCTCTAATTCCTCATTGGCCGCTCGGAGAGTCGAGCGCTGGGCCAACAGCGCGCTACTTTCAAATGAAGAAAAGTCCTTTTGATGCATAGTGTCTTTTCCCATTTAAACTTTTAAATATTCTGTACCCTCTGATTTGCTCCTCCGTTCGGTGTTTAGGACGAGCATTGAGCTACAAATATGTGATTGATTGTATTAGATAGATATATATTACCTAAGCCACTGAAGTTGTTGGGCGGCATTCTATTGTATAGAAACTGGTAATTTGTGTTAATACACTTAACTCAAGAATTCTGGTCGCACTTAGGAAACTTTATCAAGAAAATTTCCGGACTACCATGAATAGGAGTTGATTTATTTCTTAAGGTAATGAATGAAGTATTGCCTATCATGGTGACTGAAAGTATGTTTTGTGTGCCAGTTACATTCAGGAATTTCCTGTGTTTGTTCGCCACTAGGTGCTAGGTTAATCATGAATTGCTAGAATTTAAATGGGACAACACACACAAACGCGTCTTGAAGGGAGCCCACAGATTTTTTTTTTTACCTGTTAGGCTTCTGTGGAAAAATATTTCCCCTTCATTCTGTTGTGATATTTTTTTTTTATCTAGTTGGTTAGGGAGTATTCCCAACCATTTGATAAGGGACAGACAAGGTTAGTTTATATTTATAAATGTATCAGCTTTTTTGTGGGATATTTTTGTCAGAGTTTTATATGTTCATTTCTTTTCTTTTTTTTTGTATTATCATTGGCTTTCTTGTGTATTCTGGTATCACTTGATTTCGTTCTCCTTTTAAATTAATTTTCACGTTTTGAATCTTCATAAACTGATTTTCGACTGTACGATTTTAAAGTTAACTTTCTGATTTTTTATAATTTTATCCAATTTATGTTGGCATTGATGAATCGATTTAGTTCCAGTACTTTAGCTTTAAGATTAGTGTATATCACCTGCTTTTTTTTTTTCAAATCTTAGTCTTCACGTTTTTCTTCATTGTACTCGTCTGTGGAAACATACTGAAGCCACCTGTTTGATATACTGTGGTACTTATCCCCCTTTTTAGTACTCTAACTACTAACTAAATCAATTCCATTTCTTCCTGTCTAACTTTAAGTACTTTTTTCCTCTTCTACCGACCTTCATCTTTTGTTGATATACGTTTTTACCAATCCTTTCGTGTCGTTGTTCTCTTCGAGCTTTTCTTTCGGTTGTGGCATACGCCTGTAGACGTTTTCTTGAAATATTGCCAATCTTCTCTCCGTTATCTGTACTTGGCGCTCGGCCATGTGTTCAGGCTCGTTCATTCTTTGTTCCAGTGAACTTTGGTAATTTCTTTCCCCTTTTAGTTCACCTCTGTTCTATAAATATTCGTTTTTCTTGCACGAAGGGTCGGGGCCCCATTCAACCAAGTGAATATATACAAGATTTTCGTGCTAGTAATTTCTCTGTCCTTTCTTCTTTAGCAAGTCTTTTATTATTCCTTATGTGCCTATAAGTCACGAATCCATCATTGTTCGCCACTCTGTCAGACATTTTTCGTGCGAAACGCTGTTTGTAGTGATCCCTTTAGAATCTTACACTTAGTTTCCTTCCCCCTCTCCCCCGGCCCCAGCTCTCTCTCTCTCTCTCTCTCTCTCTCTCTCTCTCTCTCTCTCTCTCTCTCTCTCTCTCTCCAGCAGTCAGATCGATTTTTTTGTGTCATTTGTGGGGTGATTCCCAATAGCATTCCACTGGGTCCTTTTCCAAAGGAACAGAGAGGTTTTCACCTTCAACCGGACCGTAAAAATGAAAGGCTCGATAGAAAAAAAAAATCACCTTATGCTACGCCATACTGATGCAGCAGGGAAAGACTCTGCCATGGATGCTTGAACCCACCTGATAAAGCAACAAATCCTTCCACCAGGGTAAATTGGCACTGGGAAGTAGAAGGGGAGGGTGTCTTTGTTAATTCGATAACAAAGGTATCTTGGAACAAATCCTTCAGTGATTTAAACAAAATAAACTCCAGACATGTTCACATAAAAACAACATTCTTGTGATTCATTTGGGAGGCTGATCATTCAGTTATTCCCTGGCAAGCAACAGCAACAGATGACCAATATAACCACAACAAACCAGATTGGTCAAGTTGCCAGGAAATCCAGCAGGAGTCGAATGTGGAACATTTGTCTATGGAAAATTTTGGCTCAGTTTCACTCCTCCAGACGATATGGGTAATAGCCCTCATAAAGCTTAGAGGTTTCAAGTGTATTTTTACCATTATAAAACGCTTTGGTAAACAGGTAAATCGTCTGATTTATCCCCAAGTTAACTGAACGTAACTATTCGCCGTAGTCTTTAACAATGATAAATATGATAACAATTATGCAAACGAAATATTAAGTACATTTCAGGAATGTTTTTCTCACAATGCCACAGATGCTGTGTGAAAGTCACAAACGTGAGTGTCAATCCGTTTGATCAGTCTTCCATACAGATTAATGCTCTCCTCCACGTATTGTGATTCATTCAGGCTACACAGTCATAACTGAAAAAGTAAACACCGCTCTTGCAGCAACGGGACTACTTTGGGCTCTCATTTCCCTTCTTGGTTGCTACAGTACACGAAAATAAACTGAATTACAAGTCACTTACTAGTTATATAAGAAAATGAGTACTGCGATACGAAAATCGACTCGGCCAGTCATTATTTTTCTAGACTTTATTTCTGTAAGTGTATACATGCTTTACTCATTTAGCAAGACGGTTAATTTTATTGTATATTCGATGAATCCTATATTTTGTCAATAATTTCAGCCTGATGATAAGGTTATATACCTAACAAGCTTACATCATAAAATGTTCTGCCTGGCCTTGGCAATATTACTCGTCATCAAATTGAGATTTTCAGGTAGCCGCCCTATTACTAAGACTACACACACACACACACACACACACACACACATGTATATATATATTCTGCTGGTTATTTTTACCTCTTAATCTCGGTTTCCTTGAACGTTTTGGATAAACCCATCGCTCACTATAGGCCTAAATCCAGTGGGGAATAAATGAAGAGGGTGTCCCCTCCGTGGTGGGATTCGAACCTATTCACTTACTGTTAGAGCAAGGACATGCTAACTCATTGTGTTGCAAAGGGAGATATAAGTCTCTTTCACCCTATTCTTACATATATCTGTCGAATTCAGATACACTGTACTAGAGCTTTAGACTTACCGTCACCATCGTATTAGCGTTTTAGTAGTGATTGCTTTATATGTTGAAATATGAATATAAATTTTACAATTCATGTTTAAAATCAAGTCACAATGCTCTGTAAAATTCTCCATATCCTCACACTCTTTGGAGAGATTATATATATATATATATATATATATATATATATATATATATATATATATATATATATATATATATATATATATATATATATATATATATATATATATATATATATATATATATATATATATATATATATACAGTATATATATGTATGTATATGTATGTGTGTGTATATGAGTGTACTTGTTTGTACCTGAAATTATTGACCTTCATAAGCGCCGGGTTTCTATGTAAGTTACTTTGATAGTAGGTTATCATGCGAACTCAAGACGGTGAATAATGTGGAAACACTTCGTGTCACACACAAGTAACGCAAGTTCACAAAGAAAACAAGACAATAACAGTGAGTCGTACCTTCAAGCTTCTTCAGGACGTTCTCTAAAGCACCGATTAAGCTCTGAAAAACTTTGACGTCCATCACTTGCGTTTGCTGAGAAACAGTGGACTTGCAAATCACTACAGCGAGAAACAATATTGGGAGAAAGCACTGCATTTTGAATGTGTAAAAGCAAATTCCATCACAGTATCACCACGTCTTTCCTTCACTTCCCCTCTCTTGCTATCTTTCTCTCTTTCTCTCTCTCTCTCTCTCTCTCTCTTACTTCTCTGCTCAAGGTCTTAGGACTGTTGTTAAGAGTCCGCGTCTCCTAAAACAAGGCAATTCGTTGTTGCCTTGGGAGAGTTGCTACGTCACGATTATATTTATGTAAAGAACCTACCGCACGCGAATGGATTCTTAGGTGATGGATGCGTTTGTGTCCATGGCTGCTAGTTCTGATTCAGTCCGATGAGATGCCTAAACATTCTAATTGGAGAAAAAAACTTGAGATTGAAACAAATGTGTGAATATGACAACCATAGCCACACAATGGTCCTATGTATTGCATCATTCACAAGCCAACGTATAGCTTTCTCGGCCTAAGTACTCAGCAACAAAATTAGATATATTCTCATGAACTTTTTGTACTAAGTGATGATATCAGAACTTGATGGCTTTAAACACGCGGTCTTTAATTCTTATTTCACAAAGCTGAACTTTGCAGTTGGTTTATAAAAGCATCGACTCATAGTCTATAAGCGCAAAGAAGAGTCGAACAGGCAGTCAAGTACCCTATGCCCGATAAAAACAAGAAAAAGGAGCAAGATTGAAGAAACGTGGGTCCTAACCACATAGGAAGTGATCGAACTCCTTTCTAAAGGAAGAAAAGTTTTAAGTCAGGAAGAGCAGGAGCAGGAAGATAATTCCAAAACTTGGCAGTAGAAGGAGAGAAACAATCACTGAACCGGGTAATCTGAGGATTCCGATTCCCTCAGAATAAATGTGGAAAGGTGGACTGACAGGTGCTACGAGGGTGCCGAGAGGTGTGCGAAGTCCTTCCTTGAATTCAACAGAACATTGACCAAAATAGTGCTGAGAGAGAGAGAGAGAGAGAGAGAGAGAGAGAGAGAGAGAGAGAGAGAAAGAAATATGAAAAGATATAGTTCACTGATCAAATAAATTGCCTCAAATTCAGTCCTACTAAGGAAGAAAACAAAATGAAAATGACCACAAACAAGAGAACAATAATCCAGTACGAAGAATAAGTGCAACAGGAAGCTTTAACAGCGGAGAAAGGAGAGAAGAATTCACAACATTAAAATTGTACACTGATTTTTTAGAGGTAGATTCAGCCGTTTGAACAAAGTTATCTCGTCGTGTTAAAAGCAACCTATAGCCACCCAAAATACGAGTAGAAGTGAGAGGTTCACTTAAATAGCCATAAAAACTAATGGACAGAAGGGGAGAGGAAACAGAAATAGGAAGAAACTACACTGGGGATACTGGATTTGACAGTTACACGATTCACATTTTTGCCATTTTTGTGGGACGACGGGGCAAGCGAGTGACCGTGAATAATTGAACTGACTGGCATCAGCCGAAATTATCTTTAAAAGGACAATTTCCTCTTAGATAGCTATATCAGCAAGACAACTGAATAGCAGCATCGCGTGGATTTTGCACAAACAACAACAGGGCTTTGGACTTCATTTTAAAGTGTAATTATTATCACATACAATTTGGGCACTTATCCCCAGAAGCTAAATCAGACTAGTTAGAACCTTCTGAATAAACAAAGATGCCCTGGAGTTGCAGAGATTAATATCTTTACAAGAGCACACTGGACATAATAGGCACCTTTAAATGGCAACAAAACACGTAAACAGCTCCGCTCCCCATTCTCTCTCTCTCTCTCTCTCTCTCTCTCTCTCTCTCTCTCTCTCTCTCTCTCTCTCTCTCTTTCTTTCTCCAATTTCTCCAATTAAAGATTTAAAAACCCCAGGTATAAACTCATGCTGTAAAAATCATTAACATGAAATTTATTAACTTTACTGAGAACTAAGGACTGGAACGGGCATGAAATAAAAATTATTTGTTCAAATGTATTCTTCCTTAACAGCTTTAATTGGGAGAGAACATATGGAGACCAAAAAACGAACATCTTGACTCCTTTTATCACAGGACCAGGAAGTTAATCAACATTTTTAATACTGTCCATTTCTTTTTCCATATCTGTGTACATCATATAAATAATCTCTGGGCTATACCTTTTTTTTCCACATTTACCAGGGGTCAGGACTATAGAAATGTTAGCCAAAGTACAGGTTTTCTTGTGTTATTTTGTTTTTTAGGCCTGTTAATTACACACACACATATATACGTACATTTTGTATATTACTGTGTGTATGTACTATGTATATATGTATATTCTGGTCATGCTGATAGACTATATCCAGTTAAAAGCTTTGGCTAAAATACAGAGTGAAGTTACCTTGTATTAGCAACTAGCTGTTGGTCACCTCTAGGTAAGGTGTATAACCTGTAAGCCTCGCTTACTAGGATAAAACTCCATTGCACTGAGAAAAGCTATTAGACCGGAGGCTAAAGGTCTTCGCCCTCGAAATCAAAGTCACAGTTGTGGAGGTATTAGGGTGGCAGAGGAGGATTCTAGACCTATCTTTGTAGAAGCTGCATAGGCCCACTCACTGGTTTTATGATATATCTTTCCACTGAATTAGGTGGTTCCTGCCAAGGCAAACTCACCAAAGGCCTATGTGTAATCTCCATTGCTACGAATGAGATATAATAATAGCCACTCAATCCTGTTGAAGATCTGGTAGTGCGAATATTCACTCTTCTGTGATTTACACAGTTTAAGTTTCATCACTTTCAAGGGTTCAAGCTTCATAGAGTCTAATGAATGTTGGGTCACCATAATGGCCAATTTAAATATATATCCTCACCCTAGTATTGCCCGTTAGACAACATGGTTTGCTGGACGTTGGTCGCCCCGTACACATGTGATTTGTATGACCCACAAGAGGGAGCTGGGACATAGTGAAGACCAATGTGGCTAAAATCC
This sequence comes from Macrobrachium rosenbergii, assembly GCF_040412425.1. Taxonomy (NCBI): domain Eukaryota; kingdom Metazoa; phylum Arthropoda; class Malacostraca; order Decapoda; family Palaemonidae; genus Macrobrachium; species Macrobrachium rosenbergii. The sequence continues at coordinate 25,857,216 of NC_089762.1, forward strand.
TAAATATAACTACTACAACAGAGCGATTGCTACTGCCACTACTCCTGCACCTTATTCACGATTGAGGTTTTCAGCATTATGTCTTAGTATATTGTTACAGTGTATTGTTCTGTGTGAAACTGTATGTACTTTTCCAGGGTAGAAATAAGAAAGTTACCGTAATCTGACAACAATAACAAATGCTAGCATGGGACCTAGCACCTTCATCCCAAAAAGTCTTGGTGAGAACCAAAAGGTTTAATATCTTCTGGAGCCACTCTCTCTAAAGGAAAAAGGATGTTTCCCCTTTTGGAAGGGGCAACGCTGTAAGGCTACAGAATTTCGGTTCTTAGCAATTCATCAAGGTTGAGGTTGTTAGTCCACCTTTTTTTTTTATCAACACTTTAGTTCAGGCTGGTTTCTATTTAAGGGTGGGTTGGGAAGATCGAACAGTGGACTTAGTACATGCGACGCCAGTTCTCTATTACTGAATCCTGACACACACAAACACACACACACACACACACACACACACACACACACACATATATATATATATATATATATATATATATATATATATATAATTCATATAGGAAAGCATAATGAATGGTAGGTAAGAAATGCTAAATACGTATGCTTGCATGCATGAACACATGGTTACACACCTGCATAACTGTATATATTTATAAATAAATAAATATATATATATATATATATATATATATATATATGTGTGTGTGTGTGTGTGTGTGTGTACACACATATATATATATATATATATATATATATATATATATATATATATATATATATATATATATATATATATATATATAAGTAATGCGTGTGTGTAACCATGTGTTCATGCTTGCAAGCAAACATATTTGGCATTTCTTACCTGCCATTCATTCTGCTTTCCTAGGGCAGATTCTATTCGGAATTATCCTTTTTTAAAATATTAAAAAACCAAGTTTCTAGTCTCTCGTCATTTAGGTTTGTACAGAAACAACTCCACTTTCATCATAATAACATCATAAATACAACGTCAAATCTCCGAGGAAGGCGCTTATGCATTTGATTCGTAGAAGCTGATGCTTCCATGAAGAGGAAGCTCTCCTGCATGGCTGGCTTACGGTTCATTTTCAAAACTGTACCCTGTGTTCCGTTTCAGTATGTTTCAGTGTCATTCAGTATATCAGTTATTCTCCTAAACAGGAAATGTGACCTGCTCGTTCAGCAACGTGGTTATTGACCTTGCGTCCCTGGCGTTCAGCACTTCCGATCACACGTTCATTCACAACGGTAAGACGAAAAGCAGAAATGGGTGGAAGCAGGAATCTTACAATGGCAATATTAGCCCCTTCATTTCTGCCTTTTCTAAAATATTCTTTTCTTAAAAGTAGTTATTCTTCTGACATTGACCTTCCTTCCTTTCAGTTGAAGTCTATATATTTTTGGAAAACTAATCGACCGTTCATGTTTCATTACTTATTGTTTACAACTATGTTAATATGTAGGGTCCACCGCTCTTGCCTCTTCACTGCTGCATTTTAACAATATTATATCAAACCACTTAGGTTTTTTTAAGGGGCAAGGCATCAGCATTTTCAGGTTACTGCCCAGGGATCAATATTTCCCGACACATTTTGCTAAAACGTTCTTCTAATGAACGATATCTTAAGAGATTATTTCCAAAGCATTTGTTGTTGCAGTTTCTCAACCAACTCAAGAGTCAGTTTCATCAGTGGTGACGACAGCAGCTACAACACAAGGTGAAACAACATCAAGTTCTACAACATCTAGTCCTGCAACATCAAGTTCTACAACATCTAGTTCTACAACATCTAGTTCCACAATATCAGGTCCTACAACATCAAGTCCTACAGCATCTAGTTCTACAGCAACAACAACAACCATCTACGAGTGCAACATCAGCTACACTTACAAGTAGGCCGTCGTAATCAATATCATGAAATTTAAACGAATATCGTTAATACTTTCGGTAATAATATTTTCTTGCAAATGTCAGCTCATATTTCTCCGAAAATTAATGATCTATTTTTTTCTCTCTGTATTTCCCATTACCCTCTTTTACTCCTTTCAAATGAACACAATTTTCTTTGGAAGCTTGAATTTCAGGTCAGTGGCCCCAGTGGGCTTGTCCCGTGTGAATAGGGTTCATCTTTAGAATAATAATAATCATAATTTTATCAAACGGTGTGATAAAAGGCACTTGCCTGGCCTTGATACTTCCAAGTATTCATTTCTTTTAAAATAATCTGTCAATACCCTTAGGCTGAATCAAGCAGAAACAAATCAAATGGTTTGAAAGTATAAAAATTTCTTGTGTAAAACTGACAGATTATCGCACATATACGCCCACGTGTTACAGACTTCCTGTCCAGATATCAAGGTGGAGAAGGTTTATAAGAGAACCTGAATTGGACATGAATATGTACCATAGTGTCGAAATCAGTTCTTATGTTTTCGGACAGCTTTGTTGATTTAGTATCATCCACGTGCAATCCATAGATGCAAAGGTTCGAATCCTGGATAGGGTAGATGTGCTTATACATACATGACTTTGGGTGTAAGTTATTCCTAAGGTTAAGTGAATTCCATATTAATGTGCTATGTGTAGCTTAATATTTGAAAGCATCAATAAAATTTTGCTTTAATAAAATCCTCTTTGTAGTAGGGGGGAGGAGATAGTGCCATCAGTGGACATCACGCAGCACTTAGGGCATTACTCAAGGTTCTTTGCCGCGTCCTTTCAGCCCTTAACTACAACCTCTTTCATTCCTTTTATTGTACCTCCGTTCATATTCTCTTTCTTCCATCTTACTTTCCACTCTCTCCTAACAATTTTTTCATGGTGCAACTGCGAGGTTTTCCTTCTGTTACACTTTGAAAACCTCCTTTACTCTCAATGTTCCTTTCAGCGCTGAATGACCTCATAGGTCCCAGTGCTTGGCCTTTGACCTAAATGTTACATTCTAATTCCAATTAAAGTCCCCGCTATGTCCCGTCTCAACATTTTAACTAATTTGGCTTCCTACATAAGCGTTGTCTAATATACCGCATGTTATGAACTTATATTCAGTTATCATGGCAAAAATGGGATAATTTTGATCCTAAATACAAAACCTGAATTCCACAGGAATAATGTCCTCACAGAATCGAGATCAATTCTTATCTCTTGATTGGTGAATGGATAGCGTTCGTCACCTGTTATCCGTAAAGGGATAGGTTCGAATCCTGGTCAGGGTAGATGCAATTACCACTTGTGATTCCCTTTGTGCTTGTAAGTTATTCCAAACGTAGAGTGAATTCGATATAAATGTGCTAATTGCGGCTTCATATTTAAAAGTATATATATATATATATATATATATATATATATATATATATATATATATATATATATATATATATATATATATACATATATATTGTCATATGCGTATCAAGTACCTGGTTATTACACAACTAATCTCAAGATTCAAAATATACCTCACTTCAGCCAGATACCTGAACTCTCATAACATTAATTGTTACGACTGAGTACTCTAAAGGTAACAGTGATCCCTTAAGAAAAAACTTATTTATCAATCACTTGAAAAATTAAACTAAGTTCAAAAATTAAACTAGAAATCTTCTAGAGTAAAAGGGCATCACTCCATCAAAAAACTCTGTTTCCCTGGTCTTAATTCACTTTAGCAAAACTAAAAGAACAAAACATGTTTATCACTTTGCCTTACGCACACACAATCAATCCTATTCACTGGTGATCAATAAATGAAACACTGTTTTCTAAAAATGTTAAATACAAAAATTTATTTTCAGATTCAAAGTTTATAACTAAATTCACAATTAATTAGAATTCACAATCTGAAAAAATTTACTATTAGTTGAAAATAACACAAAACTGAATGAATTCTTGAATTAAATTGTGAAACAAAACTCAGTTTATCAGGAATTTAAATTAATCAAGATAAAATTTAAACTATCAAGAATTACTTTTAAAAAGAAAATCTCAATAAATGAAATCAAGTATGCAATGTTAAATTAAGTATGCAATGTTAAATTAAGTATGCAATGTTAAATTACCAAGAAATATTTACAATGCTATGTAAATAAATTTACATCACAAACATAAAAAATGTGAAAATATAAAGAAATTGTAAATAGAAAAACACACAAAAATACACGTAAGATTTATCAATAATTGTTTTGTTCAAAATTTCCTAACTTATCACACCATAACCTCTAACTTATCATACCATGGTATCAATAAGTAAAATTTCACGTTACCTAACAACTTGTAAAACCTCTGTAAATCACTTAAGCTTTGTTAATACACACTTTTTACCAGGCGCCGTTACTAACCAAATAACTTTGCTAAATTCAGATCTCAAAAGTTAATGTTAAAAGTGACCACAAAATTTACGTTAAAAGTAATCTCTTCATAATTAGGAATGAGAGAGAGAGAGAGAGAGATGGAACCAAATCGACTGGTCTCAGAAATCAGAATGAAACAAATTTTAGGATTCCAGTAATCCGTGAAACAATTACATGATGTCATTAAAGCATTTTGGGTAATTAGATACAAAAGTTCTAGAACAGAAAATTAAAGCGTTTTGTGCGAGATACAATGGAGAAGCTTCTAGAAGGAAAGTTACGTCATCCCAGCAAAACGTTTTGAACGCATCTTACAAAACATGACGTAATTGATCAGGACACGTATTCTTTCTCGCAAAGTGGCGTACGTGACTCAAACAACGCATGCAACAACATGAAATCACTCGTCTTGAGCCCGTATGGGACGAATTGGCGTTTGTTTTGCAAATCTGTCATCGCTAACCAAAACAAAGGTTCCCTCTTATCTCAACTGATGACAACTGAAATTTTTATCGACACACACACGTGTTCACATACTACGCTTTTACCAAGAAAGATATTCGTTCTAAATTAGTTACTATTAAAATTATAACAACAATTCTAAATTACACAAGTAATCATTAGTACTTTTGAGATCTGATGTCAAACTAAATATGACACTTCAACAACCATTATCATTAAACATAACACATGAAAAAAAAAATAAATATGTCAATATTATAGGAGGATATACCCAAGGCAAATCATGAAAATATATATATATATATATATATATATATATATATATATATATATATATATATATACATTAACATATATGTGTGTAGTGAAGACTCTCCGACCGGCCAGTGAAGAATTAGAGGAATTTATTTTTGGTGATAGAAATTCATTTCTCGTCATACCGTGGTTCGGATTCCACAATAAGCTGTAGGTCCCGTTGCTAGGTAACGCTGTTGGTTCTTCAAAAAATAAATCTAATGTTCGGAAGTCTATTAATCAGCTCATTGGTATGAAAATTAAGATATACTTAACTTTTTTGACAGCGCGTATGTAGTGTATTAATTCTTAGTAATATTTTGATGTTGAGCTATTAATGATTTCCTTTGATCGTCATTGATATACAGTACATTTCATATTGTTTTTTATTTTATTCTTTTGTCCCTCTAACGCTGCATGTGGTTCATTAAGTCTTCTGAATCTAAAACTATAACCTTACAAATATTAAGTTTTTTTTAATTCATCTAGGATAGGTTTCGTAGCTAAATGAGCACCCAAAATACCCTAGATCTTGCATCATACATGATACAGAGTTTTGGCAATGACGTAGGCATTGATTGCGTCCGTATACGTATATGAATTAATAGCAGAACGAAAAATATTGTATGAATTAATACAGGTATGCTTGTGCATGCAGCCATGCGTTCTCTCCTGCACAAAACGTAATAATGTATATGTTTAATTATTGCTCAGTTGTGCGATATTCTAAATACTTTCATGTCAAAGGGATGAACATTTTTATCGACAGGTAGAAGCACTACTTCGTCCTCCAGTACTGCCTCCAGCACTACACGTACTACTTCAACAAGCACGACCTCCACAACAACTACAACCACCCCAGGTAAAAGCAGAGGAAAGTTATTGAAGCTTTCGTCACAGTTTTCTTAACATGGATAGTGAAGCATTGAGGTGCTTCTCGATTTTACAGGTTGCCGCAGCGTACGCTGATTATCCTTCAAATTTTTATGTAGAAGTCTATTAAGTCTGAATGAAAGATATTCTGACAGATTTAAAGTAAATAATGTTAAAAACATCGCTGGCCACACTCAAGTTTTTTACATCCCCTTATACATTGTAATTAAATTAACGATATGTTTATTGTTTGCAAAGGCAACAGAGAGAAAGATTTACGGCATTAATAAATGAATCAGTGCTATCAGAAAGTGAAGTACTTGAAAGTTTTGGTGAAAAATCCCAAGAAACAGGAAGACGAGTTTGCCTATATTACACAGTGGAATGTCTTTGTTTTGACGTCAAGTGAAGGAAGTGACGCATGGTACTAAAAGTCTGGTTCGTGTACTCTGGTGCATTTTGGTCGATCCAGGTAAGTTTATGCTCTCTTGAGCCATGTCATCTAAGGGAAAAGGCTTTTAGTTATATGAAAATACATATTCACGTATAGAATATCTTATATATGTTATATTAAAATGCAAATGACCTTTCATGAGTATCAAAGAAACTCATTGCGTGGTTTTGCTTAACAAGTACTCTGGCTTGTAAAAGACTTTCAGAGCCGTATTTTGGATTTGCACAACATACGAGTTTCATTTAAAAGAAGAAACATTGATATTCTATTCTTAAAGCTTTTCAATCGCTTTCCATAATAGTTCATTGAATATAATCAATATTAGGACTGACGCCGTAGGAGATAGTGCCGTCAGTGCACCTCATTCAGTGCACTGTAAGCATCACTTAAAGTTCTTTGCAGCGTGCCTTCGGCCCCTAGCTGCAATCCCTTTCGTTTCTTTTACTGCACCTCTTTTCATATTCTCTTTCTTCCATCTTACTTTCCAACCTCTCCTAATAATTGATTCATAGTGCAACTGCGAGGTTTTCTTGTTACACCTGTAAAACCTTTTACAGTAAATTTCTGTTTCAGCGCTGAATGACTTCATAGGTCCCAGTGCTTGGCCTTTGGCCTGAATTCTGTATTCAATATTAGGATTGCGAGTTCGGAAATATTAAGGACTCCCGAAGTGATGTGACTTTTCATCTGTACTTAAATGTGTTAAGAATTATGAAAGGATATGGATTTCAGCATGAAAACAGCGGTCTTTAGTGACCACAGGGATAGCCTGATTGTCTATCCCGGTCGGGGTTCTTTCTCTGTTTCTATGTTCTCCCCTTTTTTCCCAGTCCTCATTATTGAGGTCTCTTCTCAATTACTCTCTACTTCCGTATACATCAGTTTGGGCGATTAAAACCGGTGCACAGGAGTTATACTTCAACACTATAGGTTTTATGAGCATTAAGAACTCATTAAAAAGTTTCTAGAGATATCAAGTAATCCTGAAACACAAGATCATTATATTTATAGCCACCGAGGTAAGACTCAGCTCGAGGTACAAAATGTACAAAAGGAAAATTTGATTTATGAGGCGGGGCAGTGAGTTTTGTCGCATAGATGACATTAGTCGGTATTTCAGTTCCTGGGAAACGGTCTCTGCACAAATTCCCATTGCTTTTGGCAATTTAATGAAGGCAGCATGGTGGTGAAATGATCAAATTCTCCATTGCCTGATCTTTCAATGATTGTGCTGAAAGACGTTGCGAACTATATCTAGATCCCAAAACATATAAATTTTCCATGTGATCACGCATTCACAGTTCAATCGATCATCTTGAGCGTATATTTGCCAAGACAAATGTACTGCGCCAAAATAAGAGTGGAAGCAATATACAGTATCTCATATCACCTTGATCACATATTTTATGGCTTAATAAAAAAAAACACACACACACACGTTTGGTCATCTAAACATATATACCCTGCTCCCTTTGATTTACTCATGATGGACAGGATCAAATTCTTTCATGAAAATATAGATATATTTTTCCTTATCCCAGTCAGATTCCATTACTTGTGAGGCATTCTCACTTCCGCTTCCTACAGCAAAATACGAATTTTCATTCTAATACTGGACCTTGTTGAAATGAAGAAGGTATCAAAAATATCTCATTTTGAATGACAATTACTTTCTTTTCTTTCCCGCGCAGTGACAAATTGCAATTGGTATTGGGATCCATTTAACGGCCACTGCTATAACCAGTTTGGGTCTGGACAGTGGACGATCGATTTAGACTGGAATGGTGCGTTCCAATCTTGTGATATGTATCATAACTACCTGGTCAAGATTTCAAGTGCTGAGGAGCTAGCTTTCATCAACAGTAAGTAAAATGATGCAGTGCCTTGCTACTTACATATTTCACGTACCTTTGAGTGAAATAATATAGGTACCTATAAAATTGATTGAAGGTGATATATGTAATAATGAGCCAAATACTCCGAAGAATTATGACGGATCTCAGCAAAATTATCTGTGAAGTTCGTTGTATTTACTCATGACTAAATATTTAATTACCATCGATATCTTCTTACCGAATTTGGTAAAATTCTCAAATGAATCTAGTTCAAGATAGTGACTGAGTCTGAACACTAACAAGATTTGCGGGGGTTGCTTTGCATGACCTTAGGTTAGCAAAGCGCGTTGTCCGCTACCTGCAAAGCGAATTAA
>NC_089762.1:25870890-26048390 GCF_040412425.1 Macrobrachium rosenbergii
TATCCAATGTTTTAACCTAACTGCACCCAAAATTTCTTGCATACCAGTGATTTTCCCAACTGACTAAAATGACCCAATAGACAACATTTCATTCGAATATACTTCTGTGAATAAGATAGAAATCATCAACACACAATCATGTGGAACAGATATAATTTCTGACTCGTCGGGATATCTCTCATGGAATAAGGGCGTATATCCACTGGGCCATACAAGTCTAAAGAAGCTGGAACCTGAGAATATATAACTATACATACTGACTCATGACCCAATATAACATTTCATTCGAATATATGGATGTAAATCATACATACATTTGTTTTGCTTTCCACCTGAGACCTGGGTTGATCCCGACGTGAGTCAGAAATTTATTTCTGTTCCACAAAATACCTGAGAGACCTGGGTTCGACATATACAAAATTTATCTCTGTTCCAGTGATATTTTGATGATTTTTATCAAGTATATCCCTTTATCTCCTTAGAAATGGTGATTTAATCGCATTGACCTTCCGGTTTCTGTGCAATTCTGTAGAGTTAGGTTCCGGCTTCTTTTAGACTTGATGGCCTTAGCGCCCTGTCAATGGATCAAATGGAAACGGGAATCGACACAATCATTTCCCTTCGCAACACCGAGTACTTGATGTGTGGCTATATATATATTCCATATTAGATATATAATATATATATAACGCCGCGCTTTCCCCATATATATATATATAGTCATAATTTATTTCTGTTCCATATGATTGTGTGTTGATATTTCTATATATATATATATATATATATATATATATATATATATATATATATTCTTAGGTAATACGGATTTTTAAAATTGTCTTCTGCTTGATGAAAGACTGCCTTCAGCTATCGGGTATGCCATGTAAAATGAAATAACAAATTTTTCAAAATTAAGGATTTTGTATTTTAAGTATTGCAAATATTTATAAGGTGTGGATGGGGATGGGGGTAAACTAAACGACTCTTCTTCAGTACAGTTAGATTTATAGTTAGGGGTAAAGAGACCTGATGTGGACCTCCAGACTCCGTCCAGCCGACAGAGGCCATCACTTCTTTAATGAATTATGACCTCTTTATAAACACATCGAAATATTTTAACCCCTTTATTAATTATGAAATCAATGAGCTCAAGTTATAGGCTCTTTAGAAGGTAAAGTTTGAAGTAATCTGAATATCATAGGGTAGGGGAGCTTAGATTTTATGATGCCCAGTAAAAAATTAAGGATTAAACTGAAGATATAACACTGAAGTAGAGTGAACTATTGCATTGAAGAATAAAGACTTTAGGTTCTTCATCCAGAAAAGTTCTTAAAATTAGGAAAAGCAGCCACAGTGAAAGTTGAGAATAAGTTCGAATTGAGAGAACCGACTTGAGACTGGGGAAAGAAAGGTACAGAGGACTGAGTGTTTGGAAAAGCCATTCAGAGGAAAGAGACCTAAAGGTTTAATCCTCTATGACTTACATCTTCATGTCTCTCTATATACTGTTCATTATTATATTTATGATAAAGTAAATACGAATTACCTAATGTACCCTATTCCTTCATTATTTCTGTTTTTTTCAGCTGGGCCACTGGTGAACCAAGCACCGGAGATTGCGTTTGCATTTCCAGTGGCATGTGGAGGAGCAGACCTTGCTCTGATAAGATAAAGTAAGTATATTAATCGACCTCTCTGGTAACAGTGAACATTATAATAACTGGAGCGAGTGAGTTTCATTTTGACCGAAATCAAACACCTCTTTTCTCAACTTTCTCCTCACTAACAGGTACATTTGTGAAAGAACCGCACCTTAGCTCAGCGATGATCTCTGATTCTGGCAAATGGAGGGAAAAATGGATAACGACCCTTGGCTGTTTTAGGCTTATACGTATGAATGCTCACGGCATTTATGTGTACCATCACTGAAGATTCCTGGCTGATTCTGATGCACTAAACCTTTCTCTACTACAGAAAGGATGAAGATAGATGTGGCAATGAGTAAGGTTCAATTTTAACTAGAATTAGTGAACACTAATGTATAATTCTGTTTATTGTTGTTACAAATGCCTCTGCGGTATTGGATTCCAGACAGGCCACCGCCAAGCCATTAATTACTGAAGGCCATTTGTAGTTGCTTAACTAAGAAGGTCACTCAGACTCAACATCTGGTAAGACGAGCAATAACAGGAAAGCTTTTGGGGCTAAATAAGGATCTTCTTACCTTTTACCCATTTTCTTAGTTTATAATCTTGAGCTTGTAATTATCTATTATCATTACCGCACTGTTGAGAGCTAAGATTACGCAGATGACACGTAGATTAGGAATATTAAAGAGCAACTTCAGAAACTAGTGAGAATTTGAAAGCGTTTCCTAGAGGAGAAAGCTGAGAAAGATTATAAGAGTAAGAGGAAACTAGGAAACTGTAAGCTGGAGTTGTGAAAGTTAAGCCCCATGGTGGGAGAATGGAAGCAGTTGATTCATATAAATATTCTGATACTTAATGCCATATAGTGGATGATGGTAAGACGAGAGAAGAGGGGACTCACAAAATAGAAGCAAGGAAGACAGCACAGAAAACGTACAGAAGATCAGGAAGTGACTTGAAGCATAGGTAGGAATGTTAGAAGGGATTGTTGAACTATGTCTTCGTTGCTGAAGATAAGTGTAGATATTAAATGTAAATGAAAGAAAAAGACTGAAGCTGTTGAGATGAATTGTTCATGTTGTATATGCGTCATAAGAAGGATTGGGAAGATAAGAACTCTGAACTTGTATAAAGGTTCTTGTAAGTGAAAAGATGGGTCGCAGTGGTTTCAGATGGTTTGGTCATGTAGGAAGAATGGAGGACGATAGTTTGGTGACGAGAATGCATACTCTGGAAATGATAGAAGGTAGGAGGAGAAGAATATCTAGAAAATACTGGGTAGATGCTTTGCAAATACTGGAAAGGAAGAGCTTTAATATTCGGGAAGAGTAAGATTACATATAAGACAGATGTGAATAGCACAGTTTGTATAGATTTAATAGTGGCTAATGTTGTGAAGGTTTTTTGCACAGTGTGTCATACACAAATGAGCAGTTAAAGTAGGAATGTAGAAATGACTATTGCTTTGCTTTTTTCCTGGAGCTACATACAGTAAGTGTAAAAGGCTTGTGGTAGATGGTGCGTCTGAATAAGGGAAAAGTTCCAAATGAAGAGCTGAGACAAAGAATTTTATGGACATAACTTTGCTAAGTATACTAAGGAAAGTGTTTGGTAGGATTTTGATTGAGAAGGTAAATGACAGGTCTTATTGGGGGTTTAGAAAGGGAAGAGAGCACATGGATACAGTGTTTGTTATGAAAACGTTGTTTGAGAAATTTGGAAGTAGATGGAAAAGCTGCATGTGTCATACACGAACAGATAACAAGCTTATGATAGAAGTGACGGAGAGGCATCGAGGGAAGTTGCTGAGAGTAAATTCTAGAGAGAGTTCAAAAGTTTATATGATGGAAATGAAGCATATGTTAATGTTTTTAGGTTTGAATGACTAGTTTGGTGTAAGAATGGACCTGAGACAAGGGTGAATTATTTCTTCTTGGCTGTTTAATAGCCATATGGATGAAGTCATGTGGAAGTCAGATAAAGGACAGCAGCTGTAGAATAAGAAGATGGTTGTGGAAAGAGTGGAATGACTGATGTTTGCAGAACAGTACGGTACTGACTGGGGCCAGTGAAGAGGAACTGCAGGAAGTGTTTTCAAAATGAGGAAAATGAAAGTAAATGCCAGCAAGAGTAAATTTTTAATGGTAAAATTGGGAACCAAGCAGGGAATGTTAATATGGATAATAAGAGAATGGAAGTAGTAGATGCTTATAATTATTTCTCAGTAAGGATTTTGGGTGATGGTAGGACAAGGGAAGAGGTGGTCCACAGAGTTGGTGAAGCAAGAAAGGTAGCAGAATGTGTACAGAAGATTTGGAGGAAACTTGGAGAATCTATGGAAGCGAAAGCTGGAATGCTTGCAGGGATTGTTGAACCAACTCTCCTGTATGGAAGTGAAGCGCACATGTTGAATGCAAAAGAAAGAACGAAGACGGACTCTCTGGAGATGAAATATATACCTAATATATGTGGTGTAGGACAGACTGAGAGGGTAAGTGTGGGGGAAAAGATTAAATCAATAGTTTTTAGATGGTTAGTCATGTGGAAAGAATGGAAGGTGATAGTTTGATTAAAAAAGTATACAGTTTGGAACTGCTGGGAGGAAAGATAAGAAGAGGATCCAGAAAGGGATGGATAGATGGCATGAAAGAGGCCATAGAAAGTAAAGCCCTCGATATCCATGAAGTGAGAGAGTGCAAGCAAGTTAAGAGCGGATGGTGTAGTGCGTGTGCAGAGATTTCAGCGCGCTGCTGGTGAGCCTTTTACGTAAGTGCATGAAGCTACTAGTGCTGTGGAATTTTTCTGCACAAGGAGTTCATTCACGATTCCACCGCGATTCAACGGTATAAGTGTAAATGTGTCGGTGATCATTGTCTTTTATTTCCTTGCTAGCCAACCCTGAAAGGGAGGCCGCTTAATGTTGGCACACACACTCAATATATATATATATATATATATATATATATATATATATATATATATATATATATATATATATATATATATACATACATACATACATACACATACATACATACATACATACATACATACATACATACATACATACATACATACATACATAGGAGGTTTTCCTCCAGATCAAACACAGAAGTCTATGAGGAACTGGAAGTTTTCCTTCAAAATAGGCCCAGCTTAAATAAAAAAAAAAAAGTGTCCATGCTTTAGTGTGAACTGCAATTCAGTGTTTTTCAACTATAGTACCCTAGTGTGAACTATTAGTGCGTCACAGGACATTCCAAACGGAGTTGCCTCATTTGTATAATATTTGGGTTTTAAGGCTAAAGTGGGTACCTTTCGTGATATTTGTAACTCATATTGCACAAAAGTCATACTCTTAATAATAACGCATGTATGTATGCAGCTAGCTGGAACGAATTAAAAGGTTATTTATTACAGAAAAGTCTTGCAATAAGTTTTGCATAAACATGAGAACCATGAGAAAGTTTCTACTGATTAGAAGCCCAAGTATGAGTTACTTTTTTCCCATAACAGATTATATATTTGTTATATAGGAGCACTAACTGAAAGCATGAAACATAGAACTGTATTTAAATGTACAAATAAATTCGTTCCTTGTTCTTGGAATTCCTCACCAATTAATGAAACCTCGAACTGAGGTGTAAGTGTTCACGAGTATCAGCTATCATTCTTCAGTATCAAGAAATCCTCATGGATAATGGAATTTCTTGGTGACCAAAACTCAGTAATGCCATAAAGTGGTTCTCTAAATTAAAACCAGACAATGAACCCAAGGACTTCTGGATTATCTCGGTTGAGAAAATGAACAAATAAATGTATTATATTTTGTTTGATGAATGTAATTAGTTTAAATGCAATAGCAATAATAACCAACAGTGTATGTATAATATATTTTCTTAAGTTTCAGGAGGACTTTTGTGGATTAGACTGCCATTATAAATTGTCATGGTATCCCTTTATTTTACTTTTATTAAATTTCTGGCTTTACGAACGTGTCTATCTGAATGGTCATTACACTTCCTTCGGGTGAATTTCATCTACAGCTGACTGAGAATCTGGAACTTTCCAGAACTCGGAAGTCAAGTGTGCTAAATCTTCTCTTTTTGAACTGTAAAAGTTTGTGAAAGAGGCTTAGGAATATATCCAGTCATTATTTCGGGCAACCGTGTGTAACATTTTAGTCGAACACAGACAGGTCAATCGTGATAACTGGCTGGCGTTGATGTATGAAAAAGATACCAAATAGTGAGAATGCTGCTTGTCAACTTCTTTGTGCCTCTATTACACATGACAGTTCCTAATAGCTATTCAGCTGGGGTACTTGATTTACTATACTACTAAGATTATGTCGTCCATATATAGTTAATAAATCATCATTTGTAATAAGCCAAGGAATTATTTGAATGAAGAGTAAGTTGGTTCTAGGTGTTTCTTCTGCTTGGAAGATTGATAGGTCTGATGAGGCAAATTGTGGTACAGCTTCCTCAAACTGTGAGATACTATTTCCTCAATATCCGCTTGATTCAGGGTTGATCAATCAACAAAGTTCTGTGCGTTCCGTTGGCGCCTGGTGATTTGCATATCTTCTGAAAATAATCTTGAAGTAAGAGAAAAGTAAAAATTTGTCCTCCATTAAGGATGAGACTGTCATCATTTCTAGGCTCACCTTGATAAAAAAAAAAAAAAAAAACAGTTTACAGATGTACTGATACCCAAATGTTTCTGTGGCAATCCTTAGGTAATGTAAGTCATCAGATTGCATAGTTCTTTATAATTCCTAGCGGCTACTTTCACGTCCTATCATCAGCGAATCCATGGGTTGTTCTTTCCAGCTTGAAGTCAGTGGTTTCTCGTGTTATTAGCTCCCTGACATAGAATTTTATAAATTTAACCATTTTCCTTGTCTGGGCTTTATTAACATTTTTCTGGACTGTATCAGTATTTTTATAAACTGTCGTGATATTTCAAATTTGAAGTACGCACTAACAATGCCATGCTTCATATACCAGTTTATCAAAATACTGATACAGACAGAAAAATGTTAAAAATTAAAGGTATTCTCCTTTTACTTAAAGATTTCAGTGCTAACGAAGCATTTACGTAATAATGAAATAATAATGAAAACGGCATTTATAAAAAAAACTCTATTGACAATACCTGAAGCTGTGTCTGCTATAACAAACCCCATGTATGTTATGTGACAAATTCTAAATCGGCAAAACTAGAAGTGTATTAGAAAAGGGAAATAAACAAAATAAGAATGCATAAAATATGCAGATAACAACACAGTAGTTTTGCTCTTGTTAGCTAAAACAATTATGCTATCAAGTGGAAATGTTCTAAAAAGATTTGTGTACGCTGATAATATGTAGGGACACAGTACTGAGTGTAGTTTTAATATAGAAATTTATGAGAAGTGTATGAATATCAGCTTGTTGTTTCATATTCCTGTATGTTCGTTTCTACTGTTTGCCACCATAGCGTATACATATACAGTATATAATGCAAAAATCAACTGCTTTTGATAAAATAGATTGTATAGAGGAGTCATTCCTGTTCAAAGAACAGACTGACTATCCACGGATGTTCCAGGATGTTCCCTAATGCCCTCCCTGTATTACTAGGGATGAATGTGGTTATGTTCAGGTCCTCTACAATTCCACCTCGGATGACCCAGGATTGAAACACTATGGCTTTTCCACGGAAGTTTTGTACTTGCTCAAAACCGCAAGGGCTCGACGGCGTTCTAGTAGGCCAAGGCTTTACAAAGGTTCTCTACGGATATCCAACGTTTCTCACGGTTTTTCTTCCTTGGCTATCTAACTGTGTAACGTCGGCATAGTTATCCCATCCACACTGTCTTCTGTTTTTATCCTATATATATATATATATATATATATATATATATATATATATATATATATATATATATATATATATATATATATATACTCCTTTGGCAACCGTGCCTGTCCTTACTGCTTCCGCAATTGCTACATCGGCAATGAGTGATTCCGTATGCACATCAAAAGTCTTGGATCACCTGGCTCCAATTTCTTATGAAACAATGCAAATACCCTAAGTATCCCAGATGAATAATTATAATATCCGTACCTACAAGGATCCGAGGGCATATTTCAAGGATGACCCAGATGTTTTAAATGGTCTAATCCGATACTAACCAGCACATGTGGGGTAATAAACTGAGATGGTGAGGTGAAGGCTTTACACTGTGCCTTCTCTGCATGTGAGTCTTTGTAATGAAAAGTCAGTCCTGCCCGAGAGCTGTAGTTAATTATTTTGCTTTTAAACGCCAGTTAAATTAACATGCATGCGTGCATTCACACTTATATTATGGATATTATACACCCCAAGCGACTTTTTCTCCTTATAATGGGATGGTACTAGACGAGCAGCTTCTTCTGGTTCTCAGCAAGCAATATATATATATATATATATATATATATATATATATATATATATATATATATATATATATATATATATATATATATATGTGTGTGTGTGTGTGTGTGTGTGTGTGTGTGTGTGTGTGTGTGTGTGTGTGTGTATCATCGTCATCATCGCCTTCAATACAACGTGATTCAGAGGGAGGATTATTTGGCTATAAATACACTAAAGGATAGCCAGTTCCTCCTAGCACACAATTCTTAGCTGACTAAGGATAGGAAAAAACCTTGCAAGAGTACACTTGTCAAAGGTGAAAACTGAGAAATAATAGAAGAGATAAAGAAGTCCATCTAGACCAGAAATTTCTCAGAACAAAGAAGAAATCATTGCTGAAGAAATCAGAAAATTGTTTTTCGAGAGTAACGGAAAGTGGCAAATATGAAAACGGAAACTTGGAAATATAACAGGTGAGGAAGTAAAACCAGTGGTAAACAGTCTAATTTATATATATATATATATATATATATATATATATATATATATATATATATATATATATATATATATATATATATATATATATATATATATATCGTCAAGATTGAGAGTAAAGAACTACAAGAAAGTCTGACTTAAGTTCTGTCGAAAATAGAAGGAAACATAATTCATCCAAAAAAAAGGAAAGAAATGACACGTCTGTCATTGCATAAAAAGTAAAGAAGATTTTAAAAACAGTAGGGGAATGTTTAGAACGAATGGGGTAGGAAAAATCTTTGGAAAAAATCTGGAGAGGAAAATCAAAAGAGATAATGAAGAGGTAAAATGAGTAGGTTCCAAAGTGGAGGCAATGAAACAAGGACAGTCAGCTAACAATGAAGACGATGAGTAAAAAAGATAAAGCAAATTATGCCGATATAAAAGCACACTTAAGAGGAAAATACGTGGATGAGGTTTCTGTTCTCTGTATGCAAGGTAACAAGGGTCCTTTAATCTCATGCAATAAATAAATAGATAGATAAATAAATGAATAAATAAATAAATAAATACATTTTAAAAAGCGGGTCGCCGAATAGGTAAACAGAAACCTCGCAAATTATGCAGTATATTGTCGACAATAAGTTAGTAATTTGCAGTTGAAACACTTGTCAAAAATAAGGAAAGAAAATGCATCTACCAGCAATTAGCTAATTTGCCCACAGACTGGTTTTGTGGACTGAACAACTAGGAATCAGAAACCCGGAATTCGCCCCGGACTATGTCAGGAACCATCCCGTCGACGGTTGATCGATTCAGCTGGTAAAAGAGTAGGCCTATAGGCAATCCTTTAAGGGGCTCGTACCTCGTGCAATTCCCTTGCATGTTTACAGTACTAATGTTAATATATGTTTCACTTTTGATTTTATGTAGTCTGAAAATTCTTTTACTGATCATTTTCCGCTCTTCAGTTTTCCCTTTGATGAGTCTTGAAATGAGAAAGACGTCATATACGGCAAGCCATTGTCTTCGTGGTGAGGCCGTTGAACAACAGAATCTGCTTCTCAGTTCATCGTAAGTTGGGCACTACAGTAGGGTATTTTTAATCTTCTACATCACATGATAGGCATCTAGTATAATCTTAGCATATCTTTTCAGATTTCCAAGTTCTTGTGTATCCCATATCTAACAATAATGTCAGTTTTTTGTAGTTTTTATTAGATGAGGTTGTCGTTTCCTCCATTTTTTCTACCCTCACTGTGTCTCGATCATAACTTTCTTTTTATTTTCTAACTAAGTTTTCTTCATTTTCTTTCACTCGAATTTTGATTTAATTCTACCAGGTATTCTTTTCCTCGGTTGATCTTCATAGGACTTATTCTCCAGCTGGTCTGTAGTTATTAAATCCAGAAGATCAAACAGTTTATTTTTCACGTCTTGTCATAATGGATGATGAGCTTTTTTCCTAATCTCATTACAAAGCAGGCAGTATATCCTGGAGCTTTAAAAATGTCTTCGTTTACATACTGTAACTTTTTTGGGCGAGGGGGAGAGGCTTCTAATTTCTAGTTCTATTTTATTACTTCCATGGGTTGCACGAAGCAGACTGCAAATTCTCAGTCTGTTTTGCCACTTTTTATTTTATCGCAGTATTTGTTTTTATTCGGTGAAAACACATATTTAAACTGATTTGTTTGAGATCAAACCTATCATATATTATATAACATTCTTTCCTTTGTTTATGGTGGGTCCGCAGATAGATGTTATTTTTAATTATAATTTTAATGATTTGTTTTTATCTTCAAGTACGTGAGATTAGATTACTCTTTTATCACCTTATGTAATATCTGCTATATTGAACTGATAATTTGCAAACTTTACCTGCTTATGGACGGCTGAGTCCATCACATCATCTTTGTATATCTATGAATGTGATTGCTCTATCTGTGACGTTTATTCAATTGCTCGTCAGAATTTTAGTTACCGCGCATAGCACCAAATTTACTTGAAAATTCAGGATTTCAAGGCATTTCAAGAAATTCGTATATATCTTTTAAAGAATATGTAAAAATTAACAACTTTTGCATTAAAATTTTAGAGAACGAGTGACAAGTACATGTTACGAATTTTAAGGAATATGATGTAAAGAAAGTAACCAATGTGAACGTTAGTGTACACGAACGATACCTTGACGCGCAAGCATATGTATGTTGACTGTGGTGCAATTGTTATCTCGAATATTCGTAAACATATGAAAATTAATTATGGGGAAAGACAAATGTGGACAACGGACGAAAGGCAACAAAAAGGTACGTGATGTGACATGGATTCATAGAAATTGTGTCGTAGTGGCACAATACGTCAAAGCTAGGCTAACAGTTTACTATCCCAGCCTACGTTGACCTAAGAAGGCATACGCATAGGCTGGACGAACTCAGGATACGGTATAACGTAGGGTGAAGTAACTTGGTAACCTATACCGTTATTAAAATGTGGTGTAATTGCGTGCAATTACGACAGTGCATACTTGAACGAGTTTCCCCAAGCATTGTAAAGTAATCTACTTCTCTGCTGAAGTCTAAGGATATAGCCTAAGCCTAAATAATAAAAGTATCGGTGGATTAAGTTTTTAAATTATTTTTACTTTGCTTTCATTGAACGCAAAGTTCAGCCATGGCTCCACAAGTCTGTACTGATTAAAAATAGATTAAAGACAAATTTCAATAAGGATGTATCCTAACACAAATTAACCTTAACCTATCCTATCCTGTGTTGCCCTGCCCCGATCTAGCCAGAGTGTCCTTTGGGTAGATCTAAGTAGTAACTCCTTGGCGGCAATTTCCTTTTAACTTTACTTGTTCTACAGTTTTATGGTTGCTAATTATGGATTTATCTTCAATTTTTGTCACACGAATGTAATTAATCCCTGAAGTCCATCCAGCAAGGGGTTTCCATATGCAATTTTCACAAGACAGAGCATAGGTATGTCTGTTTGGAACGGTTCATATCCTGTCCGGCAAGTGCAATAACTTTTTAATGTATGGGTACCCCCCCGGGTGTAGGTAGTTAACCCTGCTCACTTTCAGGGAAGAGAGGAACAACTTGGCAAAGAGCCTCAGTTTGTTTCTGCTGGCTTATGACAAAGGTTGTGAGCTCTCAGCTAATTTTGGAATTCGTTTGCTTTACTGGTTGTTGGTTTGAGACAAATTGATGAAGTATGTTTTCCTTTTGTTAGTGTTCGGCAATTTAGTAGGTTTTCTTAGAAAACCAAAGTTTTCATAGTTTTGACATCATTGTTGAATAGGTTTTCTTAGAAAACCAAAGCAAAGGCTTTTTCAGTGATTTTGAATTGCTTCTTTCATCATTGAATGAGTAGACTTGTTTTTTCAAATTAAGACTTTTTACAGTTTCGGTAAATTTATCTAATATTTTTACTTGTTCTTTGTCCATGTCTTAAGAGTTACGACTCAATATTGTACTGTATGCTGCCTGTCAGTTTTTCTGCTGACAATCAATCGTTTTTTCGTTGCAGCAAAAAATGGCTGATTGGTTGCTTTGTTTCAGAATATGATTTTGATTGACTTTCACAAAAGCGAGTTGAGTAGATTCACGTACCATTGTTCTCCGCCTTACATGAGGCTATTGGTCGTTTCATGGACAAAATCTGTTCTTTCTTCGTGACGACATTTAGTACTTATCATAAGTGAAGTGGTTAACGAAAAGGGTAACATTGTGCTGAATGAGTAGACTTAGGGATTTCCAAAACAATGGAAAGTCATAAATTCTCATCTATTCAAATTAATCATTTATGCGGAAGAAATAAAGGTCAGATTCAGTACACAGAAAAATGGGAAAAGCAACAGTTAGGATGATAATAAGACTACAGTTAGTCAGGAATCTGCTAGGTCTAATAGTAGCATTGATATTCCTCTTGTATCTGTTCCTTTAATGTCCCCTGTTCCCAGTTCTTGAGCTTTACCACCTGATCCTTTACCTGGCTCCCTCTCTTCTGACCCCAGTGCCATTGCCAACCTTGAGTCAAGATTCAGTTGGAAGTTTGAGTTGATCATGGAACCTATGGCCCAATCAGGGACTTCAGTTCGTGCCTTTATGGACCAGGTGAGTAAAGTGAGTGCTGATAGTGCTATTGAAGTGTTGGTGGAGGAGCTGGCTGCCCTTCCTGCCAATTCTCCTAGGCAAAGATCCCTGGCACACCCCTGAACTTGGGAGAAGCTGAGTGGCTCTCAAGCACCCAGTAGCTCCTGAGGGCCCAGCAGTGCCTAGTAGCTCCCGATTGCCCTGTCTCCTCTTCTAAGCGCTCGACACCAGCTCCAGCTTTTGCAGCACCAGCTTTCTTGCATTAGGCTCTTGCTCCTTCAGCTGTGGATCAGTCTTTGGCTCTTATCCAGCAGTGACTGGATGACATCCTAGGTTTTTTTGAAGAAGACTCCCTCTGCCGCTAAGTCTGTTACAGAATTATCCTTATCACCAGTGTCGTCTGTTGAGGAGGAGTTGAATAAGGATTTGGACGAAGATCCCTCTCCTGCATTTCCTGCTTCGTAGTTGTCCTGCTTTTCTCTTGCCAGCGGCTCCATCCTCACCTTCTTCCACGCCCCAGATGAGCAGTGGACCTGTGGAGTCTTCCAGGTTGCCCAAAATGGTGCTGTCTACTTCGACAAGGATGGCGCTGAGCAAAATAGAGAATTGGCTCTCAGTCAAGAGGGAGCAAGGGAAGGCCTCCTTCAGTTACCCCTCTTCCTGGCTGTCACACAGAAGACATTCTTCTTATGCCACCAGAGAAGCTCCTTCTTTGGGTGCCACTGCCTCCTCCCAGGGATACTACCCCGGGCTCACTGATTTCTCACGGAGGTCGGCCTTTTCAGCGACCAAAGTAATGTTTTCCGCAGCGGAAATTGATCATTTGCTTAGGAATCCGCTCATAGTTTTTGAAGCAGTTAGTTTTTTGGATTGGTTGGTGGGCTCTCTTGCATGGAAGATACAGGACTGCTTTTCTTTCCCTGCAGACTTCGACTTGGATTTTCTTGTGGTCCTTCTTGTGCTGATAAAGGCATCAGAGACGGGTCTTGAGAGTTAGCCTCTCTTTTTACAGTGGGTGTTTTGAAGAAGAGGGAACTGTCGTGTTCATACACCACCAAGGGAGCTACTACAGCTCAGAAGTCTGCGATCCTTTTCTCCCCTCACGTTTGCGATTATTTGTTCCTGCAATTGATGGTTAATGAGACTGCGTCGACCTTGCAAAAGAAGCTGACTCAGGACCTTTTGTCGCAGTCTTCAGGGCGCCCAAATGGATCTTCCCTCTTTCAGTACCAGGTCAGCCTCCCCTCTGCAGCCTTATCGCTTTCGTGGAGGTCAACAAAAGTCTCAATCTAGACCTCAAACCAATGTCTGTTTTTTGTCTCGATCCATTAAGAAGTCCTCAACTAGGTCTTCCTCAAGGAAGTGAAGACAAAGTCCTCTGTGCCCCAGTAGGTGCCAGGCTCCTTCTGTTTTGGGAGAGGTGGAGTGGGAAAGGAGCAGAGAAGTGAATTGTGAAAGTCCTAAGGGAGGGCTACTCTATTCTGTTTGGGAAAAAACCTCTATTAGTCAAGAAGTCCATTGTCTTTACTACCAACTCTGTAGGCTCAGAGAGGTTTATAGCCCTCTTGGAGGAAGTTTCCTCCCTCTTCAGAAAGAGGGCAGTAGAGGTAGTCAAAGATGTGAGCTCAGAGGGGTTCTACACTCATCTCTTTGTAGTCCCCAAGTCTTCAGGAGGGTGGAGACCGGTCCTCAAGTATTCACTCACATTCTTGCCCCTCTTGCAGGGTGGCTTCATCTCATGGGCATCAACATCTCACTCTACTTGGATGATTGGCTCCTTCACTCCCCAACAAAGGAACAATGCATGGAGAACCTTTGAAAGACCCTTCTTCTAGCCCAGGTTCTAGGCTTATTAATCAATCTTCAGAGGTCCCAGCTGGTTCCGTCGCAGGAGATAGTATATTTGAGGATGATGTTGAACTCGCAGATTTTTCGGGCTTTTCCGTCCCCCAAGAGAATGGAATCCTGTCTATAAATGGTAGACGAGTTCCTCTCCCTTCAGACCTGCTCAGTCAACAAATGGATGAGTCTTCTCGGGACTCTGGCATCCATAGAGCAGTTTGTTTCCCTGGGGAGGCTTCATATGAGAGTTCTATAATTCTTCCTCAGAGCCAGCTGGGACAGGAAAAGTCACCCAGACACTTTTGTTTTTTCTGTGACCCAGGAGGTCAAGAGGCACCTGCTTTGCTAGAGTTCCAAAGACAAGTTGCTGAAAGGGATGCCCCTTCTCACTCAGAACCCCGACCTAAACTTTTATGCAGACGCGTCAGACATAGGCTGAGGAGTTCTTCTGGGAGACAGGGAAGTCTCTGGAACATGGTCACCAGAGCATAAAAAATAGCACATATATGTGAAAGAATTAAAGGTGATTCACTTGGGGTTGCAATCCTTTGCTTCAGAGGTGTTCGGCAAGATGGTGGCGGTCCACTCGGACAATACCACAGCCCTATCTTATATCAGCAAGAAAGGGGGAACATATTCTTTCTCCCTCTGCGAAGCAGTGAGGGATCTTCTCCTGTGGACAAACCGGAATCTGACAAGAATCATGACCAGATTTGTCCAAGGCAAACTGATTGTCTTAGCAGACCAGCTGAGCAGACACAATCAGGTCATCCTCACAGAGTGGACTTTAGATCCACTAGACTGTCTAGACCTATGGAAACTGTAGGGAAGACTTATGCTGGACCTCTTCATGACTTCCAGGAACCATCGTCTCCCTTTGTTTTGTTCGCCAGTTCCAGATCCCTTAGCATGGGCAACGGATGCCATGCTGCAGGACTAGTTGAACAAAGACCTGTATCCCTTCCCTCCATTTGGCATGATAAGAGAAGTCCTGAACAAGCTCCAGTCCCACCAGAATGTGTCATTGACGTTATTAGCCATATTTTGGCCTGTAAGCGAGTGGTTCCTGGAGCTTCTGGTAGACTTCCCAAGGCTTCTACCACAAAAGCACAATCTTGTCAGACAACCCTACTTCAGATGGTTTCATCGAGGGTTGTCCACTCTAGCTCTGACAGGTTACAGACTGTCAAGAAACTCCTCAGAGTTAGAGGATTTTCAAAAGTGGCTGCAACAGCTACTGTGAAATGTAGACATCAGTCATCCAGTAACGTTTACCAGAACAGGTGGTCTATCTTCTGCACATGGAGCAGAAGAAATGGCATTTCATCTTCTCAGGCAACTGTAACAAATCATGGATTTTCTGTTATTTCTGAGGACCTCGAGAGGCTTGTCCTCTTCAACTATTAATGGCTACAGCACCATGCTCAGCTCTGTTTTTCGGCATAGTGGCCTGGACCTATTCACAAATCAGGACCTCTCAGATCTTATTAAGTCATTTGACACTTGTAAGCAGAGGAATACAGAGCTAATATCGTGGAATTTAGATGTTGTCCTAAAATGGCTCTCAGGTCCTCATTTTGGACGCCTTAGCTCCACGTCCTTTAGAAATCTTACTAAAAAGACCCTCTTCTTGGTAGCCTTAGTAAAATTAAGGTGAAGATTACTGTTTTAAGCTTCTCTGTTTTTTCTGTCTTTATGAGTTTTATTTCAACTGGGAGTTTCCTAATTATCCTTAGTATTTTCACCTTGATATCAGTCATACAGCCCAGTTCCAAAGTTCATAAATTTCTTTATTTTTAAATTTGCATTTCAGTGCTTTATATGTTGAAAAGTGTAAAAGAGGCGAGACTCTTGCGAGACTCTTACCAAAGAATAAACCTGCTCCTGTAAAATGGTTTACTCAGATTTCTTATTTGTGGCAATATATTTGATATGTATTAATATTTTTGCATTCATTTTTGTACTTTGCTTCCTTGCGCAATATAAGAATGAATATTATGCACATTGTGATTACAATAATTGTGTTGTAAAACCTAATTTCTCTTTTCTCAAAAGCTGACTGGTCAAAAGGCCAAAGTGCTCTATTCATCTAGTTTTAGTTGCAACATTGTATTTCAGTGTTTTTGAATTTATGTTGATTCCATTTCTGTTATATATGGTTATCAATTATCATCAACTTATTTTATTCTTTTATACTTATTTACAGCCTTCTAGTAGTGGGAGAACAGCAGAGTTATTGGGTGGTGCCACAGGTTTTGTCGGCTTCAGTGCCTTACAGGATTTGGGGTATGTTCCTGCTGCTTCACAGGGAGTACTTACGGATGACAGCGCTATTTCAACTGAATTTCGGGTTACTCTGAGGAAAATGACCAAAAAAGATGCTACCACAAAAATTAAGGTATTGGGAATATGTTTTGCTTTTTGTAAGATGCATTCAGTTTAGAATATTGTTCAAATTTTTGCTTTATAAATTACTTCCACCTCTTTTTATTTAGGCTATAAGGGTTAGGTCCCAGATCCCCTTCCAGTGAATAACAGCTTTTTGCAGGTTCATGTTATGATTAACATAATCTGTCTGAAGCTGCTTCAATCTACCGTAGGCTAGGGTATGCATGAATGATATCTTCAGAATTACTATTAAAGTTCTCACGTACCCTGTACTTCATAGTATTGTAACTAGAAATTTTGCAAATATCTTTTGAAAGAATTTAAAAGTGCATTTTTTTTTTTGCAAAATAATCTTTCAATACCAAAATAAGTGATAAAAAATGTTAAGATCTGTAGGCAGTATCAATTTGCCCCCTTTTTTTTTTTTTTTATAGCTTCAACCCACGTCCTCCTCAGGCTTCCTCAGAAGGGACCAGCATTGGCTCTTGCAATTCTAGGGACTACCTTGATCTTCCAAGTCACAACTTGACTGTAGCTCTCATAGCCTTACTAGCTCCCATTGTATGCCTCTTTTGGATGTGTAATTGTATTTTTTGCATCCCAAGGCCATGTTCTGGACTGTTTTTGTCCTTTCTAAGCATGTTAGAAAGCTTAGTACTGTTTTCTACAAAACCTCTGAATCCAGCATTGGTGATCTTGGGAACTTCTGTGAGCCCTGGAATTTGTGGCTGAAACTCTCCTTCTGATAAGTAGCTTATGGTTGGGCTTCCTTGCTTATGCTGTCTTGCCCTGCTCCTCTTCTGTAGGGCCCTACCCTCATTCTTCTCCATTTGCTTCCCTCAAATTGCCAGAATCTTCTTGTTTCAAGAGCTCTTTTTCATGTTAGCTTTGACAGGATCCTGGTCAACAGAGATATTTTATCGGAGGTCCTCACACAGCCCATGCATGGTCAAGGTTCAAGCACCCTTCTTTTCTCAGCTGTTCATTCTAACAGGCATCTCCCTGCTATATTTTAAAGCAGGATATTGATGTTGGCAAGTTTCTTTCACTTGATTTTATATATGCGTGTGATGCAGACCAGTTGGGTCTTGTTGTTGAGGCAGGTCATTTGTTACAGGTCAAGAGGTCCTGGTCAATCATCTTCCATCTCTTCATGACTTCATTCCTCATCCCAAAGTACTCTTGGAGGTATTCATTTTTCAAAGTACCCTCCTTGTGCCTCAGGTGCTTTGTATGTGTACTAATTAGGGTTATATCATCCATCACATTCATTACCAATTGATGTTGCCTGAGTTTCCCAGTTTGTATAAAAACAATTTATTGTAACGATGTTTTTGTTATTACAAACCCTTTAATCATAATAAGCATGAATCACATTTTATGTTGCAGGACAAAGCAAATGAGCCTTTGAAGAGAACAGTAGACACAGATGTAAGAAGTCCAGTCTGTGGGGATTGGAATTCTTACTTCTGTGCCTTCATCATGTGGTCATATCATTGTGCATGGTTTATATAAAATTTATGAGAATTCTGACCATTCTTTCTATTCAGAACTTCTAAGACTACACAATTCACCTTGTAGCATTGGACATGCAGTTCATTTCAAGTCTTACCATTTCTTTAGTGAGATTCATGTAGTTGAAATATTGGAACTTATGAAGTTTAAACATAGTGCAAATGCAGTATTATTGAGCAGGTTCACATGAGCCTTGTTTCACAGTTTTAATGGTTTTGTCTCCTTTGTTTTTCTTTGTAATTTCTCTTTTGTAGTGTATTCTTTTTCTCTTTTCTTACTGGGCAGCTTTCCTTATTGGAGCCCTTGGCTTGTAGCATCCTACTCTTCCAATTAGGGTTGCAGCTTAGATAATAATAATAATAATAATAATAATAATAATAATAATAATAATAATAATAATGATAATAATAATAATAATAATAACAACAGTAGTACTGTAGTAGAAGTTTATTACACTAGTAATGACAAGAATTTACTCCTCACAAATCTCTTTTCTTTTGTTGCTCTCTTCCTTCAGTTTCTACCATACTAAGTTATATGAAAGCATTAGTTCAGTACTGAGAGGATTTTATTGCCAAAGTTGGGCATGTTTAGAAATAATTTTTTGTAATTTTACTTTTTTTTATGAAGAAAATAAGAAAGGTCTTGATATTTAGCAGAGTGTTGCCAACAAAGTCTATGACAAATAGAGAATGACAACATGTTTACACAGTTGTTTTAGTTCCCTATGAAATGAACTTTTGCACCCCCCAGGGTTATTCAGTTTAAGGTGTTTTTGGCTTAAATCATTTGTATTCAGAATTCCAGATTTCATATAAGTAACTCAACAAGTAATTACGTAGCTATAGTTTCTGACTTGCGCGGCAGCCTTTTCTTAAAAATTTGCGGTAGCGCTTCAGTTGTTTTGTGTAGGTGACTAACCCTGCCCACCATCGGGGAACATTGGGAACGACTTGGCAGACAACCTCAATTTGTTTCTGCCGACTCTTGAGTAAATATCAGGTTGTTAACAGCAGCTTTTTTCATGGTTTTCTGTTGTCTTTACTGGATTTTGGTGAATTATTGCTGTTGTATTTTTAGTAGCCTTCACGCTTGTTCAGCTTATTAGTATCCTGTAGGATCAGGATAGTGTTTTTTACTGATTATGTGTGCTTCTAGTTCTTCTAGTTTTTGCTACTGCAGCGAAGGTTGTAAAACCAGATTGATTAAATCTTGCTATGATTCACATACATTTTGCAGCAAGTGTACGGGGAAGGAGTGTAGTAGGGAGTAAACTTGTGCTGAATGTAATGACTGGGACGAGAAAAAGTGGAAAGTACTTAGATCTCACCTAGACAAGTTAGAAAGGAATAGGAAGAGGAAAGCGGCCTCTAGAGCCAAGAGACAAGTGTCACTTAACCTAAAAACCACTCCTAAACCTAGTTTAGGAAGTCTTGCTATTCCTTCTTCCCCTATCCCCACTTTTTCTCCTGTTAGTAGCCCTCCTACTATTAACCTGCATGTACTCCCATGCCTGGTTCCCTTGCTTCTGACCCTAATACCATTGCCAGTCAGGAAGCTAGGTTTGACAAGAAAATTAACCTGGTTGTTAATACAGTGTGGGTGTTAGGACTGTCACTGCAAGTGTTAATGAGCAAAGTGTATGCGGAAAAAGTGACGAGACAGTGTTGTGCAAGTGGAGGAGGTGGCTGCTCATCCCGCCAGTTCTCCTAGACAGGTTCCTGTCCTGCTCCCCTGAACCTAGGAGAAGACATGTCAGAAGTTCAAGGGAGGCCGTTGGTGTTTGCCCACTGGTAGTTGTCTCCTCAGTCAGGCCTGTTGTATGTTCCGAGGTATCAACAGACAGCCACTGGAAAGGCGTCTAGTTGGATGTACACCAGTTGTCGTTTAGTTCTGACAATTCTGGCGCAGACAGGAAGCGCCATAAACACTTTCTTGATTCGTCATGTCTGCTGAAGAGACATCCAGGTGATGTTGGTCATCGTTCTCCACTTCCTGGTAAGTGGTAAATGAAGGCTAGCCTCAGCCCACAGCCATCCTGCAATTATGCTGTGGACCCCTCTGTCCCTGCTTCAGTCCAGCATCTGCTTTCCACATGGGACAGTCCGGAAGCCTTCTCTCCTGAGCGCCCAGCTGTTGAGCGCCCTTACTTGGCTTCCAAGAGCCCAATGAATCCTCTCAGGCACCTTTTGTCATTGTCCAAACACCTGGCTCCTCTAGAGCACTTGCCGCCACTTCCCAAGCTCCCAGTGCCAGCTCCTGAGCACCTGGCGCCAACTCTTCAGTACCAGCCTCCAGCTCCTGTAGGTCAAGACGAGCCGTCAATTGGCTCCCAGTAAACAATAGTTGGCTGAAATAATGAGCTTGAAGAAAGCTCCTTCCGTCTCCAAGCCTGCTCATGATACAACCCTGTCTCCACTCTCCTCAGGAGAAGAGGAGTTTGATCAAGAACCTGCTCAATCTTCAGCCTGTGCAGCTCTTCTTCAGTATCTGCTGGCGAACATTCCCTCCTTTTTCACCCCAGTCTTGCCTGCATTGATCTTTCTGATGAGGAGTCATTCAGATGACAGGGCTAGGCTCCCCAAGGTTGTGCTTTCTTCGTCTTCTGTGAAGGCTCTAGAGAGATTGAGGATTGGCTTTCTGGTAAGAGGGAGCAAGGCAAGGTGTCCTTCACTTTCACTCACTCGCACTTTCCCTCACTCGTGCTTAGTCTGTAGGAGATATCTTTCCTATGTCACTGGGAAAGCTTCTTCTTTGGGAGTCGCTGCCTCCTCCTAAGGGGACTCCTCCGCCTCGTCAACTCTTCCCGTCATTCTGGGTTCTCGTTGGCGAAGATAATGTTTCATTGGCGGAACTAGACCACTTTGTTAAGGATCTCTTCAAGGTGTTCGAAGTCTTTAGTTTCTTGAACTAGACAGTTGGAACACTGGTCAAGAAGAATGAAGACTTCAGTGCTTAGTGGGAGACATTGCCTCGGACTGGCTGGGAGTTCTGTCCTGCGCAGACAAGGCAATTAGAGATGGCTCTCTTGAACTCGCTGCTCTTTTCTCCTTGGGAGTTCCTTTACAACTAAAGGGGTCACTCAGACCCAGAAATTGGCTCTCTTGTTTTTGCCATTGGATCCTCATCACCTGTTCCCCCAGGACACTGTGAGGGAAATTGTTTCAGACCTCCAAAAGAAGTCTACCCAGGATCTTCTGTCACTATCTTCCAAATGTCCCAAGGATTCATTTGCGTTGGCTCCCAAGAAGGCCTCTCCACTCAAGCAGTCCTTTCGTGGAAGTAAGCCCAAGTCACAGCCTGAAGTCCCACTCCAATGTTCGCTTCTCGGCCAGATCCATCAGAAAGATCTCAACAAAGTGTGTGCCTAAGAAATGAGTAAGAAGTCCTTCATGTGCCAGTGGTGGCCAGACTTCTCAAGTTTTGGTAGAAGTGGAAGATCAGAGGTGCAGAACTGTGGATTATCAAGGTTCTGAAGAAGGGCTGTGCCATCCTGTTATTGAAGAGCCCCCTTTAGTCACTTCTCCCATCATGTTGATGGCTTACTCAAGAGGCTCAGTGAAACATTCAGCTGTTTTGGAAGTCTCCCTCATTCTAAAGAGGGCCATAGAAGAGGTTGAGGACATAAGCACAGAGGGCTTCTACAACCATCTTTTTGTGGTTCCCAAAACATCAAGGGGTTGAAGACCAGTCCTTGATGCAAGCGCCCTCAATCTGTTTGTCTGGAAGACAATGTTCAAGATGGAGATGAACCATTCAGTCCTTTCATCCATTCACCAGGGCGATTGGATGATAACTGTGGATATGCAGGACCCATACTTCCACATCCCCATCCATCTGGACTCGAGGAAGTATCTAAGATTCGTCTTCCAGGACAAAGTCTTTCAGTTTTGGGCTCTTTGCTTCGACCTCTGTACAACACCTCAAGTGTTCACTTGAGTCCTTGCTCCTCTAGCTAAATGGCTCCATTTGATAGGCATAAACATCACTCTGTACCTGGATGACAGGCTTCTTTGATCCCCTTCGAGGGAGACGTGCACGAAGGACTTGTACAAGATTCTTCTCTCTCAGGAACTGGGCATTCTCTTCAACTTCTGGAAATCCCAGTTGACCCCGTTGCAAGAGATCCCCTATTTGGGGATGACTCTCAACTCTTGGACTTTTCAGGCTTTTCTGTCTCCCAAGGGAA
This sequence comes from Macrobrachium rosenbergii, assembly GCF_040412425.1. Taxonomy (NCBI): domain Eukaryota; kingdom Metazoa; phylum Arthropoda; class Malacostraca; order Decapoda; family Palaemonidae; genus Macrobrachium; species Macrobrachium rosenbergii. The sequence continues at coordinate 25,893,460 of NC_089762.1, forward strand.
TCACCAGCTATCTTCAGATGGTCCACAATTTTCTAGCCCTCTCGTCTTGCTTGGCCTGTCAGTGGACAAGCCTGCTGGGGACTCTGTCGTCCATCGAGACGTTTGTCAGGCTGGGCAGGCTTCATATGGGAATCCTTCGATTCTTCCTCAAGGCCAACGGGGACAGGAAAACACAGCCGTATGCCTACGTGTTTCCTATAACCCCAGAGGTCAATTCGGACCTGGTATGATGGCTGTCCGAAGAAAGACTTTCAGAGGGAAAGTCTCTTCATCCTCTGAGCCCTGACCCAGACTTCTACTCAGATGCATTGGACCTAGGCTGGAGAGCCCTTCTGGGGAACCAGGAAATTTCAGGGATGTGGTCCCTGGAAGAACAGAACCTTCACATAAATGTCTGAGAGCTGAAAGTGGTTCACTTGTAACAATGCTAGCAAAATTTCTGTTTCTAAGTCATTACCATATCTTAATGTTTTGAAGTAGAATATGTCCATGTCTCCCGCCTCCTTTCAATGTGGGATTCAGCGATGTAATTACTTGGTAAGTTACTTATATGAGTTAGTTAGTTATAAATGATTTGCTTAACCAGACCTCTGAAGTTACTTATATGAAAATGATATTTTCATAATAAAATTAAGTTTCATATATACTTACCAAGTAATTACAGAATCAGAGCCTGTCCTCCCCACCTCTCATGGACATAAGGTCACAAACAAATTGAGGTTGTCTGCCAAGTCATTTCCAGTGTTCCCCGATAGTGGGTGGGGCTAGTCACATACACAAAACAATTGAAGTGCTACCGCGAATTTTTAGAAAAAGGCTGCCGTGTGAGTTAGAAACTATAGCTATGTAATTACTGTACTTGGTAAGTATTTATGAAACTTAATTTTATTATGAAAATATTTTTATTTGCTGAATTCAGCATTTTACAAATTGGATTTCATTCATTCAATCTTGTATTGTACAGCATTATGTTTCCTTGGTCTAAAAAGTGTTCTTGCTCTTACCAGCCTGCCAGTTAAATGCAAGAATTTGCCTGTTCTGCTAGATGCAAGCAAAGGCTTAGAAGACCACATTGTTTTGATTTATTGATAGACATGTCTAATTGAGACATGCAAAAATGGCACTCTTGAGAATGTTATTTATATTCAAAGTAAAGAAATGATCTGTATGTTTGAAAAAATTTTTGATTTCTTTTGAAGGTATTACATTTAGCTTCTTAACAAAGTGATGTCTTATTTTGAAAGGTGTTTATCGGGATAAACTTACTGTTTATCCATGTGATTGTGACTGGCAATAGTGGTGGTGTATTATCATAGGTGTACACCAGTACAATAATAGCTTGACTTATTAACTTTGCAAGCAAATTAATCAATAAAGACTACATTTTTTTCATAATTGTTTTCTCTTTTATAAGGTACAATGCTATCTGAACACAAAGTACACTAGGAATTATGTAAAGGAATGTAGTTAACATTTACATAAGACACTTAAATATAAATGGTTATGCATAATGTAGTCATTATCATGACCCAAACATTAGATAATGTGCATGATACAATGTTTTATAATTTCTAAGTTTTCTTATAGCCAGTTTAGTATACAATATTAACAAAGAGGTATTAAACTTTCATTTCTGAGGTAAAGGCAAATTGTAAGGTTGAATTCACAAAATTTGTAAGTCAGCCTTTTTTTATCAAATGTGTGGACTAAGAAGTTTGTTAATACTTTCAATTACTCATTTTCAGGCATTACAGGAGTTTGAAACCCTTTGTGGAAGTGAAGATCTAGAATCGGTCAAATCGGCACTGCCATTCTGGCCACGGATATACGCTAAATTGTCGATTGATGCAGAAAGAAGGGTAAGCACCATACTGGTGGATCATTGTCCATGGGAAATGTTATACTGTTAACTGAATTGTAATTTAGTAGTAAAATATGTATTGGTTCACATTTCCACTCTGATTTTTCCCCCTTTTCCTGCTCCATCTTTTCTTCTGTACAGCATAACTGTATCATTGATTTTCTCAGTATGTATATTTCCCATGTTTTCACAATAATGCTTACAATTCCACTTCCAGCATTGTCAACTGCTTTACAGTGTTAGTTTGGATTTCATCCTGGGCAAATCTGCTCTGTAAGAGAAGGGATGCAGCTTTCACCAAGGTTGCCTGTTTAATCGCCACTGACTGGCTATTAGCTTTGAGAAATTGGGATATTCTGAACTCCCAATATCTCTTCCCTAAAGATCAGCTTGACATTGCTATTGAGAGACATTGGGCTGATAATAAATAATGATAGACTGGTTCATCAAGCAGTTTCAAAGTCCTCTGGATCTTCTCGCTATGTCATCTCAAGAACCAAACCTCATGCTCCCAAGAAGACTTCAAGTGTAGCATGTACAAGCAGACAGTCAATCTGCTCAATCACTGTCTAAGAAAGTTCCCCAGCAAAGGCCCTTTCAATCTTGCTCTGCCAGAATGGGAAGAGGAGGCAGAGGCAGAGCTAGAGGAGACAGGCCATAGAGTGGGTGCCCCTTACCACTCAATGCCACCAGTATGGGGATGCCTGTTGAGTCACTGGGCTACGTGGCAAAGATTTGGAGTGGAACCGTGGGTAGTAGATGCTCTCTGGGTAGGATATCTACTACCCTTTGACTTTGCTCTTCCTCCTCTCCCATCTGCCTCTCCTTCAACTGACATATGCCCCAGGCTCTCCGAAATTCCTAGCTCTTCAAGAGGAAGTGAGGAAGATGATGGGAAAAGGAGCTGTGGAAGAAGTCAAACATCCTTCTCCAGGGTTTTACAGCCAGGGTCTTCCTGGTCTCCAAAGCCACAGGTGATTAGAGGCCAGTGACAGATCTGTCGACCCTGAACCTGTTCATGAAGAAGACCAGGTTCAAGATGGAAACTCCTCAAACAGTCCTAGCAGCTGTTAGGAGCAATGACTTCATGTTCTTGATTGAAGGACACTTACCTCCAGTTCAATCCATTCCTCCTCCCGGAAGTTTCTTCACTTGAGTCTTGGAGAACTGGTCTTTCAATTCAAAGTACTCTGTTTCAGATTAACAACCTCCACAAGTGTTCACAAGAGTTTTCACACTGGTGTCGACATGGGCTCATTCTTAGGGAATTCGCCTTTTAAGATATCTCGATGACTGGCTGGTCTTAGCAGACTCTCGGGAGAAGTTAATCCAAGACAGGGATCATCCTTGTTTTTGTTGCTGCTTAGGTATGGTGATAAATTTGGAGAAGTCCAATCTTCAACCCAGTCAGAAGATTCTTTACCTGAGATTGATCATAGTTACAGCCACACCGATAGTCTTTCTATCAGATCAAAGGATCGAAAAGTTCAGGATGGTAGTTTGCTCCTTTCTATCCAAACAAAAACAGCTAGCACGAGAGTGGCAAGTGATTATAGGTCTTATGACTTCCCTGGAAAAGCTGGTTACCGAGGCCGCCTACATTTAAGTTTCCTCCAATGGAGATTGAAAGAATGATTGGTCTCCTACAAGGGACTCCCCTATGTTTCAAGTCCCCTTGTTGACAGAAGTGAGAGAAGACCTACTGTGGTGGCTGAATGACGAGAACTTGCCTGTCAGAGTGTCTCTTCATTGTCCCCTCCAGAACTTCTTCTTTTCTCAAGATGCCTCGTATGAGGAATGGGGAGCACATTTGGAGGAACTACTAATGTTGGGAGCATGGTGTCTTTAAGACAAACAACTGCATATCAAGGAGCTGGAGTTGAAGGCAGCATTCCTAGCACTAAGAATTGCAGGAAGAGTGATAGGACACTCCATGGTTCTGATGTTGGACAACACTACAGGGATTGCATATGTAAACAAGCAGGGACTAGTGTAACATGAACTTCATGCTCTGATGGTACTCTTGTACCAGTGGGTGTTAGATCACCCACTTGACCTCTCAGCCAGGTATATCCCAGGCAAGAGGAGCTGGTGACTGACAAACTAAGTCGCCAGAATCAAGTCCTAGGGACAGAGTTCCATCTGTTGGGAAGACCAATGATTAGACCTGTTTGCAACGAGGCTCAATAGGAAACTATAGGTCTATTGTTCAGTGGTTCCAGATCCCTTCGCCATAGTAGAGGATGCTCTGCAGCATCCATGGGACAATCTGGAAGCCTATGATTTTCCTCCCTTCTGCCTGATCTGTCAGGTCTTGAATGGGGTGATGATCTCACAGAATCTCAGGATGACCCTGCTAGCTCCATTGTGATCCCATGCAGGATGGTTCCCAGATCTGCTTTCTTTGCTAACAGCAGTTCCGATAGAATTTTGGCTTTGCACAACCTGCTTTGCCAACCTCATGTAGAGAGGTATCATTGGTCAGCTCAGATCCCTCCTCATGGTTGGAGACTATCAAGTATCTCCTACGAGCAAAAGTCTTTTCTCTTAGAGCAGTGACACAGATGTCAAGCTATCTCAGAAAGTCCTCCTCAGCTGTGTACCAGGGAAAATGGGCCATCTACTGTGATTGGTGTTGTCAGCGGGGTTTTTCTCTAGTCGGAACTTCTATTCAACAGATAGCTGATTTCCTTATTTTTCTCTGATCAGAAAAATATCTTTCTGTTTCTGTTATCAAAGGCTACAGGGGCTTGAAAAATGCGGACCTGTTCTCCTCTTGGGAAATCTCAATGCTGCTCAAAAGCTTTGAACAATCTTGTTCTCCAAGAGAACTCAAGCCTCCTACATGGGACCTGACTGTGGTACTAAGTACAGTAGCCTTACTCGTGCTCCATTTGAACCTTTACATCGTTCTTCGGATAGAAACCTCACCCTTAAGACAGTTTTCTTACTGGCCTTAGCTTCATCGAAGAGAGTGAGCGAACTCCATGGTCTGGCTGCTGATGTTAAACATACTAGGGGTTGGGGTCGGTAGCTTTCGAATTTGTCCCAGAATTTGTAGCTAAGACTCAAAATCCTTCAGCTCATAGTGATAGATTTGATTCCTTCTCCATTCCTTCCCTTGGAGATTTTGTTGATAACGATCCAGATGAATTACTATGACTTGTCAGGACTCTGAGTGACTATCTAAAAAGAACTCGTCACCTCAGGGAGGGGTGTCGTAGACTTTTTGTTAGCACAGGCTGGAACAAGAAAGAAGTGTCCAAGAATGCCATCTCCTTTTGGCCACGTGAGGTAATTAAACATGCCTACAGTTGTTCATCAGCTACTAATGCTGACACAGTGCAAGCAAGAGCACATGATATCAGGGGATTGGGCCCTACATTGGCGTTCAGAAAGAACTACTCTGTTCAGAGGATTTTGAAGGTTGGTACTTGGCTTTGTCAAACTACCATCACATCCTTTTACCTAAAGGATATTGCCCACAGGTCCTTGGACACTTTTCCCTTGGGTCCAGTGGTAGCTGCTGAGCAAGTTTTGTTGCTCATCCATTGCCTGTAGCAGGACAGTTTGTATTTTGTCTAAGATAATGGTATGAAAGTGAGAATGATTGAGATGACTGGTCTTTGTCCTTTTCCCTTTCCCCCCTTTCCTCTCTACCAGCTGGCAGTGAGAAGGTTGATCCATCATACACTGTAACTGGTTGAGATACAGGCAAGTGTGCAGTCTTCCTGTTTGAGTTTTGTATTCTACACGAATATAACTTTGCAGTAGCAATCCCTTTCTCTCTCTAGCAAGGAGAGAGGGGAATGATAAACAAGGCTGGTGGCTATTGTGGTTTGTTATTTGAACAGATATAGATCTTTAACTTCCATCTGTACTGTGACTCTTAACGTTGTATTTTTAGCCCAGTAGTTTGACTGTTTTATATATATTTATCAGACAGATCAGAGGCTTATGTCTCTTTCCTTGGATTTCTATTATCCAGGAGGTGAGACCAGGTGTGCAGAACCTCCAGTCAGTTCAAGACTTACTAGGAGGGCGGAGTCTCACGACGTCACCGCTCCAAATCACGCTCTGATTGGTTCTAATATATGAGCTTGTTAAGTTAAGACCCAGGTTTGTTCCTCCTGTGAACAATTGACAAATTTGTAATTAATTTGTACTTTTCTTAGATAACAAACCTACGGTCTTAACTTAGATTGCCCATCTCTAGCCACCCCTCTTATTTTTCATGGGCTGGAAGAAACTGAGATACATCATGAGGTGAAAGGAGGTCACATGCAGCCTCCTCACCCATCAAGATGGATGTTCCCCAATGTCACCAATTCCTTGCATCATAATTTTTAATTTATTTTTACTGGTGTTCCATCTGGTGCTAGAAGATTTATCTTAAAGTTAATTAAGACTGTGGGTTTGTTAGCTAAGAAAAATACAAATTTGTCATTTTTAGTCATTTTCAGGTAATACTCTTCCAAAACACACTCTTTACTGAGGCTTTTATATTATATTTGTTTCATCAGAATCCCTGCAGTCATAAAGCCCTCACTTAATGTTTGAATGTGTGTAAACACATATGCTGTTATATCTTGCAGACAGAGTAAACAGAATAGCTACAAGGGATTGGTCATGCATTTGCATGAAAAATTGATAGGTAGTCAGTTTAACTAGGAGAAGCTCCCCAGCCTTTGGTTTGGAAGATGGAATAGGCTTTTTCTATTAGCACTTATTTCATATCATTTCCTTCATGTTATTAGTTTAATTCCCCATCTTTTTTCAAAGAAAGTGTATTAACAACCTTCATTACTTGCAGGATTGTCTAGCTGGTTGTCTGTAAGTGTCTCTAGCTTATATATTTTTGCTTTGCACTGTTGTTAACTTTGCTCCTTTTCTTTTTATTAGTGTGTAAACCCTATATTCTTGTTATTTCCCTAGTTTTTTTTTTTAGATTTCATTTTTACCCTGCTGTGAATTTGTTATAAGCTGAGCAGATTTTTATTTTGCTTGATACAGGAAGATACTTCGAATACATTGATACGTCTTGAGTTTTCTGTAGAAAATACAAAGATGTTACATCTTATAAAGATTGAATACATTAGGAGAACTTGGTTTTTCAGTATTAAATATGAAGATGTCACTTCTTACAGATAGAAAGAAAATTATTACATTGAAATAAGAGCAAGGTACTATACTCCCAGATAACCATTAGCCAAATTGTAAAATATAATGTCTCTTCTTTGAAACCTCATTTTGAAACCTCATATTGCATTTATAAAGACCAAATGGAAAATGCTGTGGTCAGTGGTGTATTAGGCTGACCTATGGCTAAACTTAAATGTTAAGGAGCCTGTTTTTCAGCATTCCTGCTCCTTCAGCTTCTTTGCATGAGAAAACTACAGTCACTGCCCGACTTACAAACGAGTTATGTTCCGGACAGCCTTTCGTATCTTGAATTGTTTGTAAGTTGGTTTTTGATATGTAGTGCATAATTTTTTAGTATATTTACATTCCTGAGTTAACTTAGGAGTCATAGATTATACTATTTTCACTGAATTTTTAAATCATGCAGCATTATAAAGAATTACTTTGGATGCTAGAAAGGTAAAAAGAAGAAATTTAGGTTCATGCAACATTCAAAATTTAATATTCTTTTCCATGCGTAGAAGGTTATGAACATGGAGAGACTTTCATGGGATCAGTGTCTGATATTGGAAATTCACAAAGTAAACAATGCACACCACCATCTATTGACAAAAATACATACTAAACATTTCCTAAATGGAAAGGAAATATAGAAAATGGGAAATCAACAAAGAATGAGTTAAATGGGGAAGATAGAAATAAGTAGGAATATTTTACGAGTATGAACAAGTATTCTTGTGATTGTAAGAAGAATACTGTACATGGTAGTTAATCACGAGAGTACTCAGAATAAGCAGGGAAGGGGTTAAAGGAACAGGTTCTTGTTCTTCTCGTGTTCTGCTGTTCTTTGCAAAAATTCTTACTAGCAGAATAGGTGCGCAGAGCAAAATTTGAATTTGTGACTCTGTCTGTTTGTATCTCTGAATGTCCATAATATGAATGTTCGTTATTAGGGTGGTGACTGTATACTTAATAATAATGGGTATTTGACAGCACTTGATGTTATCAAATCCAAGCTTTCTTTTCTCAGCATTGAAGACCATACTGATATATCACTTAATGATGCCTGAAAATTAGGAATTGTTTGCAAGGCTTCCTGCATATGTATTGGTATCAATACAAATGCTTCAAATCTTTTCTTTTACGAGTATTTGAATATTGTTTCCCCTTGGTTAATCTTGGGATCTGTCTTTCAGCAAAGGTTGCTTGTATTGCTGGTTTCCTTTTTCCTGTAATTGTACTATGACCGAACTGTTGGGGAAAATGTTTTGGCAACTTACACAAGATCTCTTTCAACAGGGAAATTTATTAGTGTTTTCATTGTATGTACTCCAGGAACTAGTGCACACTACTCACTTTGATGAATTTTAACATCCACATTCTTTTGAGGGTCTATGTGGCCATGCAGCCAGTACTAGAAGTGTTTAATTTCTTTTATGGAAAAACTGTGGCATAGTTTTCCAGGTAGTGGTATTGGTGCTGATGTTTATAAGTTTTTGAGTTTTGAGATAATTGCTTGTGCCCCACCATGATGTTGAAGAGGGAGGGAGAGTGCTGATTTGTTTTTTGCTTCACTAACTTTTGGTAAGCTGAAGACTTAATATCACTAAGTGCATACCCATAAATCATATTTATGTATAGACAAATCAGTATATATTTTAAGAGATAGTTGAAGTACACCCACAGGCTACTGATATTACATAGTAGCTTGATCATGATATCCATGAATATGGAAACTGTAGCTGAAAGCTTAGGTTGCTGGAAGGTTTTCAGCATTTACAATGCTGTTGACAATAAAATGGATGCCATGGTGTGCAGCAAACATCAAGTCAGCATTATTAAAAATGATGTTTGCTTTTTATGAACAGGTTGAAGGCTTATGTGATAATTTTTATTAATTTCAACTAGTGTTTCAGCAATATGTCTCCCTGGTGAGACTGATGATAAGGCATCAATAATATAATGCAGTAGTAGATTTGTATCTGTGATACAAAAATTGGTTAAGAAAACTGTGTGGTAATTATTTATTTTCCTTAAGTTGATGTGATTTATCAGTGGTTATATCATATTCATGAGTTCAAGAAGAAAAAGTTATGTACTATGTGTGGGAGTAATATGGACAAGCTTCAGACTTCAGAGTTGGCCGTACTCTTCATACCCAGCCATTCCTTTTCAGCCAATATTCTTGTTTCTGGTTTTGTTTTTATGTATGTTTATGTCTTGATATGTTGCAGATAGATTTTTTTAAACTGTTTCGTGGAATATTTTATGTTATGAAATAAAACAAACTTATTATAATTACAGGTCCGAGAGGCAGCACAGGTTGCCAATAAAGCTCTTGTGATTCAGGTAGGAAAGCAGCTTGCTCCTCATCTTCGTGCTGTCATGCCTACCTGGGTGTTAGCTATGGTGGATCCACATACTTCTGCTGCTCTTACAGCATCCAAGGCTTTCCAGGTTAGTTGATATTTATTACAGGAAGTCCCCGGTTATCGGCGGGGTTCCGTTTATGAGGGTGTGATGATAACCGAAAATCGTCACTAACCGAAAATCGGCGATTTTCGACGCTTTTTTGGCGATTTCGGGGGTTATCGGCGCCGAAAAGCACTGATTTTCGGTTATTGGCGCCTCTGTTAGGTATGTATCGGCGCCAATACCCAATTATCGGTGCCGATAGGCAGAAAACGGCGATTTTCGGCGGCAAAAATTGCCGATTTTCGTCGCTAGACAAGCCCCATAAAACCAGATCGCTGTTAACCGAGCCCGCCGTTAACCAAGGACTGCCTGTATTCTGTAAACTGGAAAAAGTGTAGTATTTTACTGTTTTCTTTAAAATCTATAGGTTTTTGAAGTCTGTTAGTCTTGTTTGGAAAACAGTACCTGTATAGTAAACCCCCTGTATTCGAAGGGGATGCGTTACCACACCTGTGAATAGCTAAAGTCCACAAATACTTAGAACCCTCCTAAAAACACTTAGAACTGCCTATTTTGATAGTTCAAACACAAAAAAAAAAAATAAAAATGCTTATACAGGTATTATCCTACTTACGATGGGGTTAGGTTCCAAAAAACCCATCTTTTGTTGAAGAAAACACATCTCGAATATAGCATAGCCTACACTTAGGGTATTCAGTACTATCTATACAAATATGGTAGCCTAGCCAGGCGCTACAAAGTATACTCTATACATACACGGTATAGTAATTTTTAATATCAGGCAATTCTGGAGGTTCATGCAGAGTGACTTATAATAATTCAATACAAAGAGAAATTGAATAACAAACTAGAATTAGCATAGCCTACACTGTGGTATATCGTATACATATACGGTAGCCTAGCCTACGTTATACTGTACACTGTACTCTATTCACATAATATCGTATTATACAAACATCAACATAACAAATATGCATCTTTTCCATGGATCTTTTAAAATATTACTGCTGTAATTCACTGTATCCAATAATATTGTATAAATATTATATTACTTATGTATTATAAATAGCGATCATAGCGATCAGAGTTTTGGTTTGGAAATTGATTATGCAGTAATTTTATTTCGCTGTATTTAACTCAGTTCAGAGCGCTTTTCTTGCTTCTAGGTAGCGTAAATGAATCTCTAGATACTTTATTTACATGGGGCAAGGTTATTTTTCATTATATGAAGTGTTTTAAATCGAATTATAACTTAAATACGTCTCGTTGTGAAATTAATTGAGCTATTTTTTTTGTTAAGAGATGACGTCGGGCCGTTTTGGGGCATATTTGTTTTGTGTAAAAAAAAAACAAAATTCCATTCGCTATTTTCACTTGATTTCATCGTAATACGAGTTTTATGTGTTCATCGTTTGTCAGCGTAAAAATAGCAGTAATATGTGTTCTTTCATGCCCAGTAGTTTTGATTAAAATACTTCCTCTCCAATTTTAATTACAGTCAAGTTTCATCCATGTTGCTGATGCACGATAATTTATAGTCATTAGCAGCCTGAACATTGTTTTCTCAGCTTCAGCTACAGCTTGCAGCTTAAATTTAGCAGTGTATTTCCTTGCCAGTCTTTTATCCATACCGGATAAGGGTATAATGTAAAAATATATCAGTCCTATTCTACTTAACTTCATTTGTACCACAACAGCAGTAACTGTTCATTACCGTATGATGGTTAAAATACAAGCAAAATGGCTGTTGTTATCCGATTCAGTTAAGCAAAAACAACAGTTTCTCGTTCAGTTGTTTGTGGTTGTACGCATTTACGCAAGAGTATAGTGTTACTAACAAACCTTTTATAATTCTCTTTTACCTTTTTAACTAGAAGATTGGATAAAGACATGGAGGAAAAGAAGGTGGTCTTGTGGCAGAATTTAAACCCACAAACAAAACAACACTCACCCTGATCTTCGGTTGCTGGAGATGGGTAAAGGTCCACGGTCGCCAATCACAGCACACAAAACCACAAAACAAAATTGCAAACAAACCCTCCACCAACAACGAACGAAAAAAAAAAGAGACACATGCACCATCAATATCGGTACCGGTATCCAAGACAAAAAAAAACAGACGAACTGCCCGTTCACTTTCAAGGTTGGACCTCAACTACTCAAGACTTCCCCAAAACCGAAAAACTCCCGACAGACAGACAGACAGCGCCGTAAACGAACTCCAACAACCGAACCACTCACAACGACAATTACACTCGCTCTCTCTCTCTCTCTCTCTCACAAAACGTTGGGAAATGCTAGATGCAAACAAATTTATTCATCCCTCTATAATTCTCCCCCCTTTTAGCATTTCCCAACCAACACCTTTCACACTGCATTCAAATCGCCTTCGCAACGGATGCTCACTAGCAGGTCCTCTAGATCGCGTTCATGGGCACGTAATCATTCTCTCAGAATCATTCTCTCTTCTAGCAACATTCAAATTCACATCTTCTCCTCCATTCTCTCTCAGATTCACGCTATCCTCTTCACTATTACCACTCTCAATTTCATCCACAATCTCATCTATAACCTCTAACTCGTTTCCCAAATACCTCCCCAATTCTTCAACTAACCCATCCCATTCGCTCATTGACCTTTCCAATTCTTGCAACGATTCATTCATGCTTTCAATCACTCGTATATTACTGCTACACTCTCTTACTCTTACACTTTCGCTCACCTCCAACCGTTCACTAACCCCTACACGTTCAGTCAACTCAGTTATATCAAACCCGCATATGCTATACGTTCTATCCATACCATCCCATTCATCCGTATTACACGCTTTATCACTCATTTCCACTTTGGCACTCACACCCCATCACACAACTTACGACCACTCCGTTCACTTACGTTCTTCCCTTTCTTACGTTTCCTACCATACTCTATCAAAACAAATTGCTGATCCTCCATACACAAGCTCTCATGCATACTTGGTTCACCCACATTCGATTTCAACCATTTATACACCCCATTCTCTCTCACATATTCCGTACATCCTTCCATCTACGCAATTGGTTATGATGCGCTCGTATTTCTCTCACACTACCATCTACATACTTCCCCTACAACATAACTAAGCCCACTGGGACCAACTTCCCACACTTCATAATGGACCCTCAAATTTTTCACGACTTTATTTACATTCAACCGCCCTTTCTCGACACTTCTTTTTCAACACTTTCTCGCCCACCTTGTAACTTTCAAACCTCTCATGCGCCTTCTTCCATACCTCCCTATCATTCTCAGATATACCCAATCTCGGTCTCACTATCTTTTCAAAATTTAATACATATTTACACGGAGACATACCAGTACCCTTATGCACGGTGGCGTTGTATACCCACAACGCCTCGCCCAACATTTACATCCCAATCATTATCACATTCACTCATCATACGTTAAGATCTCTGTCAACGTTCTCACCGTTTGTTCCGCCAATCCATTCGCACTGGGCATATACGGCGCGAGAGTACACATGCTCTATGCCCCAATCACGCAACATTTGCTCAAACTCCCATCCAACAAATTCAGGCCCATTGTCACTCAACATTCGCGTCGCCTTTCTTGCACACACACATTGGCAACATCACTTGACCCACCATTCTCGCTACAGTCTCACTCTTTTTGTTCCGAATCGCCACCGCATATGCAAACTTACTCAAATGATCTACCATTACAACCATTCCCACATGTCCTCTAGCAGTCACAGGCAACGACACACAATCAATCACAACCATCTCAAATAACTCTTTCATCTGCAATCGCAACACAGGTGGATTCGCATGCACACTTTGATACTTACCCTTCTGACAGTCCGCACACGTAATCGCTACATCCGCACTCAATCCAGGCATTTTACTTCCCAATCCCCAGATGCACATACAATCTCTCTCTCATACATTCCCATAATTTATTTTTCCCCAGATGCCCAAACCTATCATGCACTAATAAACACATACCCACGGCTGCGTCTTCCGAAAATACTGGCACATACACTTCCCCATCCCATATTCCTTCCTGATGCAAAAATAAACTATACCTTTACATACAACAAATCTCTTAGCACTTCGCTTATACACTTCTAACTCAGACGGCCAACTTCCTACTCTTACACCCCTAACACACACTCTCTTAACATATTTATTTTCATGCACTGATTTTGCATCTGCTTAATTTCCTCTTCACTCAACAAATCATTTTCACTCCTTGCAATATCTACCATACTTACAAAACTAGTTTTAGACACATCCTCCTTTAACCTTTCGTTATTTCCTGCCGCCCTTTCCTAAAATTCCCCTCCCGACATCCACACTTATATCATGCATTCTCACAAAATCAATTCCTAATAAAAAACATGTTGGCATATCATTCTCATCCATGACTACAAAATTATGTATTATTTCAAATCAATCTAACTGAATTTTTAATTGTACCTCCTCCCATACTAACACACTCCCTTGTCCCAAACCATGTATCCTTACACTCGTTGATTTTCTTTTTACTGTACTACTCACTAACGACACTTGTGCTCCCGTGTCTACCAAACTACAATATTCATTCTGATTCACCACTACATTCGTTACTAATTTACCTTTCGCTTCATGCATACACGCTCTCACGGCTACATTCACCTGCTTAGCTTCCTCACAACCATCCTCATCGCATTCATCTTCAACGATATCCTCAACCCTACCCCTTATTCCCTCATTTTCCCCAATCATCACCTTTCTTAACCAGCCAGCTACAATTATCCTTTCCACAGTGAACATTTAAAATCACATTCGTACCATTTTCATTCACCCTTCCTTTATACTCCACTGGCCTATTCCATCCAAAGAACAATCGTACTGTAATTTTAAACATTTCAGCCACTACCAACAACACTTTCACTAACTTTTCCTCCTCATCTAATTCCCTTCCTTCCTCGTGCACTCCTCCTTCCGGCATCTCATTCATCACCTTTTCACGTAACTCGTTCATGCTTGCAGGTACTCAAGGTCAATCAACCCATTTGTTTCCAAATTACTCAACCCCCAAACAGACAATCCCACACTCGATTCTCCCCTACATACTGTTGCTTTACCACAAATCCTACAGGTACTTGGTCCGGGTCCCAGTCGCTCCTAACCCTATCATCTCATTCAGTCCACATACGCAACATAGCATCTGCAACAATATTCTGTCTACCTTGTACATACTCTACCTTAAAACTAAACTCATTCAAATCCTCTATCGTTCTCGCAATTCTAGCATTCACACTCTCCTTTTAACCATATATATTAGCGGTCGATGGTCCGTCCGTATCACAAAATCTACCCCATACAAAAATACTTTCAACGCTTTCACACAAAACCTTATAGCAGCCAATTCCTTTTCAATCACCGAATATTTCAACTCTGCCCTTCCAAATGCCTTGCTCACATACGCAATTACTCTCAATTGTTCTTCCTCATTCTCCTTCTGCATTTGTACCAAGCATCCTCCCATACTATATTTACTTGCATCCGTATACAGTTCTAGTTTATTTGCATTCTCACTATAGTCCGGGAAAGCCAACGTCACGTCTCTTGCAGCCTCCTCTTTCAATCTCTCGAACGCTTCGATCATTCGCTCATCCCATTTCAATCTTGCACAATTTCTCTTCCCGTCCATTCAGTAAGTGGTTTCCTGATCCCTGAACAATCTTTTATAAACTTCCTTCCAAACTCAATTAAACCTAAAAATCCTTTCAACTCACGCACGGTCCGGGGGACGTGGAAATTCCTTACCTTGTTCACGAACTTATCACTCTTCCTTAGACCTCTTCCACTCACCATATGCCCTAGGAATTCCACCTCTCCAACCAACCAAGCACACTTTTCAAGTTTTACTTTTATTCCTACTTCTTCCAACCTTTCTAACACTCGTTCAAGCAGTTCCATATTCTCTTCTACAGTCTCACTCAAATCAAAATGTCATCTATAAAAACAGTTACCTTCTTGCAATCAAACCCCGCCAGAACCACATTCATTGCCCTTTGGAAGGCAGCAGGCGCATTAGCCAGTCCGAAACTCAATCTTGAACTGGTAGTGGCAGGAACCACTAGAAAAGGCCGTAATATGCCTGCTCCCTTCCTCCAGAGGCATCTGGTAATAGCCCCTTACCAGATCTAATTTTGTAAACACTTTCATTCCATTCATCTTGTACACACACAATCAGACACCACATTCATCCGGAATCGCTCTTTCACAGTTACTTCATTCACCTTCCGATAATCCACACACATTCGCAAACTTCCATCTGGCTTATGTACCGGTACAATGGGGCTATTCCAGGCGCTCGTGCTCCTTTCAATCACTCCCCCCCTCTCAAGCTCCTCACACTGCTCCTCTGTCTCACGATTGATAGACGGAGAAAAATGTCTGGGACGCTGATATATGGGGGTGTCGTCTTCCAGAACTATTTTAAATTCGGGAAGCTTCGATCCCCCAAAATCCTCGTCTCCACGACTCAATGCCCCCCGCCTATCCCACAACATTCTCCTCAATCGTTCTCTTAACTCCAACTGACTCCTCAACTCCAAGGTACTGTAATTTGGTCTCTCAATGCCAGATTGTACGCTGCTGCCTGCGCCCACGGGAAATTTTAAAATATTATTGCAATACACTCCTCCCTGAACACCTGAATTAGCCCTGGTCACCTACCCAGCCCGAACTACATCCCCATAGCTTTTACCCACTAAGTGGGTAATAAACTGTCAGCGTTACCAACGCTTACAGGAAAATCTTGTCAAATGAGTTACCTGAAGTACTGTTGGCAACACTGCTGCAAGTCCCGGCCGAGTGAGGCCAAGATCCTCAATTGCTTTTTGTTCGCCATGCTGTGTGGGTGTGTCCCACATCAGGCCAACTTTTGGTCATTTAGCCCGACCCCCACTTAAGAAATTGGACATCAGATCACGATTTGGACCGTTTTCAACGCTTTTTCTCCTGGATGGATACTTTATTGATAGGATTTGGAACTTCTCTCCCGAATTTGACTTTGGGATCGGTACTTTGGACTCGTTTGGACAAGTCAAACAAGAAGACGTCGCTGTCTGCTAGCGCCGATGCTTCCACTTTGTTTACATCTTCGACGACAGAGCCTTCTTCTGCTGGAGATGCTGACGCTCATCGGCCCTACACGTCCTGCAAGCGTAGGATGAGTACCCTTAAACACGATCGACATTCTGTTTGTATTTTATGTAGGAAGATATGGTGTAGTATCAGTCAGATAGGCAGCGAGTCTTGGTTGGTAGATCAGATGGAAGAATTATTCAAAAAGTTAGAGGTCATGGAGAACCGCAAACCGCGAAGGTAGGATCTGCCGCCCCCCCAGCGCGGAGCAGGCAGTGTTGGCAGCAGATTTCCCCCTTCCCTCTAAAAGCGTAAGTTCTAAGGTGGATTTAGAATTAGGAATCACTCAGAAGGGTAGGAATTCTAATTTAGGAAGTATTCAGGAAAAGTAGTTGAACGTGGTCTTCTTTGGGTTCAGGTTTGGTTGGGGTCGCTAATGTTTAGGTCTCTCATTTAGATCAATCGTTGGTTTTATTTTCTGCTTTGTGCTCTTTGCAACAAAGGTTTCCAGATCCGTGGAGAGTCGTTCAGATTTGATCTCTGATGTATCTGGTTCTGAATTTTTGTTTTCCTTGAATACTCCTTCTTCGAAGGTTCCTTTTCCTTTGGGGGTTTTAAAATTTCTTTCGTCTTGCGATGGTGGTAATTCTGGTGATCGAGTTTTTCCAATATTCATGATCACGTCTTAAAGAATTTTCTGATTTGATAATGTCTATCAAGATTATCAGGGGCGAGGGGAACAGAACCAGTCTATTTTCTTTGAAATCTATGGCCTCTTCGGCCACTACGGAATTTTCCCGTTTTTCCCCTTTTTCTTCTAAGCCTTCTTCCATTGCCCTTCTCAATCTTCTTTTCGGTCCACTCTTTGGAGGGCTCTTGGGGTCTTTGTTGCGCATCCTGTTTTCTTGGCTTTTAACTCAGCAGAGCAAGGCTTTCTTGCTTCAACCCTGTATATTAGAGCTCAGCGACCCCCCCTCTCTCTCGTCGGGGTTAAGGGAAGGGGTACTTTTTACGGATCCGTCGTCTTTATCACCTTTTGCAAATCCGATAGTTTCTCAGGCATCCGGTCTAGTTGCTTCTCAGGTGTTTGCGGAGGCGTCAGCAACTCCTTATTTCATTCTTTACGGGTTCTTAACTGTAATGTATCCTCCGCGATTCTTGCGGATCCTATGGCAGTTGACGATTCGCCTGCACCAGCGTTCAGTGTATCAGCACCGATAGTTTCCTAACTGTAATGTATCCTCCGCGATTCTTGCGGATGCTACGGCAGTAGCGATTCGCCTGCGCCAGCGTTCATTGTATCAGCACCGATAGTTTCCGCAACCTTTCCATTCTCCAGGATAGTTGGTAACTACCTTCTTCTGTTACCTTTGGTTCGGTACCTCGTAACTTCCCCTTCAGTACTCCTTTGAGTTCGGTCCGGTTGGGACCTTCTCCATCTGTCCAACGTCGGCGTTGGGCGCTCCGGTGGTTACTCTGAGTGTGGCTTCTTCCTTCTTCCCTCCTTCGGCTTCTTCTTTCTTAACTGTCCGGCAGGTTTCTCTGTCCCTCCGTCTAGGCATCCATGTTGGTTCGGGGTTGATTCCGGGTCTTCAGTTCCGGATTCCCATTCTCATGCGGTTTTGATACATCCGGATTTGAGTGGTTCGGGTGTTGTGGCCTCTTTGCTCTCAGGAGTGGGCGTGGTCCGCCCAGGTGTTGCGTCATCCCCGTTGGGTGGTGCAGGGTTTGCGCAACCTACTTTGGTGCTTCCAGTATGTTCGCGATTGATATGTCAGGTGTCTGTCTCATGCACCCAGGTGTAGCAAGTTCCGGGTTTTCGAGTTCGGCGTTTGCTAGGGATCGGCCTGCCTCTTTCCTGTTCCGGCTCGGTCAGACCAGTCCGACAATCCTCCGGCTTGGTCGGACCAGTCCGACAATCCTCCTGCTCAGTCGAACCAGTCCGACAAGGATTGTTCATTTGAAGAAGAGGATCCGGTACCGGATATTAGTTCTCCTTCAGCCAATGAGAATGGATATAAGTGGATGGTAGACTTCATCCTCACTTATCCTCAATCCAAGGTTCCGGAGGAGCCTACACTACCGAAGCAACGATGTTCGAGTCGCTATATGCGACAGAACCGGTAGTTGCTCAAACAAGATGATACTCCCTCTGGTCCGGTACTACCTGACACCTCATCACTTCGGTGTCAATAAGGCTGGCATACCAGGTTAACATGTCGCCTGACTGTACTACGTTCTTTGGCAGAAGAGGAGGGGCTTCTTTTGAAGCTTCCGCCTCACTATCCGGACATTTGGAGAGGGTTCTGTTGAGGGCGCCTTTTGCGCTCTGCAACAGTCTTTTAGGGAGGAGGATATCTCCTCCATGGTCTATTTCGTGTAGCCGTCGTCAGCAGTAGCGTCACAGCAAGCTATGATTAGTGTGGCTGCTCTGGGTTCAAGGGATGTGGCCAGTATAACAACTTGTTGCTTCTAACTCATGTCTCCAGTGTCGGGCAAATATGCATCGTTGAAGGTACAAATGTGGAAGTAGAGGTTCCTGTCTAACAGGGAACAGCCGGTACCCACTTGAAGAAGCCTTTAGGGAGAATGTTCTCTCTCTCTCTCTCTCTCTCTCTCTCTCTCTCTCTCTCTCTCTCTCTCTCTCTCTCTCTAATTCCAGGGTCTTGTGTCTCCGCATGCTTTCTCTTCAGGTATGTCTCAGGAATCGCTGGGACTTCCACATCAAGAATGCAGGTATAATCTGGAACGATTCTCGCTTTTCGGATCATCTGTGATAGTCAGAAGAAGCGCATCTCTGTACTCAGATGCCTCATATCAAGGTTGGGGAGCAACCTTGGAGGAACCCAGGCTTCGGGCCTCTGGAGGGATCTGGAACGAGAGAAGTCATAACCTTCAGGAACCTCAGGGCTGTAAAGGAAGCCCTCAGGTGTTTCTCAGTCCTAGTGCGCAACACAGTAGTGGGTCTGCTTTGCGACATCGTAACTGCTGTGTCATATCTGAGAACTCGGGGGGGAACAAGATCATTAGAACTTAGAGGTGTATACTTTCCGCCATTCGGTCTCATTCATCAGGTAAGCAGGAATTCCGGTAGTGTCAAGACATCTATGACTCTAGCTCCTTGCTGGCTCTAACGTCCTCGGTTCCGGAATTCCTAATGATCCTTATGGAAGTTCTGATGTTCCTCCTCATGCGGAAGATCTTTTAGACAACCGCATTTTCATTATTATCATCCAAACTCTTGCGTGATGAACCTAGTTGCGGGCGACTGCCGAGTGAACAGCTAGACAGTCCAGACACTCTAAAGCTATGTCTAGACAGTATTTCTTTCAGCTTGACAAGTCAACCCGTAAGCTTTACCAGGTCAACTTGACATGGGGAAGTCTGTGTCGTAAGGAAGGTCATTCCATCTTTAGGCCTGCCATAACCAAAATAGCTGGTTTTCTTTTATTCCTTCGGAAAGTCAAGATTCTTCCATTTTCGGCTATTGCTGGCTACCGCTCAGCACTTTGCAGTACATTTTTCTATCTTCCCGAAAATTTCTAGTAGTAAGATCTTCTTTGACTTGTTACGTTCCCTCGGGCTCCCTCGTGAGATTTGTCGGAAGCTCTAATGTTAAGATAATTGGTTAGGTATTTTATTTCTCTCTTTTGGCTTTAGCTGCAGATAAAAAATGGGCGAGCTTCTGGAAGTTTCCTAGGCTGGTTCCTAGGCAGGAAATGATAAGTATTTCTCTTCTTCCGGAAGTCGTGGCCGAGGCTAAATCTCTGCTTCGTTCGTTTAAAGTTCTTTATCTGCAAGTGTTCGGTTCCGGCATCAGCGGGGATGTCTTTATGTCTGATGCGAATATTTATCAAAGGTTGATAAACTCCGTCCACTTCTGTGTACACTTCTTGTCTCACCTCGGAATCCTTCCTGTCCGCTATCGAGGGATGCGATTAGTTACTTTCCTGGTTCATAAGTGCTCACTACACGAACACAGTTGCGGGCACACTTCACGATTCTCATGTGGTGCGAGGTTTATGCCCTTGAACGCAATTTAATTTTGACATGACATTATATTTGGTATTTAACAGTTTTTTTTTTTTCATTACCGCACAGTATTCGGAGTATGTCCACTTCATCTTCCTTTCTAAGGAATGGTTCAGAGTCTTCTGTTCTGGAGGTAGTTTACTTGCGAGTCTGTCTTTGTTTTCTTCCTTCACTTAACCCTTAAACGCTGAGCCTCTATTTACAAAAGTGTCTGCCGTATGCCGGTGGCGTTCGGGAGTTAGCGCCGAAGCGGAAAAAAGGTTTTTTTCAAAAAATCACAGCAAGCTTAGTTTTTAAGATTAAGAGTTCATTTTTGGCTCCTTTTTTTGTCATTGCCTGAAGTTTAGTAGGCAACCATCAGAAATGAAAAAAAATATCATATATAAATATTGGAATATATGACAGCGCAAAAAAAAATTTCATATATAATTGTATACAAATCGCACTGTGAGCAAAACGGTTAAAGCTAATGAGTTATTTTTTTTTCTTTGTATTGTACACTAAATTGCAATGATTTTGGTATATAACAAATTGTAAAACGATCAAAGCAACACAGAGAAAATATTAACACAAAATGATGCATGAATTCGTAATGAGCGGACGTAAAAACAAGTTTTTTCTAAAATTCACCGTAAATCAAAATATTGTGCTAGAGACTTCCCGTTTGTTGCAAAATGAAGGTAATTGATTGAATATTACTAGACTGTAAGTGTTTTAGCTATTAATTGCAGTTTTCGACCATTTCGTCGAGTTAAAGTTGACCGAAGGTCGAATTTTTTCTATTTATTGTGATTTATATGAAAATATTTCAAAACTGATAAAAGCTACAACCATGAATTATTTTTTGTTGTATTCTATATGAAATTGTGCACATTTTCATGTATAACACTTTATGTAATGCCTAATAGAAAATGGTGTGAAAATTATGACAAGGTGACTAAAGAAATTCTGAGATTTTCAGCAGAGTTACCGCGTGGATGTATGGAAAAAGTTTTTTTAAAATTCACCATAAATCGAAATATTGTGCTAGAGACTTCCAATTTGTTGCAAAATGGATCCTAAAATGATTGAATATTACTAGAATGTAAGAGTTTTTCAGCATTCTCATTTCATTGCGTTTTTTTACCATTTACTTGAGTCAAAGTTGAATCAAAACCCCAATAAAAAATTTTCAACATTTGATTTATATGAAAATATTTCAAAAATGATAAAAGCTACAACCATGGGTTGTTTTTGTTGTGTTCTACATGAAATTGGGCACATTTTCATATATAAAACTTTATGTAACATAATATAAAACGGTGCAACAATTACACAGAGTGACAAAAGAATTTCTGAATGTAACATGCTTATGCTTTTTAGTGGGAGAAGAAAGAAATTCAAAGCGGCATGCGCAGCTGGATCACACTCTGTAAACAAAACAACAGCGGGTTATCCAGTAAACTCCCAGCATCCCTCAATGGACGTGATTTAAAATTTTTAAAATTTGCAAAACTAGGCCTTTAAGTATTTTTCCGTGAATATTTACAAAAACTTTTTGTAGTCGAAATATTCACTAATTTGTACTTTCACCCATTTGGCACCCTAAATACAATTTTTGTGATAAAACTATTAAAATACATCCAGTCGGTGTTAAAGGGTTAAGAGATGTTCAATTTGCCCCACCGCAATATAGTGTATAATTCTATCTATGGTGTGTTTTCAATTAGCTGAGGTAGTATTCTCTTAGTGAAAGACTGGAAGGTTATTCATCTTAGTCCACGTTTAACGGTGAAGTCTATTAGCAAGGGTGCACTTGTTTAGCTAAGTTAGTGTTCACGTAGTGTGGTGATTATTAGGTGAACCAGATAGAGAAATTCCATCTAGGCTTTAGAATCTTAAGCAACAGTGATAGTGTAATCACAGGAACTTAAGTTTAGTACATCTTAAGTATCCTAGTCTTTGATAGTTTCCCTGCGAGAGTCCAAAGAGGTGCTCTCCTAGGCTAGCCTAGGTTGTTTCGGCGCTGGAATACTTCTGCACTCGTTAGCCTTTGCCGCGACCTGCAGGGCGGAGGGTCATCGGCTCGGCACACTCCCTCATTCCCTCCTTAATGGGTAGGCTCTGAATAGTCACTTGGGAGATGCATCGTTCTCCTGTTTACATGAAAGTTATTCTCTTAGTCCGTGTGTAGCCACTAACCCTTCTATCGTGGAAAATAAAAAACCAACGTCATTTAGCTAAGGGGTACGCTCTTTAGTGGGAGGTTCTTAGAGGCGGCCACTTGGAAGTCGGTGTCGGTTTTCACGACTTTCTACCTAAAAGACGTTCAGTTTTCTTCGAAGAAGGATTTTTCTCGCTTGGTCCCTTTGCGACGAACAACTCGATCTTGTAATTACGTAGTAATGTTGAGGGTGGGGGGAACACTAGGTAATGAATATAGTCTAAGGAAATTTGGAATTTTGGATTCTCTGTTAGTCGGGGTTCATAGTGAGAATATTAAGTTTGACGTTAGTACTGTGAAGATAGGCAGATCCAGTGGACAGGTTTGGTTTTTTCAACCTCTTCTGCACAGACATCGGCGGTAACGGACGGCGAAGAACTCGAAGATCCTGCACACTCAACTTCTCCTCCATACATGAGAGGCTACAATAGCCACATGGGAGGTTCTTTGTACCCCTCCATACATGAGAGTGCTTTGATTAGCCACATGGGAGGTTCAGTGTACCCCTCCATACATGAGAGTGCTTTGATTAGCCACATTGGAGGTTCATCGTTCTCCACTAATCAGGGAGGCTGTGATTAGCCACATGGTAGGTTGGTTTTTATTTTTTGCTACTCTCTATCCATGAGGAGGTTTGAATACCACATGAGAGGTAGCTCGATTCAGACCCTCCATAAATGAGAGTGCTTTGATTAGCCACATGGGAGGTTCATCGTTCTCCACTAATCATGGGAGGCTGTGATTAGCCACATGGTAGGTTGGTTTTTATTTTGCTACTCTCTATCCATGAGGAGGTTTGAATACCACATGAGAGGTAGCTCGACTCAGACAGTACCTAGACATGAGACTGACGTTGGGGGTACTCTCTCCTCAGACATTCTCACCTGCTGAGTGGGATAACCAGGTGAGGATACATTCATTTATACAGAGTAGGTGAATAATGAGTTACCTGCTTTCCCTGTTGGCAGGTCGGGGTGAATTAGATTGATCCCACCTCCACTAAATTTTGTTAATTGGGCTAATTCAGGTGTTCAGGGAGTGTATTGCAATATGGAGTTCTCATAATAAAACTAATATTGTAATACTTACCTGAACACTTGAATGATTCCCTCCCTCCTCCCCACTTCAATTTGAATAGTGGATAACGCAATTGGGGATCTTGGCCTCACTCGACTGGGACTTGCAGCAGTGTTGCCAATGGTACTTCAGGTAACTCATTTGACAAGATTTTCCTGTAAGCGTTGGTAACGCTGACAGTTTATTACCCACTTAGTGGGTAAAAGCTATGGGGATGTAGTTCGGGCTGGGTAGGTGACCAGGGCTAATTCAGGTGTTCAGGTAAGTATTACAATATTAGTTTTATTATGAAAACTCCATTTCTAAATATAGTTGTGTCGGTATTAATTGCTTACCCCATTGAATTATCGTAAGGCGAATTATCGTAACTCAGCACTGCCTGAGTACCGGAGTATTTTAATAGTTTTATCACAAAAAGTGCATTTAGTCATGAAAATGAGGTGAAAGTACAGTAATTAGTGAATATTTCTCAGTGAAAAATACCACAATGGGCGAATTTTCAGCGAATAATGCGTATATATGTTCCATCGAGAAATCTGTGAATAGGTGAGTCCATGTATCGTGAGACCGTGAATACGGGGTCTTTACTGTATAACACAAATTAATGTCTTGGGACTACATAATTATCTCAAAGATAATTCAGTACATCCAAACAGCAAGATTAAAATATACAGCCGTACCTTTGAATCTGTTTATCTTGAATACAGCTGATAATCCTGCTATTAAAAGAGGTGCAAATTCAGACGTGTTACATTAAAATATAGTATACTTTCTACTAGTTGTTAAAATGCCTATGTAACTTACGCAGGTAACGTATAAATTAAAAAGTTCAGAAAAGGTAAATGTAGCATAGACTGATCTCTCTCTCTCTCTCTCTCTCTCTCTCTCTCTCTCTCTCTCTCTCACACACACACACACACACACACACACACACACACACACACACACACACACACACACACACACACACACACACACACACACAAAACTATGTTATTTGGCACATACTTTATTGTTTGGTTACCAGTTTTGGTTAAATAAGATGTTAAGAGAACATTTTTTTATTGGGGTTTTCTGATTACAAATAAGACTTAAAGTATAAGGCTTGTGAATAAAAAAGGAATCCTTGTAGTGAAATGAGAATGCCTTGAAAGGATAGCAGATCATAAAGCTTCAGTGGACCTATTGCAGCGTAGCTAAAGATTTGATAGGATCACAAAGTTCTTGACAGCATTGTAGATTGTATAAAATGATATAAAAAAGTCCATTTCTTTACTTAGTTTTAGAATATCATAAACTGAGGCTAATGATCTGGACAGTGAACCCTAACAATTTTGATAACTAAGGAGTGGATTCAGGCTCATTTTCCAAAATATCTTCATGTGAACTCTCGTCTTGTTCGAAATAAGCCATGTTACTTGGTGTGATTGTTTTATTTAAATCCTGTAGTATGACATCACACCAACAGGTGGTGTTAGTATGTGTTTTTTATCAGCAGAAGGCTTATGAATGTATGCAGAACAGTAAAAAATCAAAACTACCAAAATTAAATCAGTTTAGGCAATAAATATATATATTTAAGGTAAAATATTGCCAAAACCATGCAAATTATCTAAGGTACTTAGTGCTTACTTTTTATGGAACGAGCCTGGCCCATTTGTATATTTTTTCCTTTGACGAGATAGATAACATTCCTTTGCTCATTCAGAGATCATGTCCTGAGGAGATTTGAGCACAGATAACTTTGGCTGCCTTCCTTGACAGATATGAAGTTTTTGATCATCTTCAGTTGTTCCTCCAAACTGCTTCACTGACATGCCAGCAGAAGTAATATATTTCAGAGGACGTAGAGACCTGCAATCTCCCGGTGTGAAATAATGAGTAATGAAATCACTGTACAGCAGTGGTGGTATATAAGGCCACCTGTTATTCATTTGCAGATGCAAATGCACATTTTGCAGATGTATGTCTGTATGTATGTGGTTAAAAATCACAAATATTCATATGATTTAATTATCAGCTAAAGTAAGAGGAAGTCTTAAAATAAAACAAGATTACCAAGTACTTTGGAGTATTTTAGGTGCCCTTCAGTACAAAGTGACACATAATATTAAAAGAAGTTAACCCTTTCGCCTATGACTCGTATAAACAATTACATCTGTGGGCAGTGGCAGTGACTCGAGTGGTAAGTGTAAAAATGTTTATACTTTTTTTTTTGTTCAAAGACATGATCTCTGACAATTTTGAAGGTAGAGCATTAAATTTTTTTCATTTTGCAGCTGAATAATTTTTCTATACAATGACATAAAACAATTCCCCTAAAATTACCTTTATGCAGGTGAAGTAATGAGTAGAAATTACTCGGAATGAGAAAATTTTGCACTTTTCTCCCAAAAATAATTTATCAAAAAATAACTAATTTCGATAGAGTCTTCCTGTTTTATCCATAGCACACCCAGGTAAATTACCTAGTTAATGCAGTGCAAATATTTGTGGTTATAACAAAGAAAATATAAAAAAAAAAAGAATGACAAGTAGCTTTGCATTTTCTGCAAGAAAATTGCCAGTCACCCACGTGATATGCACAGAAAGCTACTTATGTCTTTTTTTGTTCAAAGACAACAAGCTCTGATTGTTTTCAAGGTAGACTGCTCAATTTTATTTCATTTTGAATCTGAATGATAGCTCCATACAATAGCATAAAAAAAGCAGCCCAAAACAATTAGTGTAGTTGGAATAATTAGTAGAAATTACAAGACAGGAAGCTTTGACTTCCCCCCCAAAAAAAACTGCAAAAAAAAAAAAAACTATTTTTGATAAAGATATATTACCCAGATAAATTATATAGTTTTTGCAATTCAAAAGTTATAATTATACCGAGGAAAATACGAAACATTAATGACAAAGTAACATCACGTTTTCTGTAAAATAAGTGGCATGGCAGTCAAGCGTTCGGTCCTCTCTCTCTCTCTCTCTCTCTCTCTCTCTCTCTCTCTCTCTCTCTCTCTCTCTCTCTCTCTCTCTCTCTCTCTCTCTCTCTCATGCCTCTGCGAGTGCAGAAAAAGATAAGTAATGTAATTATTGAATAAAAAATCTAAAACTAGACAAAAAAGAAATATGCCTGTTATAGATGTATAAAAAATATTTCTCTCTCTCTCTCTCTCTCTCTCTCTCTCTCTCTCTCTCTCTCTCTCTCTCTCTCTCTCTCTCTCTCTCTCTCTCTCTCTCTCTCTCCTGCAGAAAAAATAAATGATGTACGTATAGAATAAAAATGTAAAACTACACGAAACAAATAAACGTACATGTTACATATGTATAAAAATTATCAGGAACACTTGCTGAAAATGATCCTCATCTGGTCTATTGGTTTGTGCAATCTATTTTCTTTTTTGATGTTTGCGTACGTCACCAGTAAGCGGATTTAAATCTGGATGAAATTTATATCTGTTATCAGTAAATGAAAAGGTTAACAAGAAAGCTCTTATTTGAAGGAAAAAAATATTAAACCACTTCAAAGAGAAACACTCTAGTAAAAAATTACTGATTTGCCATAAATTTTACCACAAAAATTGCCCATAGCCTGATGCTAGATATCAAAACAAAGTAACTCATTCAGATAGAATTATGAAAGTGTAATAGATAATAATAGTAAAATAATAATAGTAGTTTTCATAGTTCTTGTGGTACTTGAGTTATTGGAAGAGTGAAAAGTGGAGATGTAAAATGAATGGTAGAAGTGAGTTTCTTTAATTAGTTCTGTATGTTGAGTGTGTTCCTTCTTTGTAGTAAATTCCTTGGTTAGGAAATCACCAAATGCTACTGAGAATAATTGACTTCTTTTCAGGAGGCATTTTCAGTTGAGAAGAGAGCAGAGGTATTATTATTTACATGCAAAGCAATTGTCGACCATGTTTCTGATAATCTCTTCACCCAAACTCCTCAAACACTCTCAGATCCAAAGTAAGTTTTTAATGCATTGGTAAATTCTTTTACTGTCATGATAAGACGTAGTTGATGTTGCTTTTTAAGACCCAAAAATTTTAAAATTATACTTACTCTTACATAAATTATACTTACTCTTACATATTTATGCTACCTGTGCAAGCTGTCTAGGCTGAATGCCTGATTACTGTACTTTTAACTAAATGCCATAGTTCATAGGGTATAAAATAAATGTGTACTGTATCTCTTGTACGCCTTTCATGTTCACTGTTTAGTTCAACCCTTTCTGCATGTTCCATAGCTTTGAAGTTTACTTTTTCCTCTATTGAAGTGCTTTTATTGTTGCCAACCTAAGTAGCATGGCTGTGAAACCAATCTACGAATCCTTTGAATCAGTCTTCAAATCTCACTTGTTAGTTGATGGTACCACCAATTCTGGTGCTGACTCCTCTACTTCAGATTACACTTAATTCTTTTGCATATTGACTGAAAGAACACAATATAAAAACAATTTTGTCATTGCCATTGTAAATCATTAGGCTACTTTTCAGCATCGTAATCTGTTAGTGTGGTTTTAAAGGCTGTTGCTCAATGAAGGATTTATTTTATCAAAAGGTTATAAAGTAAAAGGCTTTGAAGAAATATACAAGAAACTGCAATAAAAGAGTATCAGGAGGATCTTTCTTCACTTGTCAAAATCTGAAGTGTACCCTAGTACAAAGATTTCGGAGTGAAAATCATAGTCAAAGTTGATTAGTTTTTCCTGATTCCAACTCCAAAGCAGTGTACAGATACCATGCCTATTTAAGCACAGTATGATATAAAATCAATACAGTACTGTGTGTTTTTTATCCTAAAACACAACACACTCTACATGCAGTACTGTATGTACAGAATAGGTGCTCAAAACAAAATCTGAACTTACAGGTGGCAAAGGGAGAGCTCTCTGAACACAATTTTAATTTGCAATCCCATTTGTTTGTAAGTTGAATGTTGTTAAGTAGGGTGGTGTCTGTAGCTCATTTGGGTGACTTCGTAGCATTATACAGAGCTGGAGTTAATCAACCTGGCAGAGTGAGAATAGGTGTTTAAAACTGACACATCACAGAGGTTACTGGCCTAAAGGTTTTATCACAGCTAGCATTTGATACTGTATCATTGGGCTGTGAAATTTATGTGATTTCCCAATATTTGTAAGTTCTCAAGGAGAGATTTATGGGATTCAAAAGTGCCTCCAGGTAACATGATTTGTTCATTCATTCATTCATTCATTAAGGAGAGGATCCCAGAAGCACCTCCCTGTTGCTATGAAGAAGTACTGTTGCCATGAAGTAACATACAGAATTTATCAATGGAGTCTCCAGTGAAGAGTTTTTAAATCTCAGGAATGGCTTCTGCAAGGCAAAATATTTTGGAAATCTTAACATCATAAAGAGATTCATTCTTTTGGTTGTTAAAGTGTCAAGTTTTTTGTTGTTTTGTATTTATCACAAAACAACAGCAAGGATAATTCTTATTTCTTTGGATTTTTACAATTTTGTTAGTGTAGATTATCCTTTGCTAGCAAGAATTTTGGGGTAAACCCAGAGGTTGCATCCCTATGTCTGCACTTGGGAGGTATTCACACCCCCCTAAGATGTATTAGTGTCGATGATAGAGGGATTACTGAGTCAGTGAAGTGCTACAGCCCTGTAACATTATCTGAGTATTGGCATTTTGGGGATCTTCCCTTAATGCTGCTGTTGCTCTCAAGGCACTTTTTAGACAAAGAAATGGTGCTAAAAAAGTTTTCTTTCACCATTCTTCTCAAAATAGATGGAATGGAGCTTGAATGTGCCTTAGAAGACCTGCCCTTTTGAAGTCCTTGAAGTCTATGCTGTAGCTTGTTGGTGGCACAAGTTAATAGTTTCATGTCATGCATCCCATAGTACCAGTGGGTATGGTGCTGCTAGCTTTATTGTTTTTGTTAGCGGTTTGTCTGTGAAAAGTCCTGGCTTACTCTCATACACAACTTAAGAAATGGAAAGAATAGATCACCATGGCACCAGTCCTTTCTCTCTCTCTCCAGATTGCTGGGCTGCTCTTCTATGATGACTGAATTTTGAGTACAATTAGGCTTTGAGCCAAGCAAGTGACATGACTCCCACATGATTATCGCTGATGTGGGAAGGGAACTTTTGAGCTACGTGCAATACACAGCCCATGAAGTACCTAATTCAGTAATAATTAGTGAAATATGTACCATGAGACAACTTCATGTCACCTGTGATGGGCACCCATGTGAGTGGCTTGGTTTTGAGTGTCTTGCTCGACACAATCCCTGAAATGTCAGGATGTGTCTCAACTTCGATTTGGATGTACAACATGACTTGATTTCTGCGATCTGGCCATGTCTCTACTGCTTCATGTAAGATAGACACGACTTCAGGCTGCATGTATGACATGGATGACTTTATCCCTATGATATCTGCCCATGACTTTAGTGCTTCCTGTATGTATGACAAAGCTATCATTAATGTCTCACAGTAACATATCTGAGCCTTTTGTACAGCATGGCCTATGAGAGGTCTGACTGTGTTATGAACCCTATGAGGTCTGGCTGTGTCTCTTCTGCTTCCAGTGTGCATGACATAACTGCACTCACTCGCACACCTTTCTCACTTGTAATGCTGACATGTACATCACTACTCACTCATCCCCTCATCCCCAGGCAGTATGGCATACCTCACCCATTCTTTACCAGTGGATACATTATGGGTTATGCCCAGTCTCAAGGTTCATGTTTTATTTTGAATGGCATTTTTTACCTCACATGTCTGCCCTAAGGGGTAATGTGCACATTCTCAAGTCTCTTTTTATTATTACTGGTCTGGACCAGTCATTGCTACAAGCACTCCTCATTTATCTGTATTTAGTGATGTGTGACATGCACACCTATCTCGAGCTCACCTTTGTAACCGGCATTGACTTCTTGCCCCAAACAGGTGATGAAACGTGGTTTACTCATATTTTCATATCACCTGTGGTTGTTTACATTGCTTCTTGCTCACATGTTGAGATTATTTTCAGCTGCAATCTAACCAATATTTCATGCCCTTGCTTAGACAAGTGCCTTCTTCTCCAGCAAAAAGGTTCTTATTAGTGATTTAGTGACCCTTATCCATGACTCATTGGCACATGCCAGCATCGTTTTTTCTTAGGTATGGAAGTTATCTGCTTTTATCCCTTAAGACCTGGCATGCATTTATTTTCAAGTTATTGTAGATGCTTTAAGAGTAGCAAACTCATTCAAATTAGTTTAGGTAAGTAACTAAGCCATGTCTATGAGTGCCTGATGGTAGACATTTTACATCATGTAGAATGTCTGCCATTAATGCCAGACTGTTATTAGTCCTGTTGAAATAAAATGTGTAAAATTCTGGTTTGTAAGGTAGTAAACAATCGGATTGCTAAATTTCAAAAGTTTTATAAATATTGGTTGATGCATTTGTGTGTGTAGAAACATTGCATTTTAAAATTAAATTTTTGGCTCTATTTCAGAGTAACTGCTGAAGAAGATATGAAGAGTAAATACATACGTGTTTTGTCTTGTTCTCTTAATGGCCTGAGCCTTTTACTTTCGACCACAGTGAAGGCCACTGCTAAAAAACCTGAAGTTATTGCTGAAGTTAAACCTGTCCTACAGAATCCTAAGTTTTGGAAACTAGCAAAACATGAACATTCTTTGGTAAGCATTTAACACAGAAAATATTTTTCTTTTGTTTTTGGACTTGCCAATTCAGATTTACTTGTTAAAGCACCATTTTTTACATTTTGCAGAAAATATTTAATTTTGTTTAAAACATCCTGAGATCATCATACATTGCAGTCATGTTTCATAGAAATTTCTGTATGTCTTGTTAGATTATCCATACGTAAAATAGAAAAAGACAAAAGAAAACAGGTTTTGATCCCCCTCCCCAGGGATCCATCAGGCAGACCAACCAATCTCAAAGAATTCTCTTATAGTTGGTCTTGGCTAGAATAGTGCATGTTGACAGTGACAGAATATAAAGGACTCAGGCAGGAGGGCCCTGTGCTGTCACACATCGACTGCCTTGGCTTTCTCCTTTGTCTTACTCGCACAGATGTGACAGCATTGCATATGTCGGCTATCTTCCTCATTACACGCCATGTCTGTGCAAGGTAAATGCCTCTTTGTCAGGGAAAATGGTTGGTTTTGAGGAATCACAGTAGCTACCAAAAGCAGGTTTTTCCTGTGTCAAAACCTGTTTGTAGATAGAGCAGCTACTGTTCATCCTCAAAGGAACTTACAAGAATAATTGACAGGTGACGAAACGGCTTAGCTCCTAATACATAAATCCCAGCAACCCAGGTAAATTTTAGTCTGAAGTATACTCACTGGTTATCAACCATTTTCTCTATTCTGGATACCCATTAGGGTTTGGCAATAAAGAACAGGAAACAACACAAGAACCTATAATATGTAATCTTTGTGTTTCTAAGTTAACTCATCTAAATTATCTAATTATGTCTGGTCTTCCCTGGCAATATCTAGGCATGACCACCACTCATGGCAATAGCGTTTCAGGAATTTTGAATACAAGGTAAAGTAACAGGCTACCAACTATTTTCTTAATTCCGGATATCCATTAAGGTTTGGCAAAAAAGAACAGGAAACACACGAATCTACATATGTATTACTCCCTGTGGTTTTATGGTGACGTACCTAATTATGTCGGGTCTGACTGCAGGATTATTGCACCTTCCTTGTTTCAAGAATACTGCCTCTAATAACCACCCTGTAAACTTGGAGACTTCTTCTAAAGAAACATTTCCGAAGTTAATGATGCACTGTACTGACCTTTGGATGTCATGCGACAGGGGAAAGGAGTTAGGGTCTGCCTTTTTAATGAGGGACACAAAATGATTCTCTGCCCATGTAGGGAGAGTGGTTTGTTTGTGCTAAGGTGTAGGAAAAATAGGACTACCAGGGATGTTTGCCGTAACATCTAGGTAAACCTTGAGTGCTTGAACCAGGCATAATGTTTTATACGAAACACTGAGTTCCCTTATCAGAAAAGGGGATTTTCCCTTTATAAGATTATCATTCTTGGCCAGGAATGATAGGCCAGGAGACAACAGTAAATGACAACTGGGTGTTGAGTGATGAAACATTGTCCCTGTCTAAGAGAGCCCAGTAAGCTAATCCTAGCTCCTGACACCAAAATGGTCAAGGAGACTGCGTTTTGGAGCGTATGAGTTGTAGTTGTATTGGGCCCACTGAATTGAGGGGATGACAGGAGTCTAAGAACCTTATTCAGGGACCAGGTAATGGGAAGCCTTGCAAGAGCTGGCATTTGCAGTGCAAAAGATTGGAGAAGGGATTTCATAATTTCTATAAAAGAATCAATTCCAAAACCATAAAGCAAGGGTTCTGACAGTGCTGCCTTGTATGCCATGTCTGTTCTGATAAGAAGGTACTTGACCTCAAAAGATATATAACAAAATTTAAAGCTATTTAAGCAGATTTCAACTGGGCTGTCAATGTGGAGGTAATCAAACTACATTTTCCATATGGACTTGTATGTCGGATAAATGAAGTCTGTAGTTTTTGCACTAGGTCCCTAGCAATGTAAGGTAAATATCTCCACGGCAGACTAGATTTTTAAATCCACATGGGAATGTCAGAGTTCAGAAGGGAGGATGCGTAGGTGACTTCCCCTCCTTCTGTCTGGGGTAGAACAACAGGCAGTAATGGGATTTGTTCTCTCGCCCATTGTTGAAGAAAAAAGGAACCAGTTCTGGGCCACTAGGTAAGTGGTTCTGTTGAAAGCTAGTAGATTGTTCAAAGTCTTTAAGTCTAGGACTGTGGAGGAAAATGGTGTATCGTCCTCCATTCGTTCCAGTCTTGTAGGAATGTATCTCCTACTATTGCCTGAATGCCCAGGTTCGGAGATGCACACACTGGAAGTTGATGGTTCTTGCATGTGGCGAACAGGTCCGCTTCCAGATGTGGAAGTATGTTG
This sequence comes from Macrobrachium rosenbergii, assembly GCF_040412425.1. Lineage (NCBI taxonomy): Eukaryota > Metazoa > Arthropoda > Malacostraca > Decapoda > Palaemonidae > Macrobrachium > Macrobrachium rosenbergii. Next base: position 25,927,321 of record NC_089762.1, read on the forward strand.
GCAGTTACTCACTAAAGAGAGAGGCTGAGTGTGAGCCCAACCTCTTGATATAAGACATTGCAGCCATACTGTCTAGGACCAACAAAATGTGGGTCCCTTTGGGAGGTGTCAATTTTTTTTTTTTTGAGATGGTAAGACAGCCAGCAACTTCGGGAAGTTGATATGACACTTCCACAGAACAGGTGACCATCTTCCTGCTACCTGACGATCCTCCCAGTGGCCCCCCCAACTCATCAAGGAGGCATCCATATGTACTATCACTTGTATGAACAGTGGAGTCAAGTCGGCTTGTTTACTGGAGACCCCTTCCAGGTCCACAGAATGAGTATCATCCCAGTCTCTGATGAAGGCGATCTCAGGTCTTTTTCTGGCGTGTGAGAGCCAGAATCTGTTTACATCCTACAGTTGCAATTTCACGATTAGATCTAACACAGATGCAGACTGTAACAGGCCCAAACTTTGTTCGAGCTGTCGTCTGGAAAAGCTGGGCTGTGCAAGAAATCTTCTCGGGTCCTTTCTTATTCTGGTATGATTGCTGCTGGGAAGAGACAGCCAGCCACAAAGAATATCCCAACAAAAGCCCAGCTTCAAAAAACGTCTGCTGGATGTAACCTGGGACTTGTTCCTGTTTATTAGGAAACCCTTTTGACTGGAGTCTGTCAGCTACTGCTCCCAGGTTTCATCAGCACTCTTCTCTGGTAGCTTCCCAGATTAGCCAGTCATCTAGTTAGGCCTCCAGTTAAATTCTTTCTTTCTTGAGCTTCCATAAAGTCAATGAGTATAGTAAATAGAAAAATTTATGCAAACAATATGTGTGTTCATCTTGACAGGTCAAGGATCACCCTTTGTTTGAAGGAATCCTTCTAAGGGACACTGAATAATGGTGGCAAATAAACACGTCTTTCTCTATGCTCCCCTCCTTTTAAGAGGGGTCTAGGCCATTGAAAATTATAGTGTCCCCAAGGTGAGGACCTCCACTTCATGTGATACTGAAGACTACAACCCTGACTGTGCAAGTCCTATTGGGCTCCACCTCTTCCCTTGCCTTTAGTACGCAGTCCAAGAGTTGATTTTTCATTTCCCTGGTAGGAGCGTCTTTGTCTGCTTTTAAAGGGGTGTTGCTGCTAATGTTATCCTCTCTTCTATTGTTGGAGGGATCCATTAGTAGTGACTGGAGGTTTGTATGACTGATTCATCATAAGCTCTTTTAAGCTTGGGAAGAAGAAACTGAAGAGTATTGTTTCACCGATTCCCCTTTTTCAAGACTGCATATACTGTGTAATTCCTTTGTCGGGCACTTTCAGTGAGTTGTGTGCTAACAGATTCTTCAAACAGGTCCCAACAGAAGGGAAAGAATGTAATAGGGAGGTTACACTGGGAGTGAAATGTTGGAATGCACCGATGCTTCCTTTCAAGCCTTAATTCGACACTCTACAAAGTCACAGAGTGTTCCCCATAGGGTCCGCATAGTGTTTTGGCTGCTGCAGCGAACAGTGTTTTGGAAGACTGGAAGCTCTTTAATAGCTACTTCCATCATATTAGTATAAGTTATAATATTGAGGAGGTGGAGCCTAGCATAAAATTCAGCCATGGCTGTCCTGAGAATTTTCTTGTAGGGGTTCCAAATTGTTGGGTAGTCATGTCCAATGGGAGCTCTCTCCTCTCAATAGGAAGAAAAAGTGTTGCCCATTCCTTTGTAGAACTATCATATTCTGGGATGGAAGAGACAAGTGGCTGTATGTCTGCCATAACTCTTGTTTCCCAGTCACCACAAAATTCTGAAACTCTGTCTTCACATGGTTGAGTGTTTTAGATGTGAAGGGACAGAAGGCTAGTGTCTCCTGGAGAGGTTACTGGTTCTCTAAAATTATTCTTGTGCTTTATTTTCAATAAAACTGGAGAAAGGTTGCTGCTATGGCTTTCATTGTTATATGAATAGGCAGGATAACCATCTCCTTCAACAGTTTCTGAATTCTTATTGAAAGGGACAAAGCACCATTTAGTGTTGAGAAAGGCTGCGCTGTCCAGAAACTCTACATGTTCAGCCTAAATCCCAGTTTTCCTGTCATTAATGAGGCATTTCCCATCTAATGAAAGATATACAGTGAGATTTCTCACCAAGGGTTATCAGTATCATTCTTAGGGGTGGATATGTCTGCCCATACTACATTCTGCTATGAGGTTTTATTGTCCGACCTGGTCATATTATTGTTACCATTCTGAGGTCTGGGAGTGAGTAGGCTGTCTCTTATTACGCATCCTGATTTCAACAGGGATCTAGGTAACCAATTCAACTTCTTTTTGGTCTTGGATTTTTTTTTATTACCCTGTTTCAGTGATGTAAGTTTTTTGTTGAGAAAATTAATCTTTGCCTGGGCAGATTGCGCAGTCTCTCTATCCTCTAGTTTGAAGGATGAGAAGTTTTTTACACATCCCACCCAGTTCCATATCCAGGACAGACTTAAATTCCTTTTGGGAATTATGGATAGCATCTTGGATATGCTGACGCTCAGTAACAAGGTCATCCTTGATACTGTTCATGATTTCCTCTCAGAATTCTGAAAGTACAGCAAGTGGAATATCCCTATCAGGGAAGCCTGCATGAACTGACTGAGCCAGTGCAGTCATATCATCACCGCCCAGCAGTTTATTATTCCAGAATAAATCACTACCCCCTAGAAGGTACAGACACTTCAGATGGGGTTGGGTGGACCCTCTTGGGGTCCCCTTCAATATCTGATTGCTGCATGGGAGAGGCAAGATTCTCATTTGAGGTATCTCTCATTTAAAGCAGAAGAATGTTCCCTAGTTCTTCTGGATTCAAAAGAGAAATTTCAGTGGGTATATCCACTTCATGTTGGATATTAGTGACCTGTCTCCCAAGGAAAGACTCTTCATCTCCATTAGAGTAGTTGAAGTTGAAATTTCTAGAATCCACTGCTTTTGGAGTACTGGGCCAAATGTGGATTCTGCTTGGAGATGGACAGAAACATGCACTGCTGGAGTTCTGCCGGAATGATGTAATCTCCTCCTACCATACTCCTACTGAACTCATAGAGACAGCTTAAAATGATCTCTTTCATCATTTAAGCTTGCTGCCAGGAGCATGTTACATATTTCACACGTCTGGCAACCAACAAAATCTCGTTTATTCTTACAGGGGCTGGCTCATGGCTGGTAGTTATGAGCCATATCCATAGGCAAAAAGCAGATTGAGCAATTTGCTGTGATGCAAGTAATCTGTGGGTCTTGTGTAACAGCAGCCCAGTAGTTAAAAAAGGAACAAGTGTTTATTAAAAACTGCATAGTGTTAACTACCTGTATCACTGTAGTATAGGAAGCAAACACTTCAAATTAAAACTAACTGACATGGCCACAAGTACTTGTAAGTGTCCATAGTGTTAGGTAACATGATCATTGGGTAATATCCATAAAATAGTAGTATGTAATGTATTAAAATATTAATTTACAATTACTAAATTAACATTGCCTTAAAAGCTTTACTCACAAATGCTTCCAAACTCAATTAAGACAAAAGTAAATGGATACCCACACAATGTATTTCTATACATTTCATAACTTTTTGTTACCCTGTCTGTTCCCAAGCACCAGGTAAAGGTTACAGGCTACGTTAGTTGGTACATAATTAAACATGTTAATTATTGGAATTATCGCACCAGATTTATATAAAATCACTATCTGTAAGATTTTAACTTGTTTGGCAGAGCTCACCATCACGAAAAAGTAATTTTGTTCATGAAACTTACCTGTCAGATATATATATAGCTGTATTCTCCGAAGGTCCGACAGAATTTCAAATTTCGCGGCACACGCAGTGGCCGGTCAGGTGGTTAGTACCCATTCCGCCGCTGGGAGGCGGTATCAGGAACCATTCCCATTTTCCATTCAGATTTTCTCTGTCGCCGGTGTTGTCAACAACTGTTGTCTGCACCTCCGTCATAGGATTTGCTTTTTTCTTGAGTATCTCATTGTCTTTTGGTATTTTGACTTTGGATCGGTAGATCGGCATACGCTTTTTTGACTTTTCTTTGGGTTTTGCTTTAGATTATCATTATGTCTGGGTCTAGCTCTGCTAGTTACCGTGCGTGTGTGATGTCTGAATGTAAGGTGAGGTTGCCGAAAGCTGCGGTTGACCCTCACACTGTATGTTCTAACTGTAGGAAGCATATATGCATGTTGAATGATAGGTGTGATGAATGTGCTTCTTTGTCTGAAAATGAATGGAGAGCGTATGATAAATATGTGAGGAAGTTGGAGCGTGATCGACTGAGGAGGTCTTCCTCCAGGAGTGCTTCTCTTTGCGGAAGTGTTGATGTCGGCCCTAACTCCCCTGTACCTTTAGATCCTAACCCTGTGGTTTTGTCTCCAGCCCCTGAGATCGTGCCAGTGGAGACTAATATGCTTTCCGCTATGATGGAATCGATTCGTGCATTAGAATCTAAGGTGTCAGCTCTCCAAGAAAAGTGTTGTGAAGTGACTAGTGCCCCCATTGCAGTGGAGGGGGCGTCAGACCGGCCCCATCATGCCTCTAGGCCTGGACCTCTGCTGGACTCCCAGGACTCAGGGAGAGAGCATGTCGAAAGCCGAAGGAGGGTGACGGGGAACCCCCACCAGTCTGGCGTCCCTTCCGCAGGTCCTGAAGACGCGTTCCCAGGCTGCCCAGGCGCGAACTCGTGTTCGGGTCCTGAAGGACTGCTTCTTGTCTTCTGACACGTCCTCCCCACGCAGGGGTTGGAACCGTCAGATAGACTCTCGCCCTCTTAAGAGAAGCTTTAGGGAGGAGGGCGCTCACGTCCTCTCTCTCTGCTCTGTGCTCCTCGCCAGAGTTTGTGGATGCGTTCCCCAAAAAGAAGTACCGGACGTCATCCGAAGAAGACGTGTTTGAGCGCCAAGAGCTCTCCCCTCAAGAGAAGAGGATTAGGACGCCCCTCGTCCTTCTGCCTCTAGGTTCCGTAATTCTCCAGAGAGAGAGGCGTCACCAACGAGGACCCTTATTGCCTCCATGCAGCAGCAACTCTCCTCTTTCATTGCAGAGAGAGTCCAGGTCCGTCCTCGTCGGAAGGATGTTAGACTTCCAGTGAAGAGATCTAGGCGTTCTCCTTCTCCTGCTCCTCGTTCGTCACCTTCGTCTGCTTCGCCTGCTCGTCGTGGAAGGAACCCTAGACTCTCGTCCCGGAGGGTGTTGGGGAGGATCGTCGTGGCGTCACCCCAGGACGCCCTCCCCTCCCTTCGTTCTAGACGCCACGTTCACCTTTTTGTTGATGACGCCGTCAGGCTCCTGACGTTTGTCATGCCGCCAGACGTGACGCTCTGGGACGATCCAGACGTTCGTCATGCTGCCAGACGTGACGCCGATTGGGCGCTCAAGAAGCTCGTCATGCTGCCAGACGTGGCCCGATGGACGTTTTGACTCCCTTCAAGACGCTCCACCTGCAGTTGCTGTCGCTCTCGTGGTGGTTCCTGGTTCTCCTGCTGCTTTGCACGCCAGTTCCTCTTCCAAGCAGAGGTCCCTGCGGCGTGTTTCCTCTCCAACTTCTCTCTGCTCTTCCCGCCCGATGTTGGAGATAGACTCAAGGTCTCGAGTCTGAAGATGAGATTAGATCAGTCCTCGTCGTCGGACTACCAGATTCTCGCTCAAGCTGTTGAAGGAATTGTTTCCTGACAAGTTTCTGCCGGCAGTACCTCTCTCCCCTCCTTCTCAACTGACTTCACTAAGTCTAGGAAAGCCCGGGATTTCTGAAGATGACTAAATCGCTCTCCACTAGCGGGCCTTCAAGAAAGTCCATTTGTGGATGGACTCCCATAAAGCCCAAGGAAAGTCTTCTTTCGCCCTTCCCCTTCAAGACTCTCGAAAAGCGCGATGTGGTATGAGACCGGAGAAGACTTAGGCTTACGTCTTCCTTCCTCATCTAAGGAGACTTCGCCTCTCTCGTTGATTCGAGTAGGAGGTCTCATCTGTCGACGCCAAGGTTCCCTGGACTCTTCTACGGAGATGGACCATCTTTTGAAGGGCCTTTTCAAAGACGATAGAAGTTTTCAACTTCCTTGACTGGTGCCTTGGAGCTTTGGACCTTAAGTCTCGGAGTCAGGACTCGATCTCCTTTGTCGGACCTTTTGAGCATCTTGTCTTGCATGGACAAGGCGGTCCGAGATGGTTCTGACGAATTGGCCTCGCACTTTGACTGGAGTGCTCAAGAAGAGGTCTCTCTTCTGCGGTTTCGCTTACGAAGTCCGTCTCCTTGGCACAGAAAGGAGAACTGTTGTTTGCTCCCCTTTCCAGTCATCTTTTCCGGCTTCGATGGTAAAGGACATCGCTGCAAGCTTGCAAGAGAAGACCACACAGGACCTGTTGGCTCAGTCATCGGCGCCCTGCGGTTCCCGTGACCTCGACGACGTCAAACCGTCAGCATTCACCCAAGATGAAGAAGCCCTTTCGTGCCGGATCATCTTCAAAGCCTTCTTCTCGAGGAAAGAACCTCTCGAGAGGTAAAGCCCTTGCTAGAGGTAGGGGCAAGAAGTGATGTGATTCTCCTCCAGATACCGGTGGGTGCCAGGCTTCTTGCGTTTTCCGAGGCCTGGAAAGTGAGAGGGGCAGACAGTTGGTCCCTTTCGGTTTTAGAGAAAGGATACAAGATCCCTTTCCTTTCTCCCCCTCCCTTAAGCCTTTCGCCCTTGGACCTCTCTCCGTCGTACGGTCCAGAAAAACAAGAGATCCTGTACGACCTGCTGCGGCAAATGCTCGTCAAGAGAGCAGTAGAACAGGTCTTAGACCTGAATTCCCCGGGCTTCTACAACAGGCTGTTCCTGGTCCCAAACAGTCGGGAAGTTGGAGACCTGTGCTGGATGTCAGCAGCCTGAACCGCTTCGTGAAAGAAACTTTCAAGATGGAGACGGCGCAGTCTGTTCTAGGAGCCTTAAGACCAGGGGATTGGATGGTATCCCTCGACCTTCAGGACGCGCGTACTTCCACGCATCGATACATCCTCAGTCAAGGAAGTTCCTGAGGTTCGTCTTGAGGGGAAAGGTGTATCAATTCAGAGCTCTTTGCTTTGGCCTGTCCACAGCTCCCATGATTTTCACCGTCATCATGAGGAATGTAGCAAGGTGGCTGCATCTGGCAGGCGACGTGTGTCGCTCTACTTGGACGACTGGCTGATTCGGCGTCATCGAGGGAGAGGTGTCTGGAGGATCTTCAAGCAACTTTGAACCTGACGAAAAAGAACTCGGCCTGCTGGTCAACTTCAAAAGTCACACCTGACTCCAACTCAGTCCATCGTGTATCTGGGGATTCAGATGGACTCAGTGGCTTTTTCGGCTTTTCCGTCCCCCGAACGTCAACAGCTGTGCTACGGAAAAGTCCTGGCCTTCCTAGGAAAGAAACATGTTCGGTGAGGGGAGTGGATGAGTCTGCTGGGGACCATTTCCTCACTGGAAAAGTTTGTTTCCCTAGGGAGACTACATCTCAGGCCTCTTCAGTTCTTCCTGCAAGACAACTGGGAAGACAAGGAAAATTTCAGTTGTCTCTCAAACTTTCCTCGAAGTGAAGGAGCATCTCAGGTGGTGGTTGGATCCCTCGAAGCTTTCAGAAGGCGTGTCTCTCAGCCTTCCGAACCCCGACCTAGTGTTGTTCTCCTCACGCATCAATGTCGGGTGGGGAGCAACACTGGGCAAGAGAGAAGTGTCAGGCACCTGGAGAGGGGAACAGGTGACCTGGCATATCAATATGAAAGAATTAGGGGCGATTCTTCTAGCCCTTCGATTCTTCAAGATCAAGTGTCGGTCGCACAGTCCAGGTAAACGCGACAATACCACAGCTCTAGCTTACCTGAAAAAGCAGGGAGGCACTCATTCTCGTTCCCTGTTCGTACTTGCAAAAAGAGATCCTGTTGTGGGCGACAGTTCCAGGAACGTTACGATCCTGACGAGGTTTGTAGCAGGCGTTCAGAACGTGAGAGCGGACCTGCTAAGTCGTCGTCATCAACTGCTCCCGACAGAGTGGACTCTGAACCAGGAGGTGTGCCAAAAACTGTGGGGTTTATGGGGTCGACCCTTAGTAGACCTGTTTGCAACATCAAAGAACAACAGGCTTCCGCTCTACTGCTCTCTGTCCTGGATCCAGGAGCAGTATCAATAGACGCCCTTCTTTGGGACTGGTCTCGTCTGGACCTTTACGCTTTCCCTCCCTTCAAGATCCTGGGAGAAGTGGTCAGGAAGTTAGCGTCGTCACAAGACACAAGGATGACTCTGATCGCTCTTTTTGGCCTTACAAGGAGTGGTTCCCGGAGGTAATGTTGCTTCTGGTAGACTTTCCAAGGGTGTTGCCTCTTCGTCCAGATCTACTCAGACAGCCCCACTTCGAACGATACCATCAAAACCTCTCCGCTCTCGGTCTGACTGCGTTCAGACTATCGAAATGCTGGCGAGAGCGAGAGGTTTTTCGAAGCAGGTGGCAAGAGCGATCGCGAGAGCCAGGAGAACATCCTCGATCGCAGTTTACCAGTCGAAGTGGGCCGTATTTCGGCAGTGGTGTAAACGCAGAGGGATTTCCTCTTCCTCGACCACTGTGAGCCAGATTGCAGACTTCCTTCTTTTCCTTAGGGAAGTTCCGAAGCTGGCAGTCTCTACTATTAAGGGATATAAGAGTATGTTGTCGGCGGTCTTTCGGCACAGAGGATTAGATATCGCCAACAATACGGACCTACATGACCTCATTAGGTCGTTCGAGACGACTAAGGTGCATCAGTTTTGGTTCCATCTTGGAATTTGGGCGTAGTTCTTAAGTTCCTGATGCAAAGCCCTTTGAACCCCTTCATGCTGCTTCTTTGAGGACTTAACAAAGAAGACTTTATTTTTAGTTGCTCTCGCTACTGCAAAGAGAATCAGTGAGATTCATGCAATATCTAAGTCAATTGGTTTTAAAGGAGACGATGCGGTGTGCTCTCTCCAACCGTCGTTTCTTGCCAAGAATGAGAACCCGTCTCACCCCTGGCCCAAGTCCTTTGAATTGAAAGGTTTGGCGGGTATTCTGGGTCAGGAACCAGAAAGACTGCTATGCCCTGTTCGGGCTCTAAAGTTCTACTTGGACAAGACAAAAGAGTCGAGAGGTCTTGCGGATAGGTTATGGTGCTCGGTGAGAAGACCTGACGTCCCCATGTCAAAGAATGCGCTGGCTTTCTTCTTGAGGTCCACCATTCAAGAAGCGCATAAGAGTTGTCAGGAGAGTGACTTCGAACTTTTGAAAGTTAAAGCGCATGAGGTTCGGGCTGTTGCAACGTCAGTAGCCTTTCAAAAGAACATGGCTCTGAACGATATTATGAATGCCACCTATTGGAGAAGTCATTCTGTGTTCGCCTCTCATTACCTAAAGGACGTAAGAACAGTGTATGAGTCTTGCTGTACGATCTTGGGAGAAGGAGGCAGTACCCATCCTATCCTTTAATGTATGGTTAGGAATAGTTTTTAAAAAATTTTTGGTTTTGTTTTTATGGTTGTGGGGTAGACTGTGGGGGCAGTCTTCCCTTTCCTTAGTTTTTAACTAGTCACGATGTTTGGTAGGTCAGGTGGTTATTTTTGTCTCTTTGCTTCCTTCTTGAGGGCTACGATCTGGGCACATAGTGGTCACGTCCCCGTTGACAGATCGTCTGGAACTCTCCAACCATATAGGTCTCTACCTCGTTGGAAACTCCAGTAAAGCAGACGCAGACTTGGGTGACAGTAATCACGAAGTCAGCTATGCTAAAAGGTAAGGAACCAAGATGTGTAATCATCTACATTGTTTTGTTTCTCAATCCTATGCTGTCTCTGCCCACCGCCAATGGTGCGATTCAGCTATATATATATCTGACAGGTAAGTTTCATGAACAAAATTATATTTTAATGATAAAATAAGGTTTGTTCATACTTACCTGGCAGATATATATTCAATAGTGCCCACCCTCCTCCCCTCAGGAGACAACGGCACTATGAAAATCTGAATGGAAAATGGGAATGGTTCTGATACCCGCCTCCCAGCGGCGGAATGGGTACTAACCACCTGACCGGCCACTGCGTGTGCCGCGAAATTTGAAATTCTGTCGGACCTTCGAGAATACAGCTATATATATATCTGCCAGGTAAGTATGAACAAACCTTATTTTATCATTAAAATATCATTTTTATATTCCCGACAATCTTTAAAACGTGATGTCACTACCGGCTGAGTAATACCTGTTAGAAGTAGATCCTCAAGAATGTTTTTCCTTTATACATTTGAAGAGACTCCCGATATTAAGGATAACTGGGGAACTTTCTATATCAGAAAATCCATGTAGTTTGATTATAAAATACTACAAAGGAAATATTGGCCCTAAGTAAACACCAAGGCTCATAAGTCAAGCATGATTGGGAACTACGATTATGGCTATGTTTCGTACACAAGAAGTTAGGCTAACCCGTTTTACCCTTTCAATAACTTTAAATTATCTATCAGTGTTAAAAAGGTCATTGACTAATGACTTTCAATAACAAAATTGTCTAATATTACTGCCTTAATTCTAACAATTGCTTTGTCAGACAGGAAAAAACTACAGCCCGACAATTACAGTGAACCCCCCTTATTCGCGGGTGATGCGTACCACACCCCCCCGCGAATAGCTAAAATCCGCGAATACTTAAAACCCCTCTAAAAACACTTAGAACTGCCCATTTTGATAGTTTAAACACAAGAAAAACCCTGTAAAAATGCTTACACCTGAGTATTTTAATAGTTTTATCACAAAAAGTGCATTTATTCATGAAAATTATATGAAAATACAGTAATTAATGAATATTTCTAAGTGAAAAATACCGCGAGTGGGCGAATTTTCCGCAAGTAATGGGTAGATATGTTCTACAGAGAAACTCACGAATGCGTGAGTCCGCGAATCGTTAGAACGCGAATACGGGGGGGTTTACTGTAATCCTAACTTCCCACTTTGGAGGAGACCTACTGGCTCCCAGTTTTAACAAATATTAGCCCACATGTTAAAATTTTGAGGAACTTAAACCTTTCACTGGGTCTTATAATTATGTGCTTAGCTTTAAAGTTATGATGATTATGGTGTGAGTAAGGCAAAGGAAAAAGCCAAGGCAGTCGATGTGTGAACTGGAGATAGAATCCTCTTGTCCTGTCCTTTATATTCTTTTATTCTATCACTGTGCCAACATGCAATATTCTGGCTGAGACTAACTACTGTATAAGAGAATTCTTTGAGATTGGTTGGTCTGTCTTATGGAGCCCTGGGGCGATCTTGAAAGTGTTGCTCCTTTGAGGACGCACAGCAGCTATGCCATGAAAAATGTTCAGTTTTGTCATATGTGTACTTGCTCAGGTCTCTAAGTATTGTATCTTTGGAGGAATACTGTACTGTACTTGTCTTCATTTGTGTAAAAGTTTTTTTAATTTCTTAATATTGTATCGTACTTGTTCATTAATATGGTTTTTTCATAGGTCCGCAGTGCCTGGTTTTCACTTGTGAAGGACGTTTTTGAGTTTGACAGTGAACTAATCCAAGATTGTAGGGGAGACTTAAGTAAAGCCATCCTTGCAGCTGTAGATGATCATGATGGCACAGTTCTGTCTCATGTATGGGTGGCATTCCTACACCTTTGTGTGGCATACCCTGTAAGTATGAGTATAAATGTTGGCGTGGAATAAAGTTTTTGCTGCTGTTTTTTCCTTATATTCAGATACGAATAAGAACATATCTTTGATTTGTAAATTCTTTCTTTAACACCTTGTTACTGTACCTATTAATTAGTGCTGTATACTTTCCTATTTTTCACTAGTGATAGGTGCTGTCTATCCAGATGATGGAAAAGGTACTTGTCATGGAAAAAGGTTATCATTTCATGTGTATGATGTATGACAGTTTGCCATGAAACTGTTGCATCTGGATATTAGAGTCACAACCAGTGTACAGTAATTGGATCCTGCTAACTGTGCAAGAATATGCTATAGTTCTACCTGATATGACTAGATTTAACATTGAAATTCCCACAAACAATTATGAAGCATCCCAAAAGTCCATTACAATAAATAAATGGTGGGATTCATGTTGTGTTAAATTTCTTTAAAAAACCTTCAAATTATATTAAACTCATTGTTTACTCAATGAAATACATTTAGAGGTAGCATTATCTTGTCTTAGAATTGAACATATGGAAGTAATTGTTTACTTAATGACCAACCCTTGTGATCTAATCTTCAACTATGAAGCATACTTTGTGTAAGTGGTGATAGGGATGACATCTGTCAAGAATATCTTACCTAAATCAGTTGTATTGTCGACTCATGCTCAGTCTAATGTTGGGTCATATGGAGTTCAAATAGCATACTGTATTGACTATTCTAGCTTGGTAGTCTGACTGGGAATCTGATATAGGCCAAAAGAGGCAAGACTGACTGTTCATTAAATAGGACAGGACAGATAGTTAATACGCTGCTATTTAAGTGCAACCATGTTAAATGAGTGGGGATGTGAGTTTGTGAAGTAAGAAAGAAGTGAGAGGAGGGGGTGAGGGAATAAGAACTAGGATGGAAGTTATCTGACTTGGTTATCTTGGTCAGAGAAAATGTATCTAGGTATTTGTCAGAGTTGTTCTTGAGGTAAGAGGAGGAGAAAGTAGAATGGTATTTTGTTTTTGCCATATATTTACCTTGGTCAGCTTGTATGGTAGAACTTGATCTTCATGAACACTGATTTAGTGAGAGTGAAGTTCTTTTCTTCAAAAGGATAGGAATTTTTCAATATCTTCTTTAAGTCAGAAGGGTAGAAAGATAGAAGAGAGACAAGTTGATTAGGTGGCAAACCAGCAGTGGCTAGAACTGAAGACAAGGGTATAACTCGCCTATAAATTCCTGCCATGTTTTAAAGGGAAGAGATGGAGAAGGATCCCAAAGAAGTCATCTGGAAAGTCCAGGAGTTTAGTTTTGGCAATAAAGTTAAGTAGAACAAGAGAGGTCCATTGACTTCCTGTTTCTTATGAGTAAACTACTCAAGACTGAATATAGTAGTCATAAGTATAGGTTTTAGGGTTGTTAGGTCTAAGAAGAAGCTGTTTTGATAGCTTTCTTGCATGAGACATATTACATGTGGAAGAACAACATAGGATGACCTTGAATTTGGAGAGTTCTTTGATATGGGTAGGGTTCTGTAATATGGGTAGACTTCTAGAAGCCATATCAGGAAAGGCCTTTATGGAATGCAGGCTGAGTAACTTTAGAACTTGCTGGTAATGTACAGTATATCCAGTTTGCTGATTTTCAACCTGGCTGATGCTCTGCAAGCCTTGTGTAAAATTTAACATCATTGAAATCTCTGAGGCTTAGGAATAGATAATTTCAGACATCCAAGTGAATGTTTGGTAATGGTGGTAACAGCAACATAACTTTAATGACACTTATATTTGATGAATCAGTAGTATCTCCCTGACAACTTGGAAAATTAAGTTTGTTCCTACATCAGAAGCCATGTACTTACGTTGGATGCTGACACCAGGAGCAAATATTGTCATTTTAATCCATCAGTGTTGGTGCTCTTCAGCAGGATCACTGAATTTTTGTCTTATCCTGAACATATTACTATAGTAGCTTTTGAGGCAAAGGTTGTGCCAGTGTTGGATAATTGATGCCTCCAGTATACCGTCAAGTGACTGTGTAGTCCAAGGTCTGAGTTCTTTATCAAGCAGTGACACTCATTTTCATGCTATTTATGAGGTTTTCCCTCTTGATGGAAACCCTTGAAGTAAGAAAAAAAATCAGTCTGTTGAACTAGTTGATCGTCATAGACATTGATAAGGTCTTTAATGGCAGACAGTTTTTGCCTTTTGCAGACGTGGCCAACAAACTAGTCACCAAATTAGGCATGGCTGAATTCACTGATTTGGAGAAGGTTGTGTTGTTCCACCTCTGTATTTTTGGATGTAGACACCTCTCAGTCTTTCATTTACTGTAACCAGAAGTTGGTTGTTTTTCAGCTGTCTGTGAAGATGATGATAATCCTGACAGTTCAAGAATATTTCACTGTTCTTAACAATGGTTAACCCTTTGTGTCTTCCAGCCTGGTGAAATCTTTTGAAGTAGCCACTCATTTTAAGGTTTCACAGTTTTCACATTGATGGCAATCTTCCTGCTGAGGATGATTTTCCTTGAAAAACCGTAAATGTTTTATCCCATGATCTGGTTGAACAGTGCTTCTGTGGTCTTCACTTGGATAGTTGGATATACAGGCAGTCGCTGATTTACGATGGTGGTTCCATTCCTGCGCCGCGTCATAACCCAAAAATCGTCGCAAGCTGAGAGATCATTGAAAATTGTAAGAAAATGTTACTTTTAATCCTTTGAGTGTCTTGAAAATGATGTAACCTGCATTTTTATTGGGTTTTTAATAAAAAAGAACTTCAAATTTTGATTATTCTGCCATTTTGGAGCCATATTTCTTCTGTTGGATCGGTGTCTTTAGTGACATATCCCTGGAACATGCGTCTTAAACTGGGAAATAATTTTTGATGAATGTATTTGAAAAGCGTTGTAAGCTCGGAACGTCATAAGCTGAACCTGTCGTAACCCAGGGACTGCCTGTACCAGATTTTGTAATCAAAGATGCAAATGACAAGTAGCAGAGACAGTATCATAACACCCTCCCCCATCACTGTTTCAACCTTGATTACTGGGACAAAGATTATCTGTTGCTTGAGTCAGTGGGGCATGTTCAGCAGTACCCATGTAAATCAGATCTTCAGTCTTACATCCTAACATTTCACTGTACAAAACTGGCCTCAAGCACAATCTCTTGATAACCAGGCAGGCCATTCTGGCAAGTTTCAGATGAGAGGGAACAGGTAAAAGTGAGAATCATTTTTTACGCTATTTGCTATTCTTCACTTGGTTTTTTCTTTGCATATTATGCTTGCCAATACTGAAGGCAGTGACCAGATACAACATTGAATTGGTAATCGTAGCATGCTAATATTAGTTTGGGTGTAAGTCACTGAAGTTGTTTATTCCACCTTGTTTGTATGCCATTCACAGTATTCACAGGAATAGTCTTTCAGAATTTCTTATGCTTTTGTCTCAGTTGTTAGTTGCTATATTTCTTGACATTTCCCAATGATATCAGATACAATTCTTACATGTACTTGTAGGTTTATCAACTCCTAAAGTAAACCCTTTTTTAGTTTCTAAGATCCTGGATCCCTGACATATAACAGTTTGTAAGGGTTATTGTAGATCCTTCAAACCCTTGAAATTAGTCTGAGACAGTTAGGGACTTGGCCTCGCACCCAGATAGTGAACCTGATAATTATATCATCGATGGGTTTGTTATTAACAAACAAAATTTATAACATAAAATTGATTTTCCATGCAAACTTATTTGTCATAAATGAAGTGCTTGCCTACTGATCCCTTCAGTCTCACAATTGCATACTGTCTACACACAGTTTCAGGTAGCTGGTTGATGGATGTTTGATGGTCCAGGTGGAACCAGCATCATGAGAAAGTTTTCTTTTGTGAACACTAGTTTTTCTGAATTCATTGCAGACTGCAATATGGGCAGATTGTTTTGATTTATGTTTTTGTGAAAAACACATGTAATGTCATAAAACCTTTGTTTTTTCTGTCATAATGAACACTTTTCTCTGTAAATGGTAAATGGTGTTTAGTTAAACTACAGAAAGTGAATCCGTTTCATTGTTGATAATATAAACAAAATCTATTGTATTTGCCAAATTTATCTGATTTTCAATTTTTTCCTCAGGATATATGGACAGATGCAACAACCAGCAGGTCTGTAATTGGCCGTATATATTCTGTTTTGCGTGATGGAGGAAGAGGTTGTGGCACAGAATTATATCCTCAGCTGTTACCAGTGATCAGTCTTATTCCTGAGAAAGCAACAGAGGATAAAAACACCTTCTATGTAGAATTTTTTCGAGCATTCTCTAAGGGGTTAGTAGACAAATTTTATTAATATTGTTTTCATGTGTGATCTCAAAATGCTTTTTTATTGTTACATGGTTTGTTACATTGTGTGTTTTTAAGCAATTGCAAACCATAGTTTTACATAAGGCCTTGCTACTGAGTGACTATCTTATGCCAAAATCGTTCTGAAGGTATAGTTGCCACCAAAGAGGTGTCATGGATGCAGCTTAGTTTCTTGATACAGTACTTAGTGGTACCACATAAACCATTTTTGCAAACTTTAGTTGTGCCTTACCTTCTGTACCATGGCCTTCCATAGTTTTGGGTGCAAGTCCCATACTTAAGGATACACTGAGGTATAATTTCTTGTTTTTCCCCTGATTTTTCAAAATATATGTTGATGGGAGGGTTATCAGGACAATGTCTGCCTTCGTAATCTTAAACTCTTTTTTTTCTTAACATTAAGCTTGTTTTATGACAAACCCATTATTTTTACTGAGGATATTTGTACACCTGGGCTAATCTCCAGACACTAAATGCAGTAGAAAGAAGGAGCATTTTCTGTGCTAGTGGTTTAGCATACAATTGTGCATCCAGCTCTATCAGGTCCTTGGTAGCAGGCATCTCACTACTTGTATAGTCTGGATAGCTGGTATAAAGCAGTGGCATCAGGAGGTGGGCTTTTAGGTAGATGTAATATAAAGGTAAGATGATAATATTTCTGAGAAGGTCCTGTCAATTTTTGTTAAAAATTATATTTGTTTCATGACAAGACCTGTTACTTTCTGATCCAGCCCCTTTGAGGTTAAGAATGTTAACTCATTGGCACGTGATACGGTAAATTTTTGATTTTTTCTTCATCTGCGATGGCTTGAGCACCTTTTCCATCTCTGATTCTTCTTAATAATTTGAATAATGTTTTTGGTCTCATAATAAATATTGGGATCTTCGTAAGAAATCAGCCATGTACTCTTCTGTTCTTCTGGTTTCAGTTTCCCAGTCATAGTAGAATTGCCCTTGTCTTAAAATAAAGAATAAATCTCCTCCACTTTAGTTTTGTTTTGCATATGTACATATCTTCCTTTTCAATTATCTCATAGTAAGATGGTGCTACATAATGTGTTTTATTTGTTTCTCCAATGAGCCTAATAAATAATAATGAATTACTCACTCGAGGTAGGTTTTGTTGAACAAAATTTTCTTGTTTTTGGATGGTCAGTTTTCCATCCCATTTATTTTGATATCAGCTCTCAAGAGTTTGTCCTCTTTCCCCAATTTCCCTGGAGGAATCTTATTAATTGTTTTTATTGGCTGGAATCCCCTGAACCTCCCTGCTGGCTCTCGGCAAAAAATTTCTCTCCTGTTGGTTAATATTCATATCTAGGTTTGTTTTAGTGATGTTGGGCTTTGGGCAGCTCCTGAGTTTCCTTCCAAGTTCCTTGGGAAGGAAGGTTGTCGACTTGAGGGTATCATGTTCTCCTTGTCTCCTCTCCCCTTCTGGTAGCCTACTCCTTCAGCCTTGCGACTCATGGCCTAGATGGCGGATGCAGGACTTCTCCTATTGGTTGAAGATTCGTCCCATGTCGTCCATCTTCGCTGTTTGGGTTCATCTTTATCCAACAAACATGGGTTTAGTGTGGCCCCACGTAATGAACATTGTTCCTTTACCATTCGCCTTCAGCCATTGCCATCCTGCTAGCATTGACTGGAGGGTTACCATTATTAATTTTGTTTATTGTTATTATTATTGTTTGTTTTACCCTCGTGATTCGGTCCCACACCTGGGGCTCCTTAAAGCCCTAGTTCCTGACATTCCTTCAACGATGAATCTAAACTCCTCGATGCATTTAAAGCATTGGCCCAAAATTGGTAGTTCTTCACTGGATATGAATATTGGTCAATTGCTTATGCAAACTCAGAAAACAATTTTTTGTTAAAAAAAATTTGTTTCAATTAATCCAGCCCTGAGAAGAATGTTAACTCATGAGCGTTTTGGATGATAATATAAAATAAATAATTAAGAAATACTTATTTTAGAATTCTTAAAATAAAGAAATAAATCCAGTTATTAAATGAATCTGTTTTGTACTAATTTTACAAATGTTAACAATAATAATAATAATAATAATTTTGTTGAATAATAATAAGTTTCAAAAGGAGACTACCATCTTATTAATTGTTTTTATTGTGCTGGAAGTATTGTTGAATATACTATGATATTTGTAAAGTTCTTTGTGTATCTTACAACCCTTTCATCAGCGTGTAACTGGTATACAGGCAGTCCTCGGTTATTGGCGGGGGTTCCGTTCTGGGGGTGTGATGGTAACTGAAAATCGGCAATTTCCAGCACTTTTTTGGCGATTTTCAGGCCTTATCGGCGCTGAAAAAGCGCCATCTTATTTCATCAGCGTGTATGGTATACGGCGTCTCTGTCGGTATGTATGATAACAGCGCCAATACCAAATTATCGGTGCCTCTGTTATAGCGGTAAAATTTTCGGTGATTTTGATTTTTATGCAAAAATTAGCGATTTGAGTTGCTAGACAAGCGCCATAAAACTGGATTGCCATTAACCGAGCCCGCCATTAACCGGGGACTGCCTGTATTTGTTATCCTGGGGTCATATAAAGATGTTCTGTAGTAATGGTTTTACTTCCTCTGACTTTTCGACTCTGACTATGTTGGTCATCTGCAAAGAATTACAAAAATGAATGAATTAAGATTTAAGGTACATACAGGTACATATTTATAGCAGGTGGTGGGTTACAGTTAGTGGGTGGACTGGTGTGCTGAGTTCTGATTGGCTGCTTGTTGATACTATTGAGTCCAGTTGTAGTCTTACCTTCAGCAGTGGGGTTTGCTGGAAGGATAAACAAAATACAGTTAATTCATAAAAACATTGAAAGAATATAAAAAAAAATTTAAGGAATATGGTAAACAGAACTGAATATAAGTGGTTACAGTGAAATTGAGAGTGCTACAAAAATTCCAGATTATATTAATCAAACCTGGAATGGGAGCACTAGGAGTAAATGAGCCTCCAGATTCTTTGAGTCTACTCATTAGTGCAGCCTTCCAGTTTTACACAAGAGAAGCATAGCTGAGATTGAGGCATCACCTAAAGAGGCATGCTCCTTGACCAAGGACACAGGCAGAGGAGATTGGAAACACATCTGGGAGCAGATGAATCTAACGCAGCATCAGCATAAAGTTAAGGCATAAGATGCTTGTAGGATCTCTTTGTGTGGGAACAGGAACTCTCAATCCATAGACAGTTATATACCATACATTTAATTGAGGCAAACTAATAACCCTTACTAGAACAACTTAGGTGATGGGGGTCCTTATTAAGGGGAGACATGAACAAGCTACAAGATTATCATAGAAAACATTTGCAAATATGCAGAGACATGGTAACTGAGGTGAAAAAATAGCCTTAAGTAACACAAAAACACACTGCCCCCATACAGCAGATATTGAATGAGCAGAATGACTAAATTATCAATTCATCAAAAAAAATCAGACATTTTAAATTCAAAATTTGCATTGGCAGAGTATCACAAAAAAACAAAAAACACCATAAACACAGAGTTGAAGGCAAGTAGTTGCTATTAATAAAAGACTGCTAAAATAAAAGCCAACATAGTAACAAGGCTGGTCAGGGATTATGTCAAGTTGTACTGAAGATTTCCCTGCTGCCGGAACAGAGAAAAAATTGATAAGTACAAGATAATAATACAATAATAAATCAAACTTTAAACAGTAAAAGGTCCTAAACAGGAAGAAAGACTGTTCAGGACCCACTCACAGAAACCTGTAAGGGGCAAACAAAACATCATCACCCAAGTACACAACAGCATGAACAGGAAACCGAAGGCAGCTGGGCACTTTAAAGCTGGGAATGCTGAAAACAAAAGTGCAGTATGTACCAAGCTTGACCAGGAATGACTTACAATTTACTGAAAATATATTTCCAAAAAGAAAATAAAGGCTTTGAACAAAGAAGATGAGAATTCAGAACATATTCACAGAAAGAAAATTAGCTAAAAAAGGGGATGAATGAATGTCACAGCACAAAGGTGGAAAAGCACAAATGGCATTATCTG
Source organism: Macrobrachium rosenbergii (assembly GCF_040412425.1). Taxonomy (NCBI): domain Eukaryota; kingdom Metazoa; phylum Arthropoda; class Malacostraca; order Decapoda; family Palaemonidae; genus Macrobrachium; species Macrobrachium rosenbergii. The sequence goes on from NC_089762.1 coordinate 25,947,388, forward strand.
AAGTTGTAAGAAACAGATGGTGAGTAGATATGCATATTATGGATGATTGGGCATGCCCAGTGGAGGAATTCATGAAAACATGCCATACAGCTGTGACAAAAAGTACCCTTTTAAGGCACTCTGACTCAAATGCTCTTGGATATGGTTTGGGTTTTTCGGATCTGTTTAAATTACTGGACTAATAAAGCATTTCATTTGGCTCATGGATACCCTGACCCTTGAGATGTTTTGAGAAATATTACAACTTAATAATAAGCTTCAAGCTTTAAGCCTGTGACAGTGCTTATAATTTCATTGGTGTAGTTGGTTAACATGCCCACTTTGTTCTGCAGTACATACCAAGTGAAATTGTAATCTGTTAATACTTTTTAACAGTGCACTTACAAATAAAAGTTATTTTTTGAAATATGAAAAATAATTGGTAGAAATATTCTGGATGAATGGGTAACCACAAAGCAGTGGCAGTGTCTTTTCCAAAAAGAGGAAGGAAGTAAACAATTGCATGAGAAGATGGATGAGACAGAGATCATGTTGAATATTTAGTATTTTATCAAATATGTCTAACATGTTTCTCTATATTAACAAACTGAATTCAACATCCTTACTTTTGGTAACTTTGTAGTAAACTTGAAAATGTAATGGAAATATTATAGCCTAACATTCAGAAGCTCTCAGTATTTAAACAGTAATGAAGTTAATCTGCATACATAAAGTGAAAAATGATCTGGCAAATCATGTTTTTTGTAAATATTTTATATTACCAGTAATTTTGTTTTCATCACATCCAAACTGATTGGTATAATTACACTACAGTACTTCCTGTTGTACAAACGGCAGTTCTTCGCTGGGCGAGTGGGTTCCGTACTCAGCTAGCACTCTGCTGGCTGCAAGTTTGAATCTCCGACCAACTAGTGAAGAATAAGAGGAATTTATTTCTGGTGATAGAAATTCATTCCTCGCTATGTGGTTTGGATTCCACAATAAGCTGTAGGTCCCGTTGCTAGGTAACCAGTTGGTTCTTAGCCATGTAAAATAAATCAAATCCTTCGGGCCAGCCCTAGGAGAGCTGTTAATCAGCTCAGTGGTCTGGTTAAACTAAGATATACTTTTTTTTTTGTACAAATGGCAGCTTACAATATGCTTCCTTATTGGCCTATATAATGACATTTCCCATGGTAATTGTGGCAAGTTAATGAGGTATTGTCTGGATTTTTTCCATTTTGGCCTCTTAACCACCTAAGGCATTGTGTAAAAGAATGGTTTATTGAATATTGAAATTAAAATGTCCAGTATTTAGATATGTTATCCAGACTAGGTATCAGTTATTTTTGAGCTGGGTACTGAAAACCTTTTATAGAATTTTTCAATAATAAAATAAATAGATTAATTGAAAGTTGTCTTTAGCTAGAAAATCTTTCAAAACCACAAGAAAAAATACACATTGTATTAACTTGATATTACTTATCTTCATATCATTATATCATACTATTGTAGTTGATTCCTTTTGGTTTTGAAATATGGCATATTTTCAGTATAATCAGCTTTTAAAGATATTTTTAGTTTTACCTCATTGTGAAAAATATTCTACTTGCAGATTGTGTAAACAGAGAGTGACTACAAGTGTGAGAGATCTTTGTGCTGGCATTAAGGCTTTATATGAGTGCCTTTTGTTTGTTAGCAGTAATAATACAGATGTTAACTTATGGGAAACACTAATTAGATATCAAGTAAGTCAAGAGGATCTGGTGAATTGATGTTTTTATACTTTTTGTGTATATTTTAAGCATTTTGAGAATTATTATGCAAATAAAGTAACTCTAATTCTTGTCCTGTACAGTTGACCTTGAATATACCATTGTTTTTTATTTATTCCATTGCAACTTATTGTAAACCAAAATATCAGATACGAAACTGCATTTCTTACATAAGGTAATGCGTTACACTCCACGGATAATATAATATACAAGGATAATACACTGTACAATATGTATGTTGGAGGAAAGCTAGGAATATGCTACCATAGAATAATTTGATTACATGTAATAGTAGTTCCTTTTACAAAAGAAGGAAGAACATTCACAAAGTTATACATAAGAAAAACATTCACAAAGTTATTCTTAAGAAAAATTAGAGAAGGCTGCAAAGTGAGGTAAAAAAATTACCTAGAAGCAGGGAAACAGAAGCAGAGCAGATATGGCTTTCACTGAAAACTAACTTTGTTCATGAGACTTACCTGTCAGCTATATATATATCTGTCAGGTAAGTATGAACAAACTTTATTTTATCATTAAAATATCATTTTGTGACAGTTCAGCAATGTCCTATGTAGCAAAGAAAAATAAACCCAAACTGGATCATGCAATCCTTTTGATGTAGGAATATTGAAGAGGCGGTCAGCAACAAGAAGAAAGCACTAAATTGTCAAAGTTACAGCTGTCACATGAGAGACAACCCACAAAAAGAACTCAGAAAGGTAGACAAATTCAAGATAGGACTTTATTTAGAGCGACAATAGAATATCTAAAAGCCTTTTTTTCCATTTGACAACAATACAAAAATAGTACAATAGGACGTTTAAAGTAAGACTGGCAATTTTATTAGTAGAGATCAAAGAAAAATATTAATATTAAATAGTATAATAGGACGTTTAAAGTAAGACTGGCAATTTTATTAGTAGAGATCAAAGAAAAATATTAATATTCATGTGCTGGTGCCATGAGGTCTGTGTATTCTGGAACAAACATAACTCTTAAGAGGCTGAATTTCCATAGAGTTAATGAATCAATTATTAATGAATATTGATCTTTCCTATAAAATAGTCTTGTAGTTAGTGAGGAGCTTGCCTTTAATTTTATTGTACATTACTATTGATATTAATAATCAGGTCTCAATAGAGAAAAGGGGGTGGTTTACCACTTTGGTTTGCAAGATTTGTCCAGTACATTTTTTTCTACAAAAGATTTAATTTGGACTATTCTTATAAAATTTTTGAGTTTTAATATGGTGATCTGGTTACATTCTTGATTGGAGTTGTTTACTTAAGTATATCCTGTTGATCAGTGTTGCAATATGAATTCCAAAGATATTTTCTGTTATTCTTTTATAATGTCAGAAAGATTGAAAATTTTTCCATTATTTTGTAATTAACTTTTGGGGTTTATTCTTTTTCTTCTTTTCCTTTTCAGATGGTTGGTCTCCTTCAACTGTCATATACTGAAATGCCACAGCTCAGTAGCTCAAATTTGTACAGGGAAGTTGCAGAAATACTTCGCACATGGGCTTGGAAAGCCCATTCTGATGCTTCTATGAAATCTTTGAATAATTTAACAGAGTTGTTTTGGAATATTTTTATACCAGAATGTCAGAGTGTCCTATATCAGTGCTCTGAACCACAAGTTACCAGAGTTAAGGATTTCTTTATTGTTCTGAGAACTCCGTTATCAAAATTCAGTTCAAGGAGGGAAGGTGTTAAATTTGCTGATGAAAAGATGAATATCACTTTATCAGGAGATATGAAAAATCTGAAGACTGACCAGGAAAAAGTGTTTTTAGAAGTAACTAGCCAGCATTTGTCACCTTTAATCTATTCGTGTTACAATTTTTACCAAACTGAAAACAGCCACGTCATGTACAAAGTATTTTCCATCCTGTTGTCATCCTTCCCATCATCAACAGTCTATGCTGCATTGCTTGCTGGTGCCAGTACAGAAAAACTTGTAGAAGTTGAAGAAGTTCTTCAGATCATTGTCATCCCAAAAATGGAAGTGGATAATGGTGACCTAATGCAGTCAACAATGGACATTTTCATGAGTCTATACTCATTAATGGAACCAGATAAACAAAGACAGATATTGAAGAACTGCAAGGTAAGCTACTGTTCTTCATTAATTTATGTTTATGAAAGTGAAAATTCTCATGCCATGTTTTACTACAGGTAACTGAAATTTTTGAGTGTTAAAATATTTTGAATCTGTGTGCTGTAACACTGTAATGAATTTGTTGCTACCTAAGTGTATTGTACTTACCCTTTAATTTTTATTAAGGTGTTGCATTGATTAACCATCTTTTTTTAAAAATTGAATAAAAACTTTAGTCTTTGCAACATTTGAAAGCTTTTATCCATTGCCAAAAAGAAAGTCTATAATTTTTAAAACTAGATTGGCAAGCTTTGTGAAAAATTAAAGGTGAGCCAATATACTTTGAGTGGCGCACCAATCTTTTAATTTCAAGGAATGATCAGAATTGAGTTATTGGTAGTTTTAGACTGTTTGATATTTAAATAAATGCATTCTGAAGTGCTGGTACTTAAATTTTTTTTTTATGGTTTAATGGACAATTTTCTTCATCGCTTTTATCACCCAATGATCAAAAAATATTTGCACAACTAGTAAATAATTTTCTAATCCTGTTTAGTTTCATGTAATTGATATGCTTACATTGCCCACTAAAATATCTCTGTTTTCTCTGGTAATAGCATTGAGGAAAACGTAAGATCAGAGTAGGCTAACTCTCAGATTTCTGAGTACAATGTTTTTCTGTCATAATAGGAGCAAGGAAGACATGTATTATAAGAGAAATATATAAAAGCTATTTGCACTTTGAGGATTGAAAAGACAAAAGAAATCGAAACAAAAGGCAAGAGTCTCCATCGGAGAAAAGTCACAAATATCAGTCACACAAGAGGAAACCAAGCAGGGAGCATATTTCTTTTCGTCCAGTCATTTTGTAAATTTCACAGGATGTTTCTTATGTGAAGAAATACTTTATTTTATGTATATTATTTATGAAAAATTAAATAAGTTTTTTTTAGCTGTAAAATTTATAAATGTAGAGGTTGAATTTTGGTGATTTTCTAATGCGGGTGTTTTGGTTGTTGTTTAATAAGGTGAAAATTTGATGTAAATCCCTTGAATCAAAAGGTAGCAATGCTCACCATCTTTATAATGGGGCCTTATGGCATAGGCTTGCCTCATAAGATGGTTATCTAACATTAGGTTTAAAGCCTTTAATCAGTATCAGATACAACTTCTTATTTAGAAAAAGTAAAAATGGCCAGTAATTTTTTTGTTTTAATTGCTATAGCAATACATTTGGCATTGAATAAAAGCTGCAACAATTGTCTCAAGTTGGTAACTACAGTAAACCCCCTATATGCACGTTCTCACGATTCGTGGACTCAGCGATTTGCAGAATTTTCTGTGGAACATATCTATAAATTATTCGCAGATTTTTTTCGTAGAGCAATATTCTGTATTTTCATATTATTTTTGTGACTAAATACTGTACTCTATCTACATACTGTATACATTTAATGGTAAAATAATGATTTACAATACAGTACTAACTTTCAAATATTAATATTAAGTTTAATAAGATTAAATAATAAGAAATAGTAAAAATAATAATTCTCTCTCTCTCTCTCTCTCTCTCTCTCTCTCTCTCTCTCTCTCTCTCTCTCTCTCTCTCTCTCTCTCTCTCTCTCTCACTGAGATATATGTTTATTTGTTTTGTATGATAAATAAATATTTGCTAATTTTCAAATATTAATATTAATGTAAACAGCTATAATATTCATTAAAGAAAATAATTGGTAAGATTTTAGTTTATAAATTAATAAATGATGTAAAATTTTAAAGGAATACATATGACCCCTAATCTTTTGCTTAAGACTTGGAGAGAGGGGTGTGAGGATGAACCTGTCAGATATGTCAAGTAACCTAACAACAGGGGTTGGGGTGGTCAGTGGTCAGTTGGGAAGAAAACTCATTTACTGAAAACCAACTTTTGCCAAACTCTCCCAACAATTTTCTTTATTTATTGTTTTGAAAGAATAAGTATATTAAGTGTCTGTCTGTCTGTATGTTGGAGTGTTTGTCTAGTCAGGAATATCATCATTTTTACTAATTTTATTTTTATTGAATTGCTTATGCAAGAAGAGCCTTTAGATGACATTTTAACCTATTTTTGTCAGTCTAAATCTATGAAAACAGCACAAAATAAAGAATAATAGAAGCACCATATGAGAACAATAATTATTAGGAGCACTCTTGCCATCTTCATATTTGGTCCTAGGGCATGAGTAGATTTCTAATCCTTTTATGGTGGAAAAATTCATTGCTAGGGTTACCACTTGCTTTAGCAATCCTAGATAATTTTCTGCCATTAATTCACTAGTATCATTTGTTTTTCCAATGAAAATGTTACAACAACTCTTGACCAACATATGAAAGGAAACAAAAATTGAAATTGCAGGCAGAAGTTCTAATATATGTATTGATATTAGGTAGGGTAACCAGATCGCCTAAGCCAGAATACTTAACTCTCGTAGGGCTAGGTGGAATGTTTATCCTGTATGATCAAATTTTGTAGTTCTTTAAAAATTTTATAATAAAGTAAATGAAAATAAAGAGTTTTGACAAAATATACTTACTAATTTATTTCTAACATTTGACTTTTGTTGTTGGTTGAAGGTTGGACATTCTCAAAAGTTAGTGTTGCCTGAATTTTCTTCAGAAAGGGAATGGTTCATGTGGCCTCTTCATGGGTCAGTTGAGTGTGGCATTCTTTTTGGTTTGTAGAATGCCATATTTCAATCATGGTTTGATCTGCTTTTATTTTTGTTGTTGTTTTCAGGTTCATTATTCCATAAATTGTGCCATTTATTAAACGTGATGGTTATTTGAGATGTTAAATAATCACTGTCTGGGATTCTTATGTTTAATCTAGTCTTAGCAATAGGTGCTTTGACTGCTCTATTGACATCTTCATTTCCCTTTATATTGTTTACCTGTTATTTGACTGTTTCATATAAAAAATTTATTGTTTTGGGTACAAGCTTTTGTTTCAAAGTGAATTTCCATTTTCTTTACAGAAGACTTAATTTTAGGGTTAGAAAACAAAACTGGTGTCATTTTTAAGGGGTATAATAATATTCCATTGTGATGATTTCTTGTCAGATGCTTTGCACTGTTGCAAATACCCTTTTCACCTCTGTTTTGTATGTTGATAGTCTCTTAACTGACACAAGTGAATATTGAATTAAGTAAACATGGTGGTTTGTATGTGAAACTTCAGATGCTTTAATATGAATTTGATGTTTGTAGATACATGTTTAGTACAGTAGTATAAATTTTGTTTTTTCAATGAAATGTTACTTAACAAGAGCATATGTTCTTATATCAAACAGCTAAACATATCTGTTGGAGCATTGCGTCTATTAGTTGAAAACATGACAGATCGAAAGGAAGCAGATGCCATAGCTGCAGCTTGGCTTTTGTCATCAGAGTTGGGAACTTCACTTGTTAAACTAGCTGATGTTCTTTGCTGCCCAAAGCATGCAAAAGAAGAAGCCCAACAGGCAGCTCAGCATGATGAACTTGTTGCACTTTTCAACTTTGTTCTCAGAAATGGAAATAAGAAAGGTATGTATTGGGTAGTTATATTTTATTAAAGATCGGTATAAGTTAATAAATATTTCATGTGGAAATAGAAGTTTCTTTTCATGTTTTGAATGTCTTCAAATTAGCAAGTCTTTCTAGTTTATTATTGTGTTTATCTTCAGTCTCTTGATTGTGATATACACCTTTATGATAAGTAAAGTATTATTGATGGTTGGGTTAGGACCAGTATTATTGATGGTTGGGTTAGGACCATGTGAAAATGCTTTGGTATTATTGTAATGTGCAAGACAGACTTTCATAATCATCATCATCTGTATCAGCTTTTTATGTTAGATTTTCCCTTTATTGAAATGAGTTTTTTCAGTTATGCCCTGCCCTGTGCAATTTCGGCTTGGGCTCCCAGTATGTCTAGGTCTTCATCTATCCTTTTTTATCATGATTTCTTTGGCCTTCCTTCTGGTTTTCATTCTGCTACTTCCGTATCTACTGCTTTTGACTAATTGTTCATCAGTTGCCAAAACCTTCTCAGTCTTTGAGATATCAGCTTGTTTTTCAGGTGCTTCATACTAAATTTCTTCAGTATGTAAGGAACTTTACAACTGAACATTATTATTATAGTAATGTTCTTACTCTCCATATAACTCAAACTGACAGCTTAAGTTATTTGGTGCAGCTGTGGTAGGCCACATAAAACTGAAATAACTTCTAAATGTATGCTGTGTAAAGATTTCAAGTAGTATAGGTTAAGTACTTCCAGGAATGGAAGTTCACTACCCACCCACCAGTAGTAATCATTTTCATTGTTTAGACAATGTATCAACTTGAATTTTCATCGTCCATGATTTTTGATATCATCAAGTTAGAGTTGATGTCTTTTTATAATCGTTTGAGGTACTTGTTTTTGTTTCATTACAAACCCTTTACATTGGCCATTCATGCATTTGTGCAAAACACCCAGACTCTCAGATTCCAAAAACAAGGCTGGTCAAGTAAAGAATGACTGCATGAGATCAAGGCTTTCTCAGCTCCCATGGCCTTATGAGGAGTTTCATGACCACAGGTATATGGAGTTGTCAGTCAGTCGTTGAGATATTATTAATCTGTGTCTGTCAAGAAATCTTGTCTTCCCAGTGTCATGATGAACTACATCAAAACTTAATGGTTAGTTGATCTCTGCTTGTGTACTATCATGTGAAAAAATTACAACCATGTACTAAAAGGATCAGAAGACTGCCAGTACTTCATGAGGAATAGCCCCATCACTAGTGACGATTCCATGAAGAGGAGAGGAGTGGTATACCAAATATCATGCTCAGAGAATGGATGCTGCCATTTGTACATTGGTATGATTACGACTTGGCTCTCCAAGCTGTTCACCTACGTGAAGGGGTTGTATACCAGCACTATTTGAGGGAACATGGTAGTGTCCCTTATGCCAGCAGATTATAAGGAGCACAAAAATATTGGGTGGCAACAATAACCATTGCTGCCTCCGATGTACGGAGGCCCTCACCATCCTCCGATGGAAACTGTCGATGAATGATACCCAGGAAACTCTTCTTGCCCCTACCACTGTCAGGAGAACGACAAGGTGTGCCCCTGGGATAACAAATTCAGCTCCCTATACCAGATGCCAGCCAATCAACGCCTACATTGGTCAGCCAGATTCTCCCGAATGAGGCATTTTGCTCCCAGCCAATATGAGCCCTCCCCAACCTTTGACAGCCCATCAGAATTCACCAAAATTTCTGTAAGCCTGCTTGCAGGTATAAGTATGGAATACATGTACCCCTGGCTTCATTCGCCTTAGAGAATGGTACAAAACTCCACTGAAACATCAGGGAATAAATGAAACTTGGACAGCTTCTATATAATAATAATAATAATAATAATAATAATAATAATAATAATAATAATAATAATAAGAATGGTACAAAACTCCACTGAAACATCAGGGAATAAATGAAACTTGGACAGCTTCTATATAATAATAATAATAATAATAATAATAATAATAATAATAATAATAATAATAATAATAATAATAATAATAATAATAATTTGCCTTACTCCCTTTCCCCATGGAAAAACAGTACACTTGTTACTTGACCTAGTTTGTCCCAAAGTTTTCAACTGTATCCATGGGACTTTTGCAAACACTGGGGCTCTTCGCTGGGTTGACCTCCTTCCTAAAGTGTCATTTTGGCTGTTTGATTGATGAGTGTGTTATGAACAGTTATGAAACATATGTTTCATACAAAGCCATATTCCATATGTTGAATTGCTTGCCTCCCATTCCCTTGTTCTTGCCATACCAGATTTAATATATGGATACAGTGATGGGTACATTCTAGTAGCTGAAGGTTCACAGGTGCTCCTGCTTGGACAGCTATCCATAGCTTTCCTGTTTTTTGTGTTTAATATTTCAGAGTGGGCATACCTGGGGACATCACAACTGAGATTTGGGGTTACCTCTAGCTTAACCCTTTAGGGGTTTATGGGTTGGTCAAAATGTGGCTATGTCTGCACACTCACCCTTCACCAACTGAGTGAAAATGTCTAGCAATGATTTTACGTGATTGTTCTTTGTAACATTATACTTCATGCTACATTATTGAATTTGGTGTCATTTTTAAGCTAAAGAGTATCATGTGTTCCAAAATGCCAGAAAATAAACAAAACTTCAATATCTTAAGTAAAAGTTAGGTGTAACAAAAAAGTTATTACTTTAAAAAACCTGATAAATTGCAGAAAAGATATTCAATTTCTTTTTACTCATTTCAAAAGTATGAAAAATTATCTTTCCAATGATATGAAATTCATAACTAACCCATTTATTTTACCTCGAAGCACATTCAAATAATGTAAAATATACTTGAGTCATGTAAGTTAGTCACTGGGAATAACAGTTTATGTAATTTTTTAAAAAATGATTTACATAAATCGGAATATATACAAGTCTCCATGACAATGATAAGCATCCATAAGTGCCATACTCAGATTTTTTTATCATGATGTGCTTTTATGATTTATGGCGAATTTATAAAAAATCTTTCGATGGGGACTAGTTGTCAGAATCTCTGAGGTTGAAAAATGGATGATGACTATAGTTGTCATCAGAATCTGATAGGGTTAATATGATTGATGTGTTTTTATGAAAAAAGTGGTTAGTGCCATAAAAACTTAATTTTTCTTCCCTATTTGCCCCGACAGAGCCTATCATTTCAACGGAGTACGTATCCCAGATTTTAACCAAATTAACCACCAACTTGAAGACTAGTGTTCCAGATGATGAAGAACCTGAAGAACAAATGTTACAACTTGTTGCAAATTTGGCAGGACAGCTCTTCAGTAGCTACATCTGTTGGGAGACTAAAGGCATCCATGAGTTTATGAGATCACTATTTTTGCTTTTATGTCAGTCCTCTAAATCACTTTCTGAAGAGACTGTAGAAATTCTTGAGACCACATTCTTGAAAGCTTTCAAGGGTCTCATTATGTATGTATGTAAAGATGATTCTGGAAAGCTTTTAGAGGAAGGTGGATGCTTAAGTGTGATTCTGAAAGACATGAAGCAGATTGTTATGGAAGATTCATGTACATTTAGCTTAACACTAAGAGTCTGTGGGCTTTTGCAACATCTTTTCAAGCTGGTATATGAACAACTCAAATCAGAAGAGGATTGCACCATTATGCTAGATCACAGCAAAATACAAGTTATGCTGAATTTACTCATTCCATCAGAAGGGGAATGGGCAGAAATTGAAGAGAGTCTTTCACCTCTTTATGTGGCACCTGCTATCCTTCAGGGGACTATATGGTTTAGAGAATTCCCATTCCCTAGAAATATGCAAGAGAACATTGTTTGGAATCTCAAACACACTCGTTTATCATTGTTTTTGTGCAACCTTCTTTTATATTTATGTTGCCCTGGGGAATCAGACAAATTGGAAGTTACTGAAGAAGTATCTCTTGCCCAGTATACACAGTTAGCAGTTTTGGCTCTTCATTCTACTTGTCATTCCACAGTCATGACGGAACTCGTCGAATCTGTTAGAAAGGTGTGAATAACATGTAAAGTTTTGATTTTTACTTATGAATCATAATTGAATGTTGATGAAAGTATAATATGTATAGAAATTTAATTATCGTTTAGGATAAGAAGAATTTGATGCATTCCATTTTTATATGTTTTCAGCCAGCTGTTTCTGATGATGTGAGAATGGGCATTGTAAAACTGCAAGATCATGTGAAGCAGCTTTTGCAGCTTATAAACCAAGGCAACAAGAGGCTGATTACCAAACAAATTAGAGACAGGTAAAATTGTTGAGGCATTTATTTCTTCATTCTTATATCAGCATGATTAGAGATGATGATGATAAGGACAATTGAAGTTGTTGCCCTTTTCTAATCCCAGTTTTCAGCTGTGATTAATAAAGGTCATATATGCTCTTATGTAATTTCAGAATTAGTTCATAAGACTGCTGTCATAATGCAGTCACTAGTAGGAAATGAGTCGTGTATCAAACTCAAAGAACTAAAGATGAAAACTATCTTTGGATAATTTGCATGAGGTGGTACTTATCAGCCGTCAGTATAACCTGTGATGAGTATGAGTCAAATTAGGACTCTCTCTCTCTCTCTCTCTCTCTCTCTCTCTCTCTCTCTCTCTCTCTCTCTCTCTCTCTCTCTCTCTCTCTCTCTCTCTCTCTCTCTCTCTCAAGCTGTAGAATAAGTAAACTTGTTTATTATTTACATAAAGTTTTGGTGCTTGAAGGACTGTTGAGAAAATGAGATAGTGTTTTTGATGGTTCACTTGCATTTTTTAATTCTTTTCTTGTTTTCTTGTGACTTGGTAATTCTGAATACTGTTGTTTCATGTTCTCTGGTAAATTGGATCTAAGCATCAGAACAGATACATAATATCATGGATAATAGTAAATCCCATCTAACTTATGATGTCTATGTTGATATAAATGTGTGATTCCTTTTTTACCAGTACTCATGAAGACATCAATAAAAATTATTAAGATAGAATACAATACTGGTTTTTATAGCTGATAAAAAATAAATGATGGTTTAATTATCTCTCTCTCTCTCTCTCTCTCTCTCTCTCTCTCTCTCTCTCTCTCTCTCTCTCCATGAGTGATTTTGATATATGTATTGTTTACTGTATATTTTTATTATGCAGCTCTGTAAATTATATCACCAATTCAGTAATAATAAATGTTGTAATGGCAGGTAATGATGATAATGACTCATTATCTAGCATGTAATATCAACAGGATATTTATACTGGGTACTCACAGTCCTTATTTGTTCTCCTTGTGGTAAAAAGTTTTGATGATCATCATGAATTATCTCTTGTTTTATCCATACAAAACATGATATGCAAAGCAATTTTCCCTTGTAGGTGTAGTGATGGAAGCAGTGCTTGGTGTGTGACACTCAACAAAGTCCTAAGCCACTGGATGACAGCGGAAGATATCAACATTTCACGTCTTATGAATGGTGTTGAAGATAGCGCCTTAGGGCACACAGCTACTAAACAGGTAAAATTTCCATATATTTGATTATTATTTTGGTGTTTTATTAAAAAATGTTTAAAACTAATTTTTAAAAAGTATTTAAAGCCTTAATGATATATATACAGTTTCACTTTCATCTATAGAGCCATGAAAAGTTGTGCTGGGTGATAACGTGTGTATACCAAGTATTGAGTTGTTTCATTTTGAAATGGCATATTTTAAACTTGTAAGGCATTTAATTCTTTGTAAAACTACTACTACTATAGTATGAACCATTTATGATAATGTAAGTCGTAATGCTGTAATACATTGGAATTGTTTTCAGAGTTTAATTCCCTTAATGTCTAAAGAATTGTTAAGGGATCTAATGGAAGAAGAAGAAACAAAGTTAGTTAGTCTGTCAGATGACCCGTTTTCAGCCACTCCCAGTATTTCCTTGTTAACAACAGCTCTTGCCTATGTGTCTCCTGAAACAACAGATCAAGTTATCAGCTCAGTTTTCTCAGTATTAATGCAGTGGAGGGAAACTGCTGATAATATATTTCTTTTTGCCACGTAAGTATTAAGTAATTGTGGGGGATGTTGTTTTGAGTTATGCTCACTAAACTTTAGTTATGAAACAAATTACTGTTCTTATGCAGGTTTCTAATGTAATTTTTAATCACTAGGAGATTCCTGTCTAGTGCTTCATATTTGGGCTTGAAAGATATTAGAAGATATTGAATATATTCAGTCTTTTTACATAAACAGATTTTAGTAATTTCCCCCGTAGACATTGTCAGTGCCTATCATTTTTACTAAACATGATATATGATATATCCAAGGGAAATAACTTGAAATTTCTTCAAGCTTCGTAATTTTAAAGACCCTAGACTCATCAAATCTTTGACTCATTGCTGTTTTGCTTTTAGAGATACATCTGGGATGGCCTGGGAAGATGTTGCATTGACGTGCTCTATTATTCGCTTAGTCAGTGTTCTTGTGAAGAATCATTCAGTCCATTTCCAACCTCAGCACTGGGATTTTATCCTATGTTCCTTGGCCTCATGGTCCCAGTCTTTAGAAGAGTCCCAAAAGGTAATTGTTCTTCATATGTAATTTTTTATATTATGGGTATAAGAGTTTTTTTAGATGGAATAACATGTTGCAAGTAAATTTACTGTGACAATCTGAACAGTATTACTAGCATTATCAGGTAACAGTAATATAATATCCTGTAATGACTTGAACTGAGGCTTACAGGCAATGCTGTAGAGAATTATTACTGCTTTATTGCTTTATCTTTCTTGCACATTATTTTCATTGGTATAATATTGTTACTACAGTATTCAACTGTTAATGTGTTAATTAATAATAATAATAATAATAATAATAATAATAATAATAATAATAGTAGAAATAAATATTAGACTATAGCAATAATAATGGTAATAATGATAAAGTAAAAGTGTTTGGAGACCACAATTCAACTACCAAAAGGTCTCTGCTTCCTGAAAGTTACTTTTCTCTCCATCCCAAAATAATCATTTGTGACTAGTTTTGAAGCCTATCTATAGTAAAAGTATAGTAAAAATTCACAAAACGTTTTGTTTAGTCCTAAAAATTTACAAAACTTTTTGTTTAGTCCTGCTGACAAGAACCCTAAAAGAGTTCAGAGGTCTGGTTAAACAAACCATTTATAACTAACTAGTCCTGCTGACAAACAGACTAACCAGGCATAACCTAAATTTTTATTTCACCTCTTTAAGTATGACTTACAACTTAACTACCATTTGTGCATTGACATAATTAATGTACGTATTAAGCATGCTAAATATGAGGTCTGGTGTAGAATGGAAAAATTCCCCAGATTTCTCTTTTAACCTTTGACCTCTTTTTTTGTCCTTGACCTCTTTTTGCACACCAGTTTCTTTCGTATAGCATGCTTGCCGAGTGTGAAGTTTGTCATATAGTTGAAAAGTTTTGGTCAAAGTTTAATTCTTATTTTATCTTTAACTTCTTAAGAATGACCTTGATCTTAAACTCATTCTGTACATTGGCTTCAATGGTGGATTTTGGGCACCAGATATGAAACCTCTGCATTAGATTGATCAAAAGTTATAGCCAAGGACAAATTTCTGTTTTACCTTCAAGCATGAACTTGACCTTGACCTCAGACTGCACAGCAGCATAAATATTGGACTATCCATGCAAAATGTGAATCTGTCTCATATATTTCATTAGTTATGGGCAAGGTTAAATTCTTGTGTGACCTTCGACATCTAGTATGATTTTGACACTGACCTTGAACTTGACCTTTCTTTTTACATTGACATCATTAGTGGATTTGTGCATAGCAAAAATGAAACCTCTATATTGTATTGTTTACTATTTATGCAAAGATTAATTCCTGCAAATTTTGATCCCTTGAAGGGTCAAAAGTTATATGCCTACCTCCCAAAATGTAATCAATTATTGCCAGTGATGAGGTTCACCGTTAATAAAAATTTTTTTGAAAAGTCCACATGTAATGTTTGTGTAATCCTAGTATCAAGCAGACAAAGAAACTGGACCACAACATAACATCCTTATTGGAGTAAATAATACTTGTCATCATCTTTCAATGTTCTTTCTGGGTTAGGTGTGAATTGAAATTTCTCTACTTTCTCTTGCATTGTGGACTTTACTACTGAATTCCCATACTACTGAATTCCCATTTGGTCTAGATCTTCATCTATTTACTTTTTCCATGAATTTGGAAGGTTGGAAGGTTGAAAATTCCAGATATTTGCTGTACTGTGTATTTTTTGTTGGTTGATAATGAGAGAGGGACCATGATGTACGTGTCCTTTGCGGTCTGATATGTATAACTCCATGTGTGTGTATTAGTTACCAGCAGCTGTAACTCCTGTTAACTATGTACAGTACATATCTTATGTTTAATTGCTGTTTTTTAGTGCAGACTCTGTTTTCCACAACTATAAGCAGTATAGTTTTTATGTAATGAAACATAAATTATTGTGACAATTACAGAGTATTGGCAAGGAAACTGTTGCTGGAACCTTTGCTTGTGCTGTTTGTAAATGCATAGGATGTGTCAGTGAATTTATGGCAAAACTCCCAACACTGACTGAAAAAGAGAAATATCCTTCAAAGCTTGCCGATGACTGGAAGGAATTCTTTTCACCTTCAGTGTACAGCCCGATCATTCCTATTTTTGTTGAAGTTTCTGGTAAGTTTGAAAATGTGTTTGTAAGTGTATCTCAAGTGTAAAATAGTTCATACAGTTGCTGTAACTTGTTGTTTTCATAAGTTGTTTAAAAGTGAAATATACTGTATTTTGCTTAAATGAATTTCCAAAGATGAGAAAAAATATTTATTTTCAGAATCATTTAGACAGTTGCCAACAGTTATTTTGTACGGCGTGTGCCGGGCTGTTTGCATTGGTGTGTGCTTTGCTGGTGAAGAGGAACTTCTGAATCACAACTTACCTCCAGTTTATAAAGTAGAGGATGCAGAAGCTGAACTGAAGCTTCCTGACTCTCAGCAAGTGAGCAGTGTTTTAACAATGTTATTACAGTAATTTACTATGATAAGAAAATTTATTATTCTGTGGAGCTAATGGAATTTCAAAACTAGTGATAATTCTATGACCAGATTTATCTAAAAATAGTTCAACTAATTTGTCATCTAATTTTGAAGAAACCATATTCATATAATAACATTATGAGTATTTCTGCAAGTTAAATAAATATAATTTTCCTTTAAGTATATGAGTAATGAATCAATGAATTTAAACTTATTTTCTTTTCATTTTTATTTATTAAGTTTTTATTTTGCAGGTTCTTTTAAATCACTTGATTCCACTTCTTGTATCCCCTCATCCGCCAAGTCAGTTTTCTGCTTATAACTTGATCACAACTATATTACCCAATGTAATGGAACAGTGGGAGAAGAATGAGATTGACGTCATTGACACTGATGATATGCCACAGAGGCCTCTACCCTATCCAATTACAAGAGTCATAAATGAGGTAAAATTGTTCTTGTTTTTTTGTTTTCAAAATTGCTGTGCAGTTTCGTAAAATATTCAGGATGATTACAAGGGTAATTTACTTATAATCATGGTGTTCTTATGTGGTTTATGAAACCTTATGTAGGTATGGTTTCGTTGATATCTTACAAAGAAAGAATGATGTTTTAAACTGAATGAAATCAGAGGTAATAGTAGTTGGTTAATAGAATTTTAATAGTTATTAAAGTTTGAGATCACTGGGTCACATTTATGGACTTTCATTGGGTTTACAAAAAAGGATTTATTTTTAAATAATTGATGAAAATTAAATTAAAAAGTTGAAGAAGCTGGACAAGTAAGGGGGAAGAGTCTAATGGGAATAAGTGAAAAGTAAACAGCAGAAAGCAGTGCAGCTCAGAAGCAGAGGGATAGGGTATGCAGTATACCGTTCAGGGCCGACATTTCATGGAATATTTTTGTGAGAAAAGGAGCCACCAGCCGAATGTGAAGGAGATATTCATGCTGAATCTATTTGCTGACACTTTTAATTTTAAAGATCTCATTATTACTGCATTAATAGATAATGTTTGTTGATGGTAACATGTTTTTGCACACTTTTGTAGCCTTAAATTGTCTTAAAGTTTATTTGTTTTATCAGCTCTCTTACTCATGAAAATTTATTTTTACTGACTTTGTAGCAGTTCCATTATATGTCCATAGTACTGTACTATTATGTAATTAATAAGTTTACGTGATATACTTTAAAACTTTAATATGGTCTTTTAAACTTACTATGAAACTTTTGTAAAGGAAATTTTTTGAAGTGCAATTCCAGGACAAAATAGAGAATAAGTAAGTTAAGACCAGCTCTGTGAGAATTGAGAATGTTAACAAAATGATCTGATCATACTTTCAACAATGACAGTAGTAATGGCTAGTAAAAGTTGCTCAATATAGATTTGATCAAAATGCCTAGGGAGAAAAGGAAACTACTGTATAGAGAAGTGAAGCAAATGCAGTGAGAAAGTCAATAAGCAAATTGATCTTCAAATATATGTCTTAACTTTCAGTTTGAAGAGGATGGTGTCTTGTGTTACTGAAGTGTATTTAGGAGTTGTTAGATTTGTAGGATTAAAGGAAGATAACTCTGAAAGTTTGAGTTGGAATAGTTGTATTGAAATTTGCAAATGTTTGTGGCAGTAACTTTTAAGGATATGAGTAGAACAAATTTAAAAGTCTTGGAATAAAAAGGCACTGGTATATGGCGGAATTACAATTGAGGTGCTATGATATGTTGGTGGTAGTCCTTGAAGTGAAAGTGATTATAGAATCAAATCTTGGATTGATAGTTCATGTGGAATGGCATTACATAATACACAAGTGAAAGTCACTAAATTGAAACCAAATAAAATCCAGCAGAACCACCAGAGCTGATAATTACTGATAATTACTAGGGAACAGTGTGAGTTTATGGATTTGATGTGAAAAATTATAGTAATTTAAAAATGAAACTATGAGAAATAATTCCACCTTGTGACGTTCTGACCAAGTTGATCCTTTGAGATTCCAGAGTCATCAAATGATATTGTCTTGTTCCCAACCCTTGAGAAAATTTCAAGGACATTTTGACTTTTTGTTATTTTACATTTTTGAAAATGCTACAGTAAAGTATAGGCATTTAGATTCATAATTACAGAAAAATTTTCTTTGTAACATGAACAGTACATTTAGTGAGCAACAAGAGGAAACTATTGCTATAGCCATAATTAGTCAGAGAATGCTTTGCCACACACAAATTTTAGGAAAACCCCCTCCAAACTCAAAGGGTTAAAATCCTGTCTATGGTTTTAGTATATATACTATTACTGGCTTACTAGCTATTGATAAGAAACTGCACCAGTGGTGAGGATAAAGTACATTTACTTTTGTTACATTTGAAGCAAAATATTTTTTTTTTGGCATTCCTCTTCTTGATGCTTTGTTAATCTGTATGTCTTCTTACCAGATTTGCATTTCATTTTAGAGTAAAACTAGAAGTTTGGGATGGAGAACACCAGATGGAATTTTTCCATTACAATCAACCCTTTTACTCACAAGATTTATATTCTCAGACTTTTGGGATAAGCTTTTGGTGTAACTGTTTATTATATTCATAACTAACAGGACATTGAAAATATGAAAATACTTCCTAAAAAGCACCAAAATGTAATCAGTAGTTTTTTGCAAAGTAACTCGAACACCAAACCAGGTGGCCAGAAACAATATAGTTACTGTATAGATCAGCTGTGAGGAACTGCACTGTACAAGGAAACTATGTGTATTGTCCAAAGTCTTACATTAAATAGTATTTCCTGCATCTTCATATGCAGTATAAGTGTAGTTGCATATAAATAACTGAACTTTTCTAAGGCAACAGATTTGCTTTTATGCAGGTGTAAGGACAGATTGGGGATGGCAGTAGTTATGCACAGCATAGCCATGTGTTATTTAAAAAGAATGATGTTTTTATTAAGAATTACAGGAAACATAAAAACATTTTAAAAGCTTCTTAGAGCCCTTGAAAACCAGAGAATTTTTTATCGGTACTGTATTTAATATACCTAAAAAAAAAGATTTCACAAGGGTAGTTTTGTCTCTTGCACTATCGTGTTCTGAGTGACTTTGAGACCACTGAGTCATGTTCCTAGTCTTGTATGCCTTTGTTGAAAGGTTTGTACTTAGAAGTGGGTGAAAATTTGAGCAGGGTAAAGTTAAAGAAGTTTGATAATTAATCTATTTCAAAGGAAATAGATGAAAAGTAGAAGGCAGGAAGCAATACTGGTGGTTCTAAAGAAACATTACAAAGAACTTTTGGTATCATATATGTATAGTGTTTCATACATTGTACACCATAAGTAGGAACCCCTATGGTATGCACTTCTTCAGAGGAATTGGAAATGTGCCTGCCATGAAATTTAGTATTTCAGTGTTTTAAGCAAAAGCTTTATCTCAGAAAATGGAATCACTAGTTGTTAACAGATAACTTAATTTGGGTATTCCCAATGTAATTTCACCCATTTTGATGGATCAACTTTCTTCACTTGACAGACATATATGATGTGATATGAAAACAGTTTGAAAGATTATTTTTTACCAGTAGGTTGAGTTAATTGGCCAAAGAAATTTGCATTTTCTTGAGTAATTTCATTGTAAATTTTATTACCATTGCTTATATAATTGTAAGATTTAAAGAGACAAAAATTTTGAAAGATAATTAAAGAATTATCTAACATGGTGGAATAAATTTTCTTTGCAGTGCATTAGCATTGTTGATGCTGCTCTTAGTGATAAAAAGTTTGGAGATGAATGTGTGGTTTTACCAAACACTGACATCTTTGTTTACACAACGGCATATTTATTAGCTTGGAGACTAGCCTTGAAAGCCATTACATTTGCATCAGATGCTAATCAACACCAGTACTCAGCATTTGTAAGGTATTTGATTACATCATGACCATATATTGTACAGTATATAGCTGTTAATTTAGATTTATTTTATATGATAATAGTATTGTGTGTAATACAGTACTGTACTGTTCTTTGATATACTGGATAATAATTTTAGTTTAGGTGACCCATAATAAAAGTAATACAATAATTTAATGTATTTTATAATTTACAGGCAGTCAGATATGTTGTCAAATCTTCTGTCAATTCTTTTTAAACTGATGCCTCAAAATCCAACTATGGAAGAGTTGGTAGAAAAAGATTCATCTGCTGAGGACAAATCTCCAACTATGTTTACCTGTGAACTTTACATTAGACCCAATGGTAAGCATAATTTTTTATTAACTGGATTATAGCTCATCTAGCAAATTAGGTAGGTCTTTCTCTGCAATATCCTAATTCATTTTTCTGCTACTGGAACTTCTTTCACTGATATTCATGCCCTTAGTATTCTGTATAATCCCTGTTTTAGGTCCAAAAGTTGTCCAGTTCTAATAAGTAATGCAATAATCATGGTTCTAGGTCCTGCTAAAACTGCATTAAGGGACTTACAATAGAATGCTTAACAGTGGCATTGCAACTTTCCATTCCTCTAGTTATAGTGCACCTAGACCTTGCTCTGTGCTAAAATTTTTAATGACAGTGACCGTATGACTTACATGCTACTGTATTGCCATATCCCTGATATTTTCTACCTTGAAGATGTACGGTTTACTTGCTTTCTTAAAGACTGATATGGCGTCTGAGCCAGATTTTTTTTCAATATAATTGCTGTACTCATTTTAGCACATGTTCTAGTCACATGTCATATTTTTTACCTAATTTTAATTGTGTTATATATCCTCCATGGAAATATTAACCAGTCAAGTATATTCCTATGGAAGACTTGCTTTTGTGTTCCAAACTATTTTTTTTTTTGCTCTCTTTCCATCCACTAAACCTTTTAAAATTTATTAGAAGAAATTTTTGCTTAATCATTCTGCTTCTTGTTGAGATCACTGTCTGTGTTCCTCGCTGGGTGAGCGGGTTCCGTTCTCAGCTACCACTCTGTTGGTCGCGAGTTCGAATCTCCGACCGGCCAGTAAAGAACAAGAGGAATTTGTTTCTGGTGATAGAAATTCATTTCTCGCTATAATGTGGTTCGGATTCCACAATAAGCTGTAGGTCCCGTTGCTAGGTAACCAATTGGTTCTTAGCCACGTAAAAATAAATCTAATCCTTCGGGCCAGCCCTAGGAGAGCTGTTAATCAGGTCAGTGGTCTGGTTAAACTAAGATATACATAACATGAGATCACTGTCATGGCATTCACAAGGCAATTGATACTTGGGACCCTTTTATCCATCTTCCTGATATTTGGCCGTTGTTTTTGCTGGGCTTCAAAGAATATTTAGTAATTCATTTGTGGTTTGTAGGGTATTCTGCTATGGAATTAAATAAACTTTTCTCAATTTGACTCTTCTCTGTACATAATTACTGCTTTATATTTGCTTATTTTTATCAAAAGCCAATTTCTTCCACATTTCTCTTGGTCTTCACCAGATATCTTGATTAGAGATAGTCATGAACTACATTTGTTTTTGCTTATTAAAGCATCCATAATTCCTTAATACAGTATTTGCCTCCTGTCCCTCCTTTGTGGACACAGCAAATTGCTGTCTCTACTTATGAGAGATATAATCTTGAAATCTTATACGTTTGGGGAGTTAGTAATTTTCACAAGTATAGTTGCTTCAGAACATTTTCTACCCACGTTTTTCACAACTGGTTCTCTTCTGGTAGTTCAAATTGCTTGGGAGACTCAAGTTGCCGTGTGTGCTTGTAAAAACAAAGTTCTATTTTATTCTGCTATAAAGTTATTTCTATATTGAAATTATGTAGACCCTATCTGCCTCTTTAGAAAATTAAATTAGTTTTCCATCTTAAGAGGATTGAATCCAAAAACTATCCATGTTATCAGTGACCAGATGCTCTTCATTAACTGTATGTAGAACTATCTGCTTCTTAAGAAAATTACATTGTTGTATTTGGATTGATATTTTTTTCCATCTTAATAGGATTGAATCAAACGGCGCATACTTTACTTAATATATTATTTATTATAGGGAAAGTGTGATAATTGCTAGTGTGAGTTTAGGTGTCCATTCATGCACTAGACAATCCTTTTATTCCTTTAGGCTTGGGTTACAGAAGGAATTAAATTTTATGCTTCATAAGCAGTCACACACACACAATTTATGATAAGATCTTTACCTGGGATATATGTACTGCAATGCTATACTTTGAAATTTTATTCTGCAATAAGTCTGTCTCTTAATACTTTTTTTTCTCCTAAACAGTAAAGGTCACTTCAAATTTGGTGGCTCATTTGGCCTGCAAAGTGTATTTTGACTGTGTAAGTCAAATTCCAGCTGCAGTGCGGCAATGGTTTATCAGTCTTGATAGGCAAACTCAGTCATTAGTGGATTCATTTACTTCCACTTATGTGTCACCTCTTCTTATTAGCCAAGAAATGTCAGCAGTTAGCAGTAGCACAGCCAGATTTGATAATATGTTGGTAAGTTTATTATGTATTGCATAATGCCTAATTCACCCTTAATTTAATTGCATAATGCCTAAAGTCAGTGAGACTAACATTCTAATCAGGAAATTGGTATACAATATATTTTAACATATTCAAATTGAGATTTTAATTCATTACTAATCAAGACTGCAGAAAGGAAATAATTTTGATTATTATTAATTATTTTGATCAGTGAGTTAACTATTGTAATAGGCATTGAGTGTAACATAGGTTATGTTTGCTAAGAGCCATAAGCTAATTGCTTTCTAGTTGGATGGTATAAGTTAGGGTATAATAAATGATAATGATAAAATGAATTGAATACTGTAGCACAGTCACTCAAAAATGTTTTGCATCATACTTCAAAACTTTTCGGACAACAGCTTGTAATAGTGACATCGGGTGCTATTTGGCAACTCCGTCATAAGCACATGAAACAAGCACAGACACAACTTGTGTCATAGAAATTACCTCCCGTTTCCCTTAAAGCAGTTTTTATTTCTCTCTCTATCATTATTATAATTCCTTTATTTACTCTATCCTTTATTTAATCATTCATTCTCTCTCCCTGCCACTAAGTATTCACTGGGTGTTACATGATTTTCTCCCCATACTTTTCCATTGGGTTATTTATCCATGAAGAAAGTCTCTGAATTTACTCCCGTAAGGATTGAATGGATGACTAATAGTTTTTTTATTTGACTTTTACTCTACCATCCTGAGGGAAATTTTGCAAAATGTTTTGTTATTTTTCATAATACGGATTTTTCACTCACCATTCTTTTGTATATTGTTGACCGTATGATTAATAACCAAAATCGAATAAGAAAAGCACATTTCCTACAAGTAAATTATTGTTAGCTGAACGAAAACTTCTGGGACATGTTGCAAAACATACGAGGGACTGTACCAAAATGTTTGGTATGAATATGGAGTTATTCCTACTGAAGCTTTATAACTCTTCTGTACAGTATTAATGGTGAGACTTCGTGTGTAGCATAGTTTAAAAGTAATTGTAACATTTAAAAATCTTGCTCTGCAGGTGAAAATACGTCCAGGAACAAGGGAAGTTATCGCGACCTATTCTATAGATGAAGCAAGTATGGAACTCATTCTCCGCATGGCTCCAAATCATCCTCTTTCTACTATTGTTGTTGAGGATCATAAACGAGTTGGAGTTTCAGTCGCTCAATGGCGAAATTGGTTGCTAGGGGTAAGTTTGAGTATATATTGCAGTAAAAGTCCTCAGATACATGAATTTATATAAGTTCATTTATTAGAAAAGGATCTGTAAATTATATACAACTGGCACAGTTGCTATTCCAGTAAGAGGATATAAAAAAATTGAGTCATAAAAAAAACCTTTATTTTCAGTTGAACACAATGCTCTCTCATCGTAACACACCCCTCATGCAGTCATTAGCCTTCTGGAAGAAAAATGTTGATCAGAAGTTTGAAGGTATTGAAGAATGCTTTATCTGCTACTATGTCCTTCATGGAACAAACCATCAGCTACCAAGACTATTATGCCGAACCTGCAAAAAGAAGTTCCATGCAGCATGTCTGGTAAGAATAGTAGTTAAAAAGTTTATGCTTTATTAACACCCACAGCAAAACAGGAGAGAGATAAAAGCAACAGTAAAACAGGAGAGCTATAAAAGACAAGAGCATCAAATTTGTCCAAAAAAAGCAAGGATATCTCTAGAATCTTTTTAAGTCAAGCCATAATGACTAGAATAAAACATTTTTATTATTCACTGCAAACAGTCACATATCTGCGTTGTGTACTTCCTACCAAAATACAAACCATTGCCCTTACTTAAAAGTATACCTCAGCAAGTGCTGGGAATGGCCTTTGAAATTAAGTAACAAAGTGTTTAATTGGTGGTAAGCAGGGGAGTTCCCCATTTACTGCAAGCAATGGGTGGTGTGGGTGGGTGGGAATCAGTTATCTACCTTTGCTATTGCTGTCTGGTTTCTTCCTCTCTAATAGTTCTCTCTACCCCTTCTGTTTATATTCCTCTGACTCACTCCAATGGGTTAAGGGCATGAAGGTAGCTGACCATCACTCCCTCTGACACTGCTTACAGTTATCTTGCATGTGGATATGTTACAATAAGATTGTGAAACAAAGGTCATGAAACCCCAGAAATTTTCAGTGAATTCATGAAATCACCAATTCACTTAGGAACATTTAATCCCGAAGGGGCTAGTACTAAACACAGTGAAACAGTGATTCATCTATACTGTTTTGTCATGTTTAGTACTAACCGTGGGATCAAGTAAGTTTTGCCGTGTTTAGTACTAGCCCCTCGGGGATCAAATGTCCCTAAGTGCAGCTGATCCCCGAGGGACTAATTGTAAACACAGCGAAAAACAATTTGATCCTGAGGGGCTAGTACTAAACACGGCGAAATAGTGTAGATGAATCATTGTTTTGCCATGTTTAGTACTAGCCCTTCAAGGATCAAATATCCTTAAGTGAATTGGTGATTTCATGAATTCCCTGAATATTTCAGATTTTGTGAAATCCCTGGTTTCACAGTTTTACTGTAACAGATATACCTCAATGGTAACAAGCGTAGGACATACTCCTCTGATGCTCCTACTGACCTTGACCATGTCTTCTGTTAGCTGAAGAGGGTAACAGGATGGAATAAGGCAAATGCAAGCATAACTCCTTCTTGCAGCGAGCTCTTCCTTCTCAGCTTCTACCTTTCCTTCCTTCACAAGAAGTCTAGTCAGACTTTGAGGGAGGCCTTCCCTTCTTCATGAGTTGGTGGCAGCATTAATTTGCCTGCAGGTGGGACTGTTTTCCTAAGTAGGGTTGACGCTACACTTGGTTCTCCAAGCATGTTCGTTACCCAGTGTCTCTCCATTCCATATGAGACCTCAGAACTGCTCTGGACTTTACTTGCACTTCAGCTGAAGTACAGAGAAGTGTTGGTCCTACCTTCTCCTTTGGCATGCTGCAGTGTACTGTGGCAAGCCAAAAGATTTTGCTGACACTGGGGATGCTCTGGGTTGTTAGCAAACTGAATTGATATTTTAGCCTCCCTAATCCTCCCAAAATCCACTGCTGCTGTATAAAAGGGCCAAGGGATCATTGCTGTTTTCAAGGTATACTTTCAATAGCAAATTATGAAAAATTAGGTCTAGCTTCAAAACTCTGGTCTTAATAGGAGACAGTCAAGGAATACTGGAGGAACATTATTGTGGAAGATGGTATTAACGGTAAATGTTTGTGATGAAGGAGATATCACAAAAGGACGTGGTCCTGTAGTTCCTCTTGAGGAGTTACCTTTTGCTGCTTCTCCTTTGGAGGAACAGTTTCTGCTGCTGCTCCTGTGCAAAAACAACAGTAATAGCAGGAGCAGACCTAGTAGTTCCTGTTACACATAAAACAGCAGCAGCACAAGTTTTATCATTTGGGTCAGCAGGGAAAGTGCAGGAAGTGGGCAAAGCAAGCAGGATTGAAGCTGTTGACACTGAAAGGAAAGCATAATCCAACAGGTTAAAAGGAATAGAAGGTGATCAGATATCAAAAAGATTCTGCTGTTGGGCAAAGGCCAAATCAAACATCAATAACTCCAACACCAAAGTAGCAGAAGCTTGATATATAGGAAGCAGTACTGAAAAATCAAACATATAGGGCATAGGAGTCCAGCCAACAGACACAAGTAGGTTATTTGGTCAGTTGAAACAGTGGTGCAGTTTACAAACAGGAAAGGTGTCAAGGAATCTACTGAATGGTCAGGCTGTGCAGCAGGCAATGATACTTTGTCAGATGACTGGTCTTAACCTTGAAGAGAGGCACCAGAGATCCATAAGTCAACCAGAAAACAGGATTCTGAAGCAAACAAGGCCTTCTTGCCCTGAATGTCCTCTTATTCTTGCAATGAACTTATTGGTTAGCACATCAGTCCAGGCAAATTTTGTAGGCGAGACTGGGAGGGTAGTGCTGGCTTCAGTAATTAGAGCATGTGAGGGTCCATCTCCCTATAGGACATGAAAATATAGCATACCTTACATAGCAAAAATCTTGGCAACTGTTCTGAGGCATACCTACGTAAACAGGTACAAAACACACGTGCTTCTCTGAAAAATGAGTAAAGATCACAGATACCAATATATTGTTGGCAGCAGAGAACAGGACAATTTTTATCACAGCTTTTCCTGTTCTTGTAATTTTAATGTATATTTCATATTGTTCCGTAGTTGTTGCTTCTATGGTTCACTGCTGACAATTGTGCTATAAAAAGCTCAGCTTCCTAGTGCTGTAAGCTGTCATGAGGAAACACTATATTTGTGAGGCTTGTAAATTTCTTTTTGTTTTAGTCAAAAGGAAGTCTCTTTCCAGTGTTTCATTTTTGAAAATCTTATGTCCCACGGATGTCAGCCAACTGTCCACACAATCGTTGTGGCGGGAAACGTCCTCTGAAGAGCGATCCATCCACTACGAAACCTTCACATGAACAAGGGAAACAACTCTGAGAAGAGCCATCTCATTCTTCTCTAAGCCTCCACGTAAACATGGATGGGAGTGCAGTCCAGATTTGCCCTGTTGTGGCAACGTTCCTGAGTGGGAATGTGAAGGAATGAAGAAACATCCGTATACTTGACACTCACTCAGGCTAAGAAGAAGAATCTCTCCCTTATGTAAAGACTGAAGGTTTATATGTTAGGGAAAATACAAATTACTTAAAAATCTGTCATATTGTGAAAGGCATACATTATGTTTTGAGTGTAACAATGCTCCCATTTCCATCAAAGAACATAAGTTCAGGGCTCGCCAAAGGATCTGGCTCTCCAAGAAGTGAAGGTAATGATGGAAAAAGGAGCTGTGGAGCTAATGAAGGATCAATCTCCAGGTTTCTACTGCCGGATCTTTCTAGCGGTAAAGGCATCAGGGGCTTGAAAACCCACCACAGACCTGTTTTTTTTTTTTTCCCCCCTCCATGCATGGGTGATCAGCATCTCAGGTTTCAGTTGATTCTTGGTCTGGTAGTACAGTACACCAAAGTGGGAAATCCATCAGAAACCTGAGATGCTGATGACCCATGCATGGAGGGGAAAAAAAAAAAAGACAGGTCTGTGGCAGGTTTTCAAGCCCCTGATGCCTTTACCGCTAGAAAGATCCGGCAGTAGAAACCTGGAGATTGATCCTTCATTAGCTCCACAGCTCCTTTTTCCATCATTACCTTCACTTCTTGGAGAGCCAGATCCTTTGGCGAGCCCTGAACTTATGTTCTTTGATGGAATGAACAGATGTAGAGGAGGAGGAGGAAATTCAAAGAGGAGAAGGTATCCCACCTGCAGAACATCTAGTACCCAGGTCTCTGCTCCTTGCTGCTGCCAAGTTGCCCAATGGCTCGCCAGGCACTCCCTAAGCAATGTCAGTGAGTGGGGAGGGGCACCCCCTCAAGGGTTTTCCTCCTCTAGCCCTGCCTCTTCTCCTTGGTCTGTAGGACAGACCTAAAAGGGATGCTGCTGAGTAGTTTTCTTAGCAGGAGCAGGAGAAGGCTGACGGCCCCTACGGGGACCCATCGTGGCTTGACATCTATTAGGTGAAGGGTAAGCGGCAGAATCTAGGTCGAATTACATTGTCACATGAAGGACCAGAAGACTTAATAACAGCCTGGTGGACCAGATTTACATTATTGTCCTTCATCTGTCTACTGCAGCCTCAACTTGGTCCTTAGGGAGGAGTAACGAAGATCCTAGAATTGTTCTATTCCTCAGTGCCAACAAATTTGGAGGTCTTAGAGAGGGAAGCATCTCTTCTCTTCAACAACCAATTAGCCCACATATGTGCTGTTAGGTGAGCCAGATATGAAATAGACTTACCACCAGACTGCAACAGTCTAAGAAAGGTGGCACTCTCTTCACTGTTGCTAGACCTGGCAACTGAGGAAATTTTGCCGTCATTGACCACAGATTGAGCCACGAGACCACCTTGAACACTGTAGAAGCGTCAGTTCCATTGTAGCTGACTCTTGGTGCGTAAAGGAGGTGCCCTCTACCCGGATTTGGTCTTAAGAAAGACCTGGGCCTAAGCAAACTAGGTCCAGATCCACCTTCCTCAACTGTAACGTAACCTTAGGAGTTACGCTAAAATATCTATGCTGTGGAAGCGGAGGGGGGAGCAACTTCGTGACCTGCTAAACTGAAGTGAGTTGTCCTGTCCAGAGACGAGAGAATTCACTTAGGTTAAGGACACAGTTGGTATAGTTAAGAACTTGGCAATCCCAACGATGCCTTCATCTCTTTCTTGGGGCCCTGCAAGGGCTTCGAGAACTGAAGGACAGTCTGATCTGGTGGCCACAGTCTCTTCTTTTAAATCATTGTACGCACTGATGAGTTCAACTTATGCATACGTAGTTAGAAATTCATGGTTATCTACATCGAGAGGGAGAGGACCTTCTGCTTCCAGTCGAGAGGGAGAGGGCCTCCTGCTTCCAGGCCACAAGATTCCTGATCTAGCCAGTCGACCAAATCAGTGGCATCCCATGCATCATTATTCACTGCTGGAGCATAAGAACAGTCAGGGCTTAACACTGTGGGTATACTGTACATAGTCCCTTCTCGTTCTTTAGAACAATATGCCTTGATAGGGAGTGTGTGGACAATGTGTTAAAGGAAAGGACGACCGTGGTTGGTCCTGCAACCATAGAGGACTCGTTACGTGGAGAATGGTCACAGCCATGCAAATGAGACTGTGGACTACTTGTTCTAAGAGAGGAGTGGTCCTGATCACGAGAACGTTCCCTCAGGTGTGATGTTGACTTCTTTACAGCTGCCTTGTTGACTTTCTTAATGGCTGTGGCCTTAACCCTCGTTTCTTGAGCAGGACGAGTGGAAGAAGGCAAAATGACTGCAACTTCTTGAGGAGGAGCCAAATCCATAGATCTACGGCTCTTAGAGGAGACTTCTCTTGCCGAATGCGTTGCCACACAAGAATCAGGAACTGAGCGATGCTCATCAGTAGGTAAGGTAGAAGACGTATGGCCATGAACCTTGACAGACACGACCATCTGTGATGGCATGTAACCCTGAGGGGCAGCTGGAGCAAACCAGGAACAAACTTAGAGGCGACAATATAGCCGTAATTGGCCAACTGAAAATCAACTGTAGGAGATGGATGGTTGGCCTTGCCCTCAGATGAAGTCTTTCTTCTTCCTACTCCTTCGTGGGATAGAACGAACAGACAACACAGAAAATGATTGAGAAGACGGCAACAAGGAAGACGGAGATCTATGACGTCTCTTCTTAGATTTCTTCGTTGAGCAGCCGAACTTCTTAAGAAGGGCACCTTCGACTCTCTCCATGAGGGCTTGAACAAGGTTGAACAAGGGAGTCAGGAGAAGATGTAGAAGGCCCAGGAATGGAAACTGAGGGTAGGGGCATGGCCGATGAAGGAATGGTGTAGGCCAAGGAAGTTGCATACACCATAGCTGTAGAGCCTGACATACTGGAAGATTGGGGGAAGACCAGAGGTGGGACATTAGGCCCCTAAGGCGAGGCTCCCCAGGTAGGCCTAGTGAAGACCAGCAGTTGGTTAGCTTCTCTGCATCCATCCCTGAAACAACGGTACAAGTGTGTTTTTTGACATCAGTCATAAAAGTGGCAGGGATTAATTTTGTTCATCTGAAGATGTGTAAATCTCTATTTTAAATTGGAATCTTGTTGATTAATTAACTTTTTCTTTTCTTTGCAGTACAAGTGGTTCAACAGTAGCAACAAATCTACATGTCCTCTATGCAGAAGTTTGTTTTAGACAGTTTACCCTCTGAATAAAGACATTGCAGGAAAAAAATGTTACTCTATTTGGAAAAATACAGCATTTGCCCTAATATTCCTGACTCCCTTCAGGGTTACCACCTACACTGAAGTTTATGTGGCACAATGTAGTTGGTACCAAAAGATTTTTTGCAGGCTCTCCCCATACTCCAGCTGTTAAACACTGCCTTTTACTTTACATCAATTCCGTTTGGTCTTTCAACTAACAACCGTTTGGTCTTTTAACTAACAAACTTTTCTAAGTTTGTCAGCTTAAATTTCATCCCTCATTTTAGACATCTGTATTGCCATCCCCATGAGCTTAAAAAATATGACTTAATTTATAAAACTGTAATAATATGTTAGTTTCGTATTCCTTTTATTTTCACAAAATGGACAATCTTGCTTTAGAATAAAGTTTCCTTCAAACATGACTGTATTTCTCCAAATTCAGTTTCCAAGTGTAATCACTAGTAATACTGTACTTTAAAAAGATACTACATACGAACCTGCCAAACAGAATTGCCTTAGGAACATGTGATATCCATATAATGTCAAAACCTTTGTATATAAAAATAACATAAGCAACATTGGGTTAAATTGTACATAAAAAGATTAAAAGGATAAAATTGTAAGCCATTAGGTTACAGTAAAAATAAAACTGTAAATACTTTTTAAGAATAAACTATCCTTTACAAAGGTAGATTACGGTATATCAAGTGGTTTGGTTATGAAAATATAACTGTAAATACTTTTTGGGGTTAAATTTTTTCATAGCAGTAGTTTGGTTATGAGACATATAGCTATTAAAATGCAATTTCACAGTTGTATTTCAAATGTTGACATGTTTTGAATATTTATTGAAATGTTTTATAAGAACTTCAGATGAATCTTCTGATTAAAATTTCTTTTAAATTTTCTTTGTTTAATTGCGAACCTTACTGTTTATTTTTTTTCTGGAACACAAGAAACCAGAATACACATCATGAGATGTACTGGGCCCTACCACCACTAGAGATCTAGGACTTCTTCCAGAGATACAACAGGGTACATCTGGTATAACTGTAGTTGAACATTATTGCAACAGCACAACTGTAGGGACCTCATCCAAAAGCAGCTGTTGGGAATCAGCTTTTTCAACAAAGGAAGGTAACCCATTAATAACTGCCCACCTTGATTACAAGATTTGGTAGCTGTTGAAACTTGTGGATCAATACAAGCAGTCTTTCAGACCCTGCTTGCTGAAGGATGAGCTATGCCATTTAAGTTGCGATCTCCATCCCAGATAAGTGGTCTTTCCAGATGAAACCAAGCCTAACTTCTTACATTTAATCTGCAGACCCCATCTGTTGGCAAAGATCTCACAGACTATCCAAGATCCTGTTTGAGTTCTGCTGCTGACTTGACCAGACTCAACCAATTACCCAGGTATCACTGCAATCTTGTGCCCAGACTCTTACTAGTGCTAAG
Organism: Macrobrachium rosenbergii; assembly: GCF_040412425.1. Taxonomy (NCBI): domain Eukaryota; kingdom Metazoa; phylum Arthropoda; class Malacostraca; order Decapoda; family Palaemonidae; genus Macrobrachium; species Macrobrachium rosenbergii. Next base: position 25,979,606 of record NC_089762.1, read on the forward strand.
GCCCAGGTGAAATCTTGTAAGTGTCACTAGGTTGACACTAACATGGAACTGGAAGGTCTTACTGTTCCAAAACACAAGTACTTCCTCAACAATGGGTGTATAAGGATTTGAGAAATTCTTGCTGGCCCCATGCCAGGAATTCCTCCCACCTGATGGACTGCCTCACGTGACTCCACTGTCTTGATCCTGAAGGGGATCTGATGCAAGAATTCATTCACTGGGCTGAGGTATATCAGACACCATTCTCCAGTTGCCTTTAGGTTCAGAAACAGATGACTCAATCCTGGCAAGCAACAAGTCACATCCCTGATTGCCAATTTTCCAATCACTTACATCACCTCATTGTCCAAGGCCATGGACCTCACAAGGTCACCCTCATACTGTATGTCCCATAGTCTAGCATCTATGACATTAGGGGAGTCAGTAACCTGCATGAGTCACATGCACACTACCCATGCCCTATCTGCAACCATGATCTCCAGAATCTTGAAAGACAAGACTTTGCTTGGTGGTGTGCATGGATGGTCAACTTTATCTTCCTCCTTGATTAAGACTTGGTCAAAAGGTGCTGTCCTTTCCTCAACTGAAAAGTTAACTGCTATCTTTCCTTAACTGAAAAGGTGACTGCTGTCTCTTGGAAGGAGTAGACTGGTGTCGTCTTGAGAGGGAAGACAGTGACCTGTGCTATCTGTCTACTCGGGGAGGATGACAACAGGTGACTGCTCCTCCACAGTGTACAAGAAAGTCTGGATGATTCATTACTGCAGTCCTAGTCATATCAGCTAATACTCAGTCAGCTCCCTAATCAAATTCTCTAAAACAGGTCCAGGTTGAGGAGGGTCAAGGCCCAGGGGTCCTTCAGGTCTAAAGAAAATAGCCAAGATGAAAGTGAAAGTTTTCCTAGCCTAACCCGTCCAAAAATGCTACAATCATGCAATCCACCCACCTGCTCACATTGTTCTTCTTTTATAATCCAGCTTACGACCACAAAAAATTGACAACCTAACCATCAGAGAGCTCTCTCTACCGCACCACAGTCTTTTCAACACTCCCCCTGCATTTGTTTACATTTTCCTCCCTCCTGCCATTTGTCATCCTATGACGTCACTTCCTATGACGCCACAACACAAACAGATACTTTTAAACATGAATGTTTTGCTATAAAAAATCTTATAAAATTAAACATGCTTTTTATACATTTCATAATGGCCATACCATTTCACTAAAGCAGAAAATAAAAATAAAATACTAATGATCAAACTTTTAAAACTATATAATCACATTATCTCCTCCCCCCCCTCCAGCCTCTTCTTATCCTAATCCCCTCTAATCTCCATTATTCTCCAAATCTTTACCCTCTACATAATTTCTAATATTTTCCCCTGAAACTCCAGCTTTAGTCAATACATCAGCTATTTGATGCTTTCCTTTTATCCATCTCACCTCCTTTATTTCTCCAGATTCTGCTGGTTCTTTTATTGCTGCAATTACCAGTTTTTAAGCTCTTACTACTTACTCCAGTATAGTACTTGATTTTATTGCAGTCATTAGGGTTTTACTATCAGTTTTAACCAATGCTTCTAATTTTCTCCCTCTTACTACCTCTTCCCACAAATGTTTGAAATATATCAATCCTTTGCTACTCTTCTGGATTTTCTGGATTTCCACCATATGGGACTTTTCTTACCATCTGTCAAAGTTATCACATAACCCAATTGTGTATGACCATCTTCAATACTCCCAAATGAAGCATCTGCGTAGGCCTCCCAATAAATCTTTTCTTCTTCTAACTCACTTATTATCACTTCTCCCATTATACTCTTAGTTTTTCTCACTTTTTAATCAGCTTTTTCATATCTTGAGTCGTTCCTTCTTTAAAAGCTTACTTAATTCACTACCATCATATGATATTTCTGGCATGGTATGTAGCGATACCCAATTCAACTTGATCTTTTTCCCATTCGGCCATTTCTTCTTCAAAACCTCTGTCTACCAATCTTGCTTTACATATCCTTTCCCCCCCTTTTACCTTTTGAGTTATTATCCATCTTGTAGATATGGCTTTTTGTCCAATGTCATTTACCTCCTCATAAACCTTTTTTTCTCTGCAACTTTGCAGTTCTTTTTCTTTAGCTTCAATTACGCTTCTATTTTCAAATCAATTTTCTTTTACATGACTATAATCATCTGATAGCTGCTCCTAACATCTCCCACTGTCAGATGAGTCTAGGCTGTTCTGTTCCAGAGGCTTTACTTCTGGGATCACAGGCTCTGTCTTGAAGCGTGCTTCTTGAAGATGCCTAGTCTTTCAGAATGGTAGGAAAAACCAGCACAGCAGGAATTATAGGCATACCAAAGCAGAACCAACAGACATTACTGAAGCTCATGATGGGGCAGGAGCAGCAGCAGATACCACAACAGTATGATAAATACTGAAGGTATTGACAAAGCTGGCAGTGTCACAAATAGTCTAGGCAGTCAAGTGACACTAAAGGAGCAAGTGTGGTTGAAACCAGTGACACCACATGAGTTGAGTGCAAAGCAGCAATAACAGTGACATCAGAAGCAGACAAAACCATCAATAGCTCAGGATGCACAGCAAAAGTAGGATGACAACAGTTTATGCGATGGGGAAAGCAGAGGTAGCAGGCAGCACTGAAGTGGCTACTGACAAAACTGGAATTGTTGAAGTAGCAGCAGTAGCAAGCTAGCCCTCAGGCCAAAAAACATACAATGGCTAAGCATTGACCAAGCAAAGATGACTACATAGCATTGTATACATACTCTCCTGCAGTTCAGCAAAGCTTGAATCAGACACTAGTAATTCTGGCACAAAACAACAGGTTCCAGGTATTTGAAAAGTGGTACTGGGAAAGCCATCACAGTATATGGGCATGATTATGACCAACCACAAGGCACAACAAGCAAGTGGCCAGTTATGAAAACAGCTTCAAAGAACGTCTAGTGCTACGCCAAGGCGGGCAGAAAATGTGTAGAGTGAGCAGACCAAGGGTTAAGTGAATGAGCATGCTGAACAGCAAGAAGCAGCAAATCACTAAGAGAACAGGTGCTCTTTTACCTTAGGTAAAGAAGCAAAAGATCTTTAAGTCAATTAAGACTGAGGCCAATGTAGCTGAAGCTTCATGAACAGAAAGCTTGTCCTTCCTTGTCCTGTGCATTCTCCTGTTATTGCAAAGATCAGCACTGCTATTCCTATACTAAGGGTTTAGTTGCCTTGATGTGTAAATTTCTCTTAAGTCAAATTCTCGAACTCAATTGCTCGAAAAATAATTTCTTGAACTATCATTTTCTCGAATCCCATATTTCTCGAAAACTGGTATCTATTTTGTCGAGAAAATTGAATGGAAAAATTTTCATGTATTTCAAGGAAAAATATATCCTTTTGGGTTGACAAACACAAATGTTAAAAATTTATTGTAAATGAAGGAATGAAAAAAATATTTATAATTTTATTGTATGTATAAAAATATCATTCAGAATGAAATACAGTATTAAAATTTAATCAATCAGAATGAAATGTTGTATGCTACACTTCGTAGATATTCTTCGACAGGCCTCTCTTCGTCATGATTTATTACAATGGTTTGTAACCTTTTTGCACAGTCATGATACTTCTTTTTGCGCACAGGAATACCAACACCTCCCAAATATTGTTCAATTCGTATCTCCTGTAGACTTTGTTCTCGTTGTGATCCTTGTATAAATTTCCAGATGGATGGATGACAAGCACTTAATTGCTGTTCGAAACCGTAATGCCAGCCCTCGACTGCATTGTTCGTCTTGGGCATTTCTTCCTTGACATAATCAAAACAGTTCCATCATTCATGTTTAAAGAAAGGAGCACGTCTACGGTTATTTCTATGCGGCTGCCCGATCCATGTATCTTCAAAAGTCAACCACACTTTGAATTTCAACGGGAAAAACTTCATTTTCAATTAAATATTCAAATGTTTCTTTGACCTTGAAAACTGGTACAAATGCTAACACAGATAACAGGCGAACCTGAATAGCAAATTCAGCATCGGTGTCGTACCGTACTTTGAAGCCATTTTCTTGAATTTTGCGATAAATGGATTTACAAAAATGAAAAAACAGCCACGGCATTTTGTCCTTGAAATTCATGCTCTATAGCTCTAATCATGGCCAATTCAAAGTCTATCATTATTGTGGCTGGCTCAAATGTTGGGATTTTTCTTTTACAATCTGCAGGAATCTTTTGTAGGTCTCTTGAGTTTTGTACGGTAATAGTGCATAAACGAGGGGTATGATACTTCCTGAATGCACACCATGTATTGTATACAACTGAAAAAAAATTGAAGGTACCGTCTTAAAGGTACCATCAGCGAACCAGTTTCTTGAGCGTGCTAGTAAATCGAGGTTTCTCTGTGTCGAAAAAATCAATATACGATCATTTGTGGGACCCGAGTCATACATAAGAAACAGTTCTCCTTTGTGAGTTTTGGTAAATTCTTCCGGGATGATAAGATCTTCTTGGCAATCGGGCAAAGCAGGGACATCATTTTCTTAGCTCGTATATTGCGTATATTCCTCTTCATATTTGATATTGATGGGAGTTTCACCGCAACAGCCCCATTTACCCCCTTTGAAGCACAAGACACTATATAATGGGGTGTATCCCGACTATTGATTGCATCCTCTCTCACTTTTTCTTGGACTCTGGCAGCTTCGACTTTAGCCCCATCTCCTGCATGATTGTGGTCACCACTCTCTTTTTCTATATTATCATCGATGGTGATAGCATGAGCAGAACATTTAAATTTCTTGCACATTTCACATTTCCAATAAATTTTGTTATTTACTCCTTTGTCCTTGATATATAAATATCCATTTAAACATAATTTCTTCCTTCCCTTTTCACTCTCAACATACGTTGCTTCCATCTTGATGGGTTGAGACTACTGGAGAAAAATATAACAGGAAAAACTCAATTCAGAATTTTGTAAACAGAATGAGAAGCGTTTAGAATGCTAATGGCCTCTTTATGAATTGGTCTTTAGAGCTTATGGGATACTTTCGATTGTGTTCGAGAAATTTACGCTTGGAATGCTAATAGCCTCTTTATAAATTGGTCTTTGGCGCTTATGGGATACTTTCGACTGTGTTCGAGAAATTTACTTGTTTGTTTTCGAGTAATTGACATTCGAGAAAATGATAGTTCAAGAAATTATTTTTCGGTCAATTGAATTCGAGAAATTTACCTTCGCGCAATTGATTTCGAGAAATTTGCCTGACACCGTCTTTGTCAACTATTCCTATCAAAATCATCTTCCTCCATTAAACCCTTCTCCAAATCCTCCTTCATTTTATTACTGCATCTAAATCCTTTTCCTCCCTCTTGACCTTCTGTCCCTAACAGGTTCCATTCAAGCCTCTTAAATGTTGCCCTGAGGATGGACTTTTAGTGAAAGGCTTGACCCATCGCCATTAACTGTGTTTGACAACTGCAAAAGCATGTGGTCATAAAAACTTCAGCCATACCTTCAAACCCTGCCAGATGAAAATGTAGCAGATCCTAACTGGCAAGCTGTAACAAATATGTTTAGGCTTACAATAAATGAACATGATAAAACACTAAAATTCACAGAGCCACAACATAAACACTACACAAGCAGCACATACTAAACACAAACAATGGCAGTACAGGTGTAGTAACAGAGCATACATTTACAGTTACAAACAAGCAATTATTACAAATACTAATTGTGGGCAGCAAGGAACTACATATACTGTACTGTAATTGATATCTGGTCAATATTGAGATATATAAAAAAAAAATAATTAAAGTAAAACAAAAGAAAATGCCAGTATTTTGCACTCAGACCCACGAGGTATTTAACAAACCCTCTTACTATTAACTACCAACCAGCTTGTGTGGTAATTAACTAACACACTAGTATTAGCAAGTGATGAAATTGTCAGAGGTGCAACGAACGAAATTGAGTTATGTACTACAAAGAGAAAAAGGCAAGACTGAATAAAGCATAAAACAAGTGGAACACCTACATAAAGTTAGCAAGCTTACTTCCTGTATATATCTAAACTACCAAAGCTAAGGTGGGGACAATTTCACACTGATATTTAGTTGTGAGGCAATGGAGTGGGGTGGACAGTTACTACCTACCACTGGGTCACTAGGCACATGCATATATAGTTGCTCTTGGCAACTCTACTTCTTTTATCTTCAACTCTATTCTCCCACAATGACACAATCATGGCTGTGTTGGAAGACAAAACTGGCACCATACCGTGTACGTATTTCAGAAACCTTTGGCCTGAGTATTACTGCGGGGGTTAAAACTAAAGAACTGTTGCATCTATGGACAATGCTATGCCATTTAGGCTCAATGTGTTTAATAGGTTTGTTATGGATACAGAATTTGCTGTAATTGATTTCAGTGTACTACCTGTCAGTTGGCCGGGTGTCCTTTTATAGATACTGCTGGTAACTGGGGCAAACAAAGATTATAAAATGTAGTCATATGGAAGTCTGATAATGTCTGCCACTTGATCCAACCAGCACCTTGCAGTTGACTATTACTTTTCCCTTCACCCCAAAAGTGTGGATCCTGCAAAGAAATTGGAACATTCAAGTGGAGATACCACAAAGATATAACACAAGAACATGAACAAGAACGTTATAATTCGGCTTGCAACATTAACTCTTACTGTCATGGATGGACACAATCAGACCTGTAACTGGAGTATTCTATAATATCCAACATAGAGTTGGAATATTTTTGCTAGCTTCTCAAAATATTCAATAACTTGATAAACATTCATCAGACCCCAGCTGATATGTGTTTTATGTGTAGTATAGAGTACAACTTAATGCTGATTCAGTACCATAATTTTTGTAATCAGTATCTAAAACTACAGTAACTATAATGCCTGAGTGATTAATATGTAAATTTAATAATAAAAAAAGGATTTAAAAATGAAAAGTTTAAAAAACTGCTTCAGTATTTCATGGCATACAAATGTACTGAGAGACAAAATACTGTGGAAAGGGGAAACATCAGAACACAGAACCAGGTAGCAGTTGAAACTTTTACTGAAGCCACCTTTCCCAGCCACATGCATGCATTACACACTCAGCTTTTTTGCATTCGAGTTAATGAGGAGTATGATAGTAAAAGTTGGGACACTGATGGACTATACAGTACAGTACATAGAGAAAAGAGGTGCATGTAGTTATATAGAAAACTTTTCTCCTCCATCACAATGCTTCCTTCTGATGTCCTACACTTCAATATAAATAAAAAATAAACAACATAAATACATAAAATACAGTATTATACAATGAAATCATCCATTTAAATTCATCACACCCATTAGTCATACATGTTCCTGTATTATGATGCCTTGTGCTGTAACAGAAGCATAATAGCTAACCAACTATTCATGCATGAACACCAATGACTGATCCATACAAAATAACTATCTTCTATAACTACTTGTGTCTCTTAACACTGTAAATATTAGTGCAAAGTTGTCTCAAGCACTGTGTCTGTAGAAATGGCCCCATAGGGGGGTAGTTAAGTCAGTGCATCTCTTGTGGTGCATTGTAGGCATTACTTAAGATTTTTTGCAGTGTGCCTTTGGCTCCTAGCTGCAACCTTTCATTCCTTTTACTTTACCTCCTTTCATTTCTCTTTCTTCCACTTCCAACCTACTTTGCATCCTCTCCTCACAACTGATTCACAGTGCAACTGCGAGGTTTTCTTCCTGTTACACCTTTCAAACCTTTTACTGTACTGTCAATTTCCATTTCAGCACTTAATGACCTCATAGGTCCCAGTGCTTGGCCTTTGGCCTAAATTCTATGTTCAATTCAATTCAATACTGCACAAACAATCGGTACATTTGTTGTGCGTATGAAATGCTGGCATTTCCTTTTTTGTATTAAATTACTACTGAATTGATCTTGATGCCCATAATTAGTATCAGTAGTGTTTGTGCTAGGTTTTCAGTATTGTAAGTGTCACTTATGTATCTGCACTTATATAACTGGTGTTACTAGCTTATCATAAATATGCCTTAACAAGGCTGACAAAGTCTGGAAGGCAAAGTCTGCTATGTTTTCATGTCCTATAGGCAGATGGACCATCGCCCGATATGTTTTACATCTTGAGACCAGCAGTGCTCTCCCAAGCTCACCTACAATGTTTGCCAGGACTGGTGTGCTAACTGATGGGCAAAGAAGGACAGGCATTCTATTACCTTATTCTTAGCCTTGTTTCCTTAGGAATATGACATTTTTATAATAAAATAAAGTTTTATATATACTTACCAAGCAATTACATCGCTTCAGTTTGTAACTAGTATGACAAGCTTAAATTCAAAATTTGCGGTAACGCTTTCAGTGTTCAGTGGAGGTGACCAGTACTTCCCACTACCAGCAATACTAGGAATGATTTAGCAGATAACCTCATTCTGTTTATGCTTATGTTCATCAGAGGGGAGGAGGGAGTGCTCCAATCATGTAATTACAGTACTGTACTTGGTAAGCGTACTGTACATGAAACTTTATTTTATTATACAAATGTCATTTTTATATAAGTAATTTACCAAGTAATTACATAGCTGAATCCCACGTGGCAGGAGGTGGGATAGATGGACATATTTTATTCCAAAACCTTAAGTCATGTAATGAATTAGAAATAGAAAAGTTGCTGGCACTAAATACAATGCTTGTCATTCCTTGTTAGTTAAGAGAGCCTGCAGTAGAAACTGCCTCTGGTTGGTGCTCAACTCAACCTGTAGTGGTGCGGCGGTAACGCTGAGGGTCACCACTACTCCAATGGGAGCTTTGCAGCCGAGGAGTACTCCGAGGGCTGCCAAAGCATTATAAATAAAAAACAAGTGCCCTTGCCCTGGGCGCAGTACCACAATAAAAACAACCAGATAACACTGTCACCTGCGCTGAAATGGAAACCACAACCCACCCACTGAGAGTGGTGGGTGCTCCAGGTACCTTGTACCCCCTCGGCTCCCTAAAACTCCGCACCTTACTACAAGGTAGAGAGATAGGAGAAAATCCTTTGCTTCCTTCCGCGATACCATGCCGGTTACTAATAAACGCAAGGTACTGCCAAATTTTAACCCTGCTTCACTTCCTGAAAACAGTGAGAAGCGAAGATTACACTTCCAGAAGGATGATTATAGAATGGACATAAGGGACAAGTAGTGCCTGAAAGCTAATGAGGTAGAGGCTTTGTGACGTCTTCAGCTTTCACTTAATACTGTATGAGGAAAATGCTCTCCTAAATCTGAGTGTGTCTCAGAAAAAGTCCATTAGGATAAAGGACACGATGATCTAATAAGAGGACAAGATGAGCTCTTGTCATAACACCCTAGGGGTATGGATGGTCTTGAACTTCCAGTCCCTTTCAGGTAATACCTGAACATTCCAGCTGGGCAGAAAGCTCCCTATTCTTCCTCAGAGCTAGTGAGCACTTCTGGGTGCTCAGAGCATAAGTTGGCAGCAGGCTGTGGTTGGCGCCAGGACAGCTGGACGTTCAGAGCAAATAACTGGCACTAGGCCGTGGTTGGCGTCTGGAGAGCTGGGTACCAGATGAGTTATACTTGGGTGTTGTCTGGCACTCCTGGAAGTCAACGATGTCTGTAAAATTCTTAAGGGAGAAAGAAATGGACCCAGGACTTGGATGGGCCCTTGTTCTTGGTTGAAATCCAAGGGAAAATGAGCAACCCATGTCTCCTTCTTCCTTGCTTGGACATGCCAAGGACTTGAAAGGTCATTGAGATAGGGATGACAAAAGAACTGGGGCTCTATATCCCTAAATGAAGGGATACAAGATTCCAGGTTTCCTTGGCAAGAAACGGGGTAATTTGCAATGGGGTCACGGACGTCTTGACAGAAAAGAGAGTGCTCGAGACACCACCTTCGGAAAATCGCCCTTTAAGTCTGGCAGACGAAGAGGGCAGATTGACTACTGCGTTTTGCATTGACCTTTATGTGAAAAACTTCTAGCTCTATGAGAAAGAAGTGAAAGATCTGTCCACCCAGGGTCCACGTCCCAGAAAATCCCTGGTTCCTCAAGAGGACTTCCCTTCCAAAAGTAAACATTCGGACAGCTACCACCATAGTTCTAACTTGATTTGGGGCTGTGAGAAAAAATAAAGGTGTCTGGCTGAGTTCCCCTGCCCCAGGTGGACTTGAGATAAAAAAAACCTTCGGCACTTCCACTGAAGGGGATCGAAGAACTCAGTCATTCAGGTGAGGACTGATATTCATACCCTGATAAAAAATGAAGTCAAACACAAGAGGAGTGAGGACTCCATAGAAGACTTGTGCTGTAAAGAGGCTGAAGCACAGATCCTCAAGTTGGGAAGACCCTGTCCCATAAGAAGGGCCCAAGATACTCCCAGAGTCTGGCGGGGACAAGGAAGTGTGCTTCAGGCATCTCTAAGGTTTTCATTCAATAGCCATGAAGACTGAAGGAAGGGGCTGTCTGGTTCATCTCTATTTGAACTTCGTCTTCTATTTGAAGGAAAAAAAGGGGCTGTGGGACATGCCTTTTGCTGATGACCATGTGGACTCCCAGAGAAATGAGCAAACTTGTAGATCCAGGTGCAGAATCGCAGACGTCCTTGCGGACTAGCTGATGACTGCAGACTCTACGACAGCCATGAGGACATGTTGATATCCATACGGACTCTACATTACTGAATTCAATAATGCCTTGCGTGGGCTTTGACGACAACTTCGTACAGAACAAGAACATGTGCAGAACTGCCCGTGGTGGGAAATAATACTTGGAACAGTTATGAAAGGCTTGAAGAATTCCAAAACCGCAAAAGCCTGGGCACCTTGAGCTGAATCAGGCATTAAGCGGCGGCATCCAAGCACTAGAAAGACATTGTCGAGCGCTCTATAACAGGTGCTGGGCACTCGGTAGACTACAACATGTGCTAGGAAGTTGGTGCCAGGAACTTGGGAATGGACCCAGGTGTTCGGGAATTGTCGCCACACAGGAAAACAGGTCTGAGAAGGTGCAAGGCGCTTCTCTTCTGTTTGGAGCCCAATTAAGGTCATTCAATAAAAAGTGAAACTGCAATAAGGATGTGAGAGGCTAGCTTCCTTACCACTGACAGGAAGCGGAGTACGGCAATCATCAACATGAATATCTTCAATGGCCATGAGGAACTTTACAGAGTTTTATCTTTGCCAGAATCCTTGGAACTGGATGAAAACTGGAGGGCAAATTGAAGAAGAAGAAAAAAAAACTCATATAAAGACTGTCCAACCAAGCTAATGTCTTGGTGGGTACCAGAGTCCAGAGCAGGCTCAACCATTAGGGTTCCAAGCAAGGAGGGGAAAAGGGGCTAGAATTTGGATCGTCTGAAAGTGGCAGTGATTTCTATGGCAGATGGAAAAGCTCGAAATTCCAAGAGATGAGACTGCAAATCCAAAGGACTCCTCTAGCCAATGCTCCTGCTATCAGTCAAGAAAATTAGGGCTTCCAAAAAAACTTGACAAGAAGGCCTAGATCCATCTAGGTACTAGAGGGAGGAAAGACAAAAGACATTTGTCTTGCTCCTTTAAATAAAAGCCCAGTTTCAATCTTGAAAGACTTCTAGGGAAGAACCAAATGATGAAGCTTCCACCAACAAGCTTAAAAACTTGGACACAGATGTCCTTGTCTGGGGGTACACTTGGCACACAAGGCGCAACAACAGTTTGTTCTTAAAAAGTCAGGTGCTGAACCAAAGAGGAACTGGTGCCGAGCCCTAGCAGGTTGGTGTTGGATGCCTGACAGCTGGCACCAAACAGACAGGTGGAAGATCGGACACTGGGCGCAAGGCAGCCACTGGGCACTCAGAGGTTGACACTCGAACACTGGGTGCTTAGACACTGGGTACTCAGACACTGGCTACTCTGTGGCCACTGGGTGCCTGGACACTGGGATAAAGGTGGACACTCGGACAGTGGGTGCTTGGCCACTGGCCACTCTGACACTGCTGGGTGCTCAGATAGGAAGAGCATTTGGCGCCAATTACTGGCACTCCACAACAGGAAGATATGCCTCTTCAAAGGCCAAGATACGCCCGAATAGTACCATCAACACCACTTGTCTACGCAGGGATCCATATCTGTCCACACTGAAATCCCCCAAAGAAACACTGTTGGTGCCTCTTGTCCACAATGGGATCCGTATCACTAGAGGACAAAGAAAGCACATCCCTATGGACGCCTTTCCAATGGCTATCCGTCGAGACCTGTGGGCAGCTTGAAAAACTAAGGAGTAACTACCCGGGGGCAAAACCCCTAAAGACTCCCATGGACCGACAGTATGCCTCCTCCCAGATTTAGGGGAGTCTGACAGGGACCAGGTTTGGGAGATCTGATAGGGCCGGATAGCCACATCCTCCACTACACATCCAGTAAGGCGCCTTTCCAGTGGCTGTCTGTCGATACCTGGGACTAGTAACAGACTCAACTGTGGGGGTGACTACCCGTGTGTAACCCCCTGACCTCCCTTGGACTTCCAATATGCCTCCTCCCAGGTTTAGGGGAGTCTGACAATGACTTTCTGTCTAGGAACATTGGGGGACAAGTAGACACCACCTCCACTGCACAACACTTCACTATTACAAGGTTAATTTCTGTTAACCCAGATACAAGACTGGCAATGGCATGGGAAGGAAGTGAGGGAGCCAGGCATGGGAGCAAGTAGAAAAAATTAGAGGGCTGGTAGCAGAAGAGAAAAAATTGGATGAGGGAAGAGTAAGACCCAGACGATCAGGAGCTGGTGCCGGGCGCTGAGTGCTTCCAGGTTGTAGATGGCGCCAGGCAACTGGTCGTCAAGTGAGCTAGTAGCTTGTACGGAGCTGATTCTCGGCTGTCAAAAACGTAAATTCTTCCAAAAGCCCAGAGCAACCAAAATAAGCACAATTTCTCTCCTTAAGATGTTTTGCCCTTACACTTTTTCAGTTCTCAGCAGAGGAAAGTGTACAGAGTACCATTATACAGACAAATCTCAACTCCTAACAAACATTATTTTAGACTTGCAGATATTTCGTTACCGAAAATATTGGTCCTGTAGTGAACACAATGTTTACATTTTATTATGCTACTCAGCAAAGATGGTAGCGAATGCAATGTTTACGCTTTATTACGCTACTCGTCAAAGATGGTAGCGAATGCAATGTTTACGTTTTATTACGCTACTCGTCAAAGATGGTAGCAAATGCAATGTTTATGTTTTATTACGCTACTCGTCAAAGATGGTAGCGAATGCAATGTTTACATGTCTTATTATGCTACTCATTGAAAAATCAACCATTTTTCAGCCGATATTTTAACTAACTTTTGTTCTTTATGCTAGTCTGCCTAAGTTATCTCTACTCAGGCAAACAGTCGATAGCCCAGCTATGCTAGGCTAAGTGGACAATGACTGCTTCTATATCACTAGTAGCAGATTTTCCACTTACTAGTAGAAATCAAGGAAGTAGTTAATCAATTTGTGAAAAAAGATAAACCTGAATCAGATCTTGATAACAAAATACTGATCCTGAAAGCATAGGCTTGAAGGTTACTCAAAATCAGCGATAGTACATCACCGAAATCTGGTTAGGTAGTCAGCAAATGATGAAAAAAGCTGCTGCAAGTATTCGATGTTTATATCGAGAACGACAGAAACAGAATGAGGTTATCTGCTAAGTCGTTCCTAGTGTTGCTGTTAGTGGGCGGTACTGGTCACCTGCACTAAACAATTGAAGCGTTACCGTGAATTTTGAATTTAAGCTGTCGTACCAGTTAGAAACTATAGCTCTGCAGTTACTTGGTAAGTTACTATATAAAACTTCAGTTTCCCAGTCAACTTCTGGATATCTGGTGCTTTTATCAAGGTGCACAGCCTGCCCATTCAATGAATCGTTTGATACCTGCTCTGTTTGATGACTGATCACTATTTTGACACAGACTGCTCCCTAACTGGCATTTAATCCCTTTGTGTCAGGATTACTACGTTCTGCCCTTACACTTTTTCAGTTCTCTGCAAAGGAAAGTGTAACAAGATGTTTAATTAATTCTTTGAAGTATACAGAGTACCATCATACAGACAAATCTCAACTCCTAACAAACATTATTTGAGACTTTTTGATACAGGCAGTCTCCGGCTTATGACGGGGGTTCCGTTCTGATGCTGCGTCGTAAGCCGAAATTCATTGTTAACCAAAATAATGGTCGAAAATTGTAAGAAAACCTTACTTTTAATCCTCCGAGTATCCTTTGGGTATCTTGAAAATGACATAACCTGAATTTTTGTTGAGTTTTTCATAAAAAACCTTCCAAAATTTTACCATTCTGCTGTATTAGAGAGAGAGAGAGAGAGAGAGAGAGAGAGAGAGAGAGAGAGAGAGAGAGAGAGAGAGAGAGAGAGAGAGAGAGAGAGAGAGAGAGAGAGAGAGAGAGAGAGAGAGAGAGAGAGAGAGAGAGAGAGAGAGAGAGAGAGAGAGAGACTGTTGTTTGCCTCACCACTTATCTACCAAAAAGAGACTTGGAATTTCACAGAAGACAGTGCTCCCCCATTTTTATGTGGGAATAGGTTCCAGAAACTACTGTGGAAATGCAAAATCCTCAGAAAAGCAAAAATTCCCACAAAAAAATGCTTATGACTGCCTATCTTGAAAGTTCAAATACCAAATATACTTGAAGTATCATCCTACATTAAATATACCTAAAATTATTATCCTATTACTACTGTATTAATCTCTGAAATTATATCATTAATATAATTTCAAAGTCATCTTAAACATTAGTACCCTTTTCCAGCCAAAGAGAGAGAGAGAGAGAGAGAGAGAGAGAGAGAGAGAGAGAGAGAGAGAGAGAGAGAGAGAATTACCACTACGACTTACATTCAGCCATTCTTGTGCTGGCACGGGCAAGAGAGAGAGAGAGAGAGAGAGAGAGAGAGAGAGAGAGAGAGAGAGAGAGAGAGAGAGAGAGAGAGAGAGAGAGAGAGAGAGAGAGATTTATTTCTTTAATCTCTCGAGGAATGTTAATCCATTTCTCTTTACTGCGACTGACAACAACAAAAAAGTTTTTTTCTTTGTCTTCCAAAGATGTACTACTACCTTTACTGCACTTTTTTAAAACACCATGAACACACACACACACACATGAAGTGTGCATATGTAAAGAGACTAAAATCTGCAGTATCTTTTCCTGAGAGAGAGAGAGAGAGAGAGAGAGAGAGAGAGAGAGAGAGAGAGAGAGAGAGAGAGAGAGAGAGAGAAACTGATCTTCTGCCCTTGGTCAGAAATGTTAATTTGACATATTTGACAGTTCCACCCTCCCCATAGCTTCAAAGCTTTGGGCAAAAGACAGGGTGTGATATTTCTGTTTAAAAATTGAAATAATTTACTTGAAAAATGCATAAATGTTGTAATTACAGTGTATTATTATTATTTAATCTTATTAATATCTGAAAATTAGTACAGTACTTATTATTAGGTACACCATTTATTTATCATACAAACGTGGTTAGTCCTCACCATCTCCCACAAATTTGTTAAAAAATTCTTGTGCCGTCATTCTCTCTCTCTCTCTCTCTCTCTATCTCAAAAAGAGAGAGAGAGAGAGAGAGAGAGAGAGAGAGAGAGAGAGAGAAATACTACTCACCCTCCTTTTAGTGTGTGCAAAGCCCTTGAGGTACAACCTTTGTGGTTGGTTAAAATCACACCCTTCCTGTCAATAGCATGTTATCAAGGAGTGCGAGAGGGGAGGAGAGGTTGTTACAAGTTGTTAGTGGCTACTCTCAGTCCTTCTGGCCAACAGCATATCGTCATGGAGAGAGGGGACTGCTACGAGCTCTGTTATTGGCTACTTCTAATTCCTTGAGCCGATATCGTGTCGTCAAAACGCCTATGTCAAAGCAATAGAAAAAATTGTAACACAACCGATGATGGAATTTCAGTATATTTTTATGTTTATATACAGTAATCCATATTTCTTTGAATGATATATGCAGTACCAAAAGAGAGAAAGAGAGATATGGGCGGTTGGCCTTACTTAAATCTCAAAAGAGTGAAATTATTCGTTAATTATTCAAGAGAGAGAGAGAGAAGTGATTACAGTACATCAGTAAGCAGTTTTGTGATTTCAGGGGATTTTAATTTAAGATTTTATCGATATTTTGCTGTGGTTACCTTAATATTAATATTTGAAAATTAGTAAATCA
Organism: Macrobrachium rosenbergii; assembly: GCF_040412425.1. Taxonomy (NCBI): domain Eukaryota; kingdom Metazoa; phylum Arthropoda; class Malacostraca; order Decapoda; family Palaemonidae; genus Macrobrachium; species Macrobrachium rosenbergii. The sequence continues at coordinate 25,995,853 of NC_089762.1, forward strand.
TTTATCATAAAAATGTACATAGTCATGAAAATAAAATAAAAATCAGTAATTAGTGAATATTACTCTACGAAAAAATCTGTGAATGTTAATTTTCTTCCATAGTATGGGTTGGACGAGTCATCCGAAATATTACCGTTGAGAATCGTAAGAAAACCTTGCTTTTAATCCTTTGGGTGTCTTAAAAACAACGAACCCTGCATTTTTACTGAGTTTTTCATTTTAAAAAATCCTCCAAATATTGACCATTCTGCCGTTTTGGATGCATATTTCTTCCGATCAGCGTCGGACTGGCATCGTCCGAAATACCATCGAAAATCATAAGAAAACCTTTTAAACCTTTGGGTGTCTTGAAAACAATGTATCCTGCATTTTTATTGAGTTTTTTCATTAAAAAACCCCTTCAAATATTGACCATTCTGCTGTTTTGGATGCATATTTCTTCCGATCAGCGTTGGACTGGCGTCATCCCAAATACAGTCGAAAATCGTAAGAAAACCTTACTTTTAATCTTTTGGGTGTCTTGAAAACAATGTATCCTGCATTTTTATTAAGTTTTTCAACAAATAAACCTCTAAAATTTGACCATTCTGCCATTTTGGAGCCATATTTCTTTCGTCGAATAGGTGTTGTCAGTGTCGTAAACGTGGAACATGAGTTGTAACCCAGGAAATAATTTTTTGATGAATATATTTGAAGAGCGTCATAAACTCGGAACGTCGTAAGCCGAGCCTGTTGCAATAACCTGGAGACTGTCTGTATTTCATTACCGAAAATATCAGTCCTGTAGCAATGCAACATTTGCGTTTTATTACGCTACTTGGCAAAGATGGTAGCAATGTTTACGTTTTATTATGCTAATCAGCAAAGATGGTAGCGAATGCAATGTTGACGTTTTATAACGCTAATCGGCAAAGATGGTAGCGAATGCAATGTTTATGTTTTATTATGCTACTCAGTAAAGGTGGTAGCGAATGCAAAGCTTATTACGCTACTCATCAAAGATGGTAGCAAATGCGATGTTTGCGTGTCTTATTATGCTACTCATTGAAAAATCGACCATTCTTCAGCCATTATTTTAACTACTTTTGTTCTTCATGCTAGTCTGCCTAAGTTATCTCTACTCAGGCAAACAGTCTTTAGCCCAGCTATGCTAGGCTAAGTGGGCAATGACTGCTTCTATATCACTAGTAGCAGATTTTCTACTTACAAGTAGAAATCAAGGAAATCGTTAATCAATTTGTGAGAAAAGATGAACTTGAATCAGATCTTAATAACAAAATACTGATCATGAAAGTATAGGCTTCAAGGTTACTCGAAATCAGCGATAATACATTACTGAAATCCGATTAGGTAACCGGCAAATGATGAAAAAGCTGCCGCAAATATCCGATGTTTACAACGAGAATGACAGAAACAGAATGAGGTTAACTGCCAAGTCGTTCCTCGTATTACTGTTAGTGGGCGGTACTGGTCACCCACACTAAACAATCAAAGCGTTACCGTGAATTTTGAATTTAAGCTGTCGTACTAGTTACAAACTATAGCTATGCAATTACTTGGGAAGTTATTTATATAAAACTTCAGTTTCCAGTCAACTTCTGGGTATCTGGTACCTTTACCATGGTGCACAGCCTGCTCTGATGACTGATCACTATTTTGACACAGACTGCTCCCTAACTGGCATTTAATCCCTTTGTGCTTGGTGGCTGGATTCCAATAATTGTTTGGCTTTCCAGCACTGCTACTTTGATGCCAAAGTTACTGATTTTCATTTGGCCTTTACCCAGCTGCAGGAGAATATCTGTTCCTTGATGTCTAATAATTGCTTCCTCTTTATACCTTCCAACGCTCGTGTACCAACTACTGCTTGCTCTAGTGTCAAAGGCTTACATGCTGTCTCCTTTTCCCATTTCCTCACTTTCTCTGCTGCTGCTGTATTTTTTTTCCAATAAGTACTTGGTCTGCTCCTTTTATAATTGATGTCTGTACAGGAGCAGAAACAGCAGAAGATTGTCCCTCTAAAGAAGAAGCGAACTAGCAGGCTCAGAGAAGATGCTGCTAACGACTGACTCCCAGATGGAGCAGCAGAGCACTGATTTGTATGACTAGAAATAGCTGTTTAAGTCTGATTTACAATTAAGATCTTTGATACTTCAGATAGCAAATTTCTAGTCAGCTTTATTATTTTCCATTTCTAATTTGTTACTAAAAGTTTCAGTTCTGTATATATTGGTAAAAGATACAATCCTAATTATTATAAAAATCTTGCAATACTGCACCAGCTGCAGCTCCATCCATTTTCAAGCAGGGAGACACTGTTGGGAAACAAAACTTCTTACAAAACACAGCTTGGAAGTTTATACGATGTACATTGCCTGTACTCGCTAAGGTGTTCAAGTTTTTGGTTCACTAGTATAATAGCTTATCAATATGCTGTAGTAGCCAAAGCAACAATACCTCAGTGCACTGACAGAGCCGAATGCACAAAACGAACCAACCAAAACAAAGCCATCAACTTGTGATGGTGCAACCTTTTATATGTATATTTTTTTTTCAAAATTTTGCGAGTCAAAATTGAAATACAGCTTTGAGGTTAGAGCATCTTCGATGCCAGGAAACATGATAACATTAAGCTCTAACCTACATATGAGAAAAACTGAATGAATCACTGACAGTTAAAAAATTGAACTTTGCATTGATCACGACAAATGTACATGTATACATGGTACATATATCACACTATGTAAATATAAAGTATTGCAAGGTACAATGTGATTTGGGCCTTGCAGAACATATGCTTCAATGGCCTGTACACAGGTAATACAGCTGTCTACACAATGGAATTGTACTGTAATTTACACAAAGTTGCACTTCACTTCATTAGTAAGAACTAATACCATGTAAATTCAATAAAACATACTATTTAGCATATGGAACAGCTGTAAATTAAATTCAAGTACTGTATAGTACCATAAAAAAATGCTAACCCTCCAAAAAAATTGGTTGAGAGTAGCACTCATTCTGCAAATGACATGAACTCTGAACATATGTATAATAGTATTAAAGATGAACAAATTGAAAGCGCATAAAGACTGATTATGGATAAAGGATGAAAACTGAAACATGATAATGTTAAAGACGTTTGATAGCAAGGTGAGTGAGACCAAAGGGAATGGGTGAAAAGTAACAGGCTGGAAGCAATACAGTATATATGAATGGAATGGAATATAGAGTTTAGGCCAAAGGTCAAGCACTGGGACCTATGAGGTCATTCAGCTCTGGAAAGAAATTGAAAGTAGGTTCGAAAGGTGTAACGGGAGGAAAACCTCACCTTTGCACCTTGAAATAATTGTTAGGAGAGGGTGGATAGCAAGATGGAAGAAAGATATGAATGGAGGTACAGTAAAAAGAATGAAAGGAGTTGCAGCTAGGGGCCAAAGGAACACTGTAAAGAACCATTAGTAATGCCTACAGTGAACCCCGTGAGGTGCATTGATGGCACTACCCCTCTACGGGAGCAATACAGATGAGGCCAATGGGATGCTGCAAAGAAACTTTTGGAATCTCAACATAATGTAACATTTTCTTTGATATTCAAGTGACATCAAATTATGTTATGCAAATGTCCTCCCTTAAGATTCCAATGATGTAATCCATAGAGAATAAAAAATGTAGCAAAATATTTTGATGTCAGGTAGCACAGGGATGACATCTGGGTATTGCTGGAGGATGCTGTTTACACCCTTTGTTGGCCGACTCGGTTGAGCTTCAGACTGTCACTTGATGGGCCAGAGTTCAATTCCCGCGGCCGGCTGATGAAGAGTTAGAGGAATTTATTTCTGGTGATAGAAATTCATTTCTCGCTATAATGTGGTTTGGATTCCACAATAAGCTGTAGGTCCCGTTGCCAAGTAACCAATTGGTTCTTAGCCACGTAAATTAAGTCTAATCCTTCGGGCCAGCCCTAGGAGAGCTGTTAATCAGCTCAGTGGTCTGGTAAAACTAAGGTATACTTAACGTTTTGGAGGATGCTGTAACTCCGTCTCCCCATCTCCCCCAAAAGTGGGGGCCACTCTAGGAGAACTGACAGAGTATGTTTAAATATTTTTCTCTATTTTTTAATGTAAAATCACAGGAATGTCATTATGTACAATGATAGCCATATACAACAAATATAAATGTATCACCGAAAAGGAAATCTCTTGTGCTTCTTCATGGTGCAAAAAGAATTTACACTGTTTTATGGGTTTTTATGAATCTTTTTACAAAAAGAAGACATTTCTGTTCTTAGCTAATTCAATTTGTCATTTTCAGCTTTATTTTTTATTTTTTTAAAACATACAGTAAAGATGTAACAGTATTCAGTTTTAAACTCAAACCAAAATCAGCATTAGTATATACAAAGAAAAACAACTTTACTGTGATAAAAGAAAATGACTGCTACACTCATTGGTAAGCCAGATCTAAATGTTCAACAACAAACTTGTTTAGGAGCCCCCAGAATTCTCAAGAGTCAAACTAGGTCTATGCATTTCACATCTGTAATGAAATCCTTCTGGAAAGTTGATATTCTTCTAGACTGTCAACTTCACTTCAATAGATATAGATGAGCATGCATTCAAACTAGTGCTAACCAGGTCACCAAGGTTTAATACCATAGGTATCAACTGAGGGAAGACAAGGTTTGTCATCCCTGCAGAGGGGGATTAATATCACCACCTACTGAATGGGATCTTATTTTCCTTACGTAAATTTTAGAAAACTCATCATTTTAAATATAAGGCTTAACAGAGCAATGGTTTGTTTGATATGAACACAGGCATATGATACAGTTCAGATCTGATCCATATTATGCTAACCAAAACCAAAGTACAAGCACTAAACCACTTTAACTAATGGGTTGTCTAATTCTAAGTAAAAGGTGTGAGATTAAATTAATAAGCAAAAGACTGACTCTGAGCGAAGAGGAAAAACCAGCAAACCATGGATGACATTTACACCTTTTCTAAAAATACAAATCAGTACAAAAAATAAGGAATATTATGAAATTTACCACCACAAGGAGATAAGTTTCTGTAGGTCCTTCAGCAACACCCATGATTCCCTTGGATGAAACATCTGTTTCTCCACCCATCATCACGGGAGCACCAAGATTCTTGAAGTGATCTGACAATGTTTTTACATGATTTTTCAACTCTGCTCCTGAGTTAACATGGATAATTTTGCATGACACATCATACAGAGAATCAATAATGTAACCAACCTGAAAATAAAAAAAATTCTTCAGTTTTAAAACTCTTCCCAGTGACAGCAATGTTTCTTTTTTTTTACTTTTGAAGAAATACAATCCTTCAGCATAACCATGTGAATAATGTAAACTGTAATGAAAATGCTAACCCCAATTACATGGAGTTTAATCAAAAGTTTTTTTCATGTTCACAACAATAATCAACATGATAATGTATAAAGAAAAGGTCAGGATAAACTAGTACTACTGTAAATCAAAACTACAGTTCTCTATACTGTACTTGGAATTATCTTCCAGCACCTGGCCTCTTTAATTCCTATAATCCACTCTCTTTTAAAACATCGTCTATGACTTTTGAGGCTATCCTGTAATTTTTTGTTTGTCTTCCCTTTTATCAATTTAATCAGGCCTCGTCTACATCAAGGGCCTTAAGTTTCCCAGTGCATTATAATTAGAATAAAATCTAATTTATCAAATCAGTAATTTTCAATGCAAATATCATTATAATGTCATTCTTCATGAATCATCTTGGCAACAGAATGCAATATGGAATTTAGGCCAAAGGCCAAGTGCTGGGATCTAATGCAATATGGAATTTAGGCCAAAGGCCAAGCGCTGGGATCTGTGTGATCATTCAGCGCTGAAAGGGAAACTGAGAGTAAACAGGTTTGAAAGGTGTAACAGGAGGAAAACCTCGCAGTTGAACTATGAATCAATTGTTAGGAGGGGGTGGAAAGTAAGATGAAAGAAAGAGTATGAATGGAGGTACAGTAAAAGAAATGAAAGGGGTCACAGCTAGGGGCTGAAGGGATGCTGCAAAGAACCTTAAGTAATGCCTACAGTGCACCCCATGAGGTGCACTGACAGCACTACCCCACTATGGTGTCATCTTGGTAATGTCATTTAGTTTCAGTGCAAAAGGGCAGTCTTTAGAATACTATCCTGTGGAACTTTACCCTCCAGATTCTCATACTTGCTATGTTAATCTTATATTCCCTTCAAATTGAAAAAAATTTAGTTATAAAATGTTTTAAGCTTAACTCATAATCATGAAAGTCTCTTAAAATACCCTTTATGTATGAGGGGTCACATGCCTTTTAATCAAAATACGCACACACAAAATGATGTTGCTTTGAAAGAAATGCTTAACAAGTAGTATTGGCCATTAACTAACATATCAATGATCAGAACACTTATCTGAAACCACAAGAACTGGAGAAATATATTTTTATGATAAAATAAAATAAAGTTCTATATACACTTACCAAATAATTACATAGCTATAGGTTTTCAACCACGGCAGCCTAATAATTAAAAATTTGTGGTAGCGTTCAACTGTTTTGTGTAGGTGATGAGACCCCGCCCACTTTCAGGTACCAATAGGAACAACTTAGCAGAGAGCTTCAATTCATTTGTGCCATCATGTCTATGGAGGGGAGGAGGGTGGGTTCCGATCATGTAACTACTTGGTAAGTATGTATAAAACTTTATCATAAAAATGTCATTTTTATATAAGTAACTAACCAAGTAATTACATACCTGACTCCACACTGCAAGGAGGTCGAAACATGGACATATGCTATTTCAAAACATTAAGGAAATAATGAATCAAACAGAAAAGTTGCTAGCATTGAACAAATGCTGGTTGTTTCCTTACCTGTTAAGAGAGCTACTGCAGGTGGATACTGCCTCTGGTTGGAGCTCATCTTATCCTGTAGTGGGAGTGGCGGTGTAGCCAAGGGTGCCCCTACATTAGTGATAACTTTGTAGTGAAGGAAGTTCTCCGTAGGCTAGCAAAGTTTAAAAAATGCGCCCTTGCCCTGGACGTAGACCAGAATAAAATTAAACGACGCTGCCACCTACACTGCAATAGAAAACCACACCCCAGACCTCTAAAAATTGGTGGGTACTCCAGGTACAATGTACCCCAGGCTTCCCTTAAACTCAAAACCTTACGTCAAAGTGAGGAGATACTAGAGGGACATAGAACCTTTGCTTCCTTTCCCAACACCATGCCAGCCACGGATAAAGGTCCTAAAGTGCTACAATTTTCAAAATGGCTTCCACATCCTTGAGATAGTGTGAGGCAAAGACAGAGTTGCAACTCCAAAAAGTCGACTGTAGAATAGCAGAGGGAGACATTATGCCAAAACGCCAGAGATGTCGCACTGCCCTAATCTCGTAAGCCTCAACCTTAACTGAAGGTAGGGTGTCCTCTTGAAGCTGACAGAGTGCTTCAGAGATCAAATCTCTCAGGAAAATAAAGTGATGGCATTCTTCAAAAGAGGACTAGTAGGGTTCCTTACAGAACACCAGAGGTTGTTAAAGGTCCTCTGCTCTCCCTTCTATGCAGGTAGTACCTGAGAGCTCTCACAGGGCAAAGGAGCCCCTCTTCTTCCTCTGGTCCAAGAATATCCTTTAGGTTCTTAATGGTGAATGAAAGAGGCCAGGGTTTGAAAGGGTCCTTGTTCTTGGCAAGAAACTCAAGAGAGAAGGATCAGACTGCATCCCCTTGCGAAAGGCCCACTCTTTTGTCTATTGCTTGTAGTGCACTATGGTTGGCGGTAGCCAACCCACTAAGAAGAGTGTCGTCTTGGTAAGGTTTCTGAGAGGGACAGAATGGAGTGGTTCGAAAGAGGGACCCGAGAGCCATTTTAATACTACATCCAAATTCCAAGAGATGCAACTAGAACTCTTTTCCTTTGATGTCTCTAAAGATCTGATGAGGTTGCTGAGGTCCTGGTTGGAGGACAGATCCATATGTCTATATTTAAAAACAGAACTGAGCATTGACCTATACCCTTTGATAGTAGAGGTTGATAACTTCCTGACAGACCTCAAGAATAACAAGAAGTCGGCAATCTGACTTATAGTCGTTTCAGAAAAGAGATGTTATGGCGGCTGCACCATCTCCTGAATACTGTCCACTTGGACAGACAGAGCTTGCTAGAAGATAGTCATCTGCATCTTGCAACTGCCTCTGCATCCTGTTTTGAAAAACCTTTCGCTCTGACAAGGCTCCTGACAGTCTGAAGCCTGTCAGGGCCAGAGCAGGCAACCCTTGGTGGAACCATGGAAATGTTCTGATGTGACGAAAACTTATTACCTCCCTGACCATCCCGAAGGCAGGGAAGGCATAGACGTCCAGGCCTGTCCAGTCCAAGAGCATGGCATCCGTCGCCCATGTGAGAGGGTCCGGGACTAGGGAGCAGAAGAGAGGAAGACAGTGGTTCCTTGAAGTCGCGAACAGGTCTATGGTCGGCCTGCCCCATAACCTCCACAGATGGTTGCAGACTAGGGGGTCTAATGTCCATTCTGTCAGAAGGGCTTGCTTGACATGGCTCAACTTGTCTGCAATCACATTCATTCTCCCATGAATCAACCACGTGGTCAAAGTCACCTGGTTTTTCTCTACCCAGAGAAGGAGATCTCTCGCTGTCTTGTAGAGATATAAGGAATGAGTGCCTTCTTGCTTGTAGATGTACGCCAGTGCAGTGGTGCTGTCTGTGTTTACTACTACTGTCTTGCCAAAGACTGTGTTTGAGAAGGACTGACGGCCCAGGTGAATAGCCTTCAGCTCCTTGACATTGAAGTGGGAGATCTGCTGCTCTTCTGATCTCATTCCAGAGACTTCTCGGCCCTCCAAAAGGGCACCCCAAACTAGATCGCATGCATCAGAATAAAATTCTAGGTTGGGGCTCACTGGAAGAGACTTCCCTTTCCGAAGTCTTTCTTCGAAAACCACCATCGAAGATCCACTCTGATTTCTGATGTGACGGGGAAAACAAAGGAGTCTGGCTGGTTCCTTCTGTTCCAATTCACTCTGAGGAAGAATTGAAGAGGTCTCGTGTGCAGCCTGCCCAGCTTAACGAACTGCTCTACTGAGGCCAGAGTCCCCAAAAGACTCATCCACTGGACTGATGAGCAGGACGGAAGGGAGAGGAACTGTTGGACAGTCTGCAGGCAGGAGTCAACTCTTCTGGGGGACAGAAAAGCCCAAAAAGTCCATGAGTTCAGGATCATCCCCAAATAGGGAATCCCCTGTGTCAGGATCATTAGGGATTTCTTCTCGTTGATTAGAATGCCTAATCCTTGTGTCAGGCGAAGAGTTTTCCTCAAGTCCTCTGTGCACTTCTCCTCCGATGGGGTATGGAGAAGCCAGTCGTCTGAATACAGGCTGATGTTTATTCTGAGAATCTAAGTAAACACTTGCAGTGCTATAGACAGGCTGAAGCACAAGGCCCAAAACTGGAGAACCCTGCTCTGAAAAACAAAGCACAGGAACTTCCTTGAGTCTGTATGTATGGGGACATAAAAGTAAGTGTCCTGCATATCCAATGTGACCATCCAGTCACCCTGCTGTGGAGAAAACATGACTGAATGGACTGTCTCCATATGAAACTTCGTCTTTAGAACGAACAAATTTAGGGCACTGACATCCAGAACAAGTCTCAAGCCCCCTATGTCTTGGGGACCACAAAAAGGCGGTTGTAAAAACCCTCTGAGAAGTAATTATTGACTTCTTCCACAGCTCCCTTGAGAGGAAGGGATTCGAAGTCTCGAGAAAGGGCTAAAATCCTCTTGGAGCCTTCTGAGTACGCAGTCAGTGCAATCAGAGATGTTGCTAAAGGAGGAGTCTGCTTGCGTGGGATGGAACTGCCCACTTTTAGTACCTTGACAAACCAAGGTTCCGCTCCTCTGCATGCCCATTCCTTCCAAAACAGGAGAAGTCTGGCTCCTACCAAGATGCAAAGGACTAAACTTTCACTTCTTAAATGTAGGTTTGGAGGATGGCTTCTTACACACCTTGAAGGTGTGGTAAATTGGAGCGAGGTCTTGGCTGGGGCTTATGCTGAGGCTGTGAAGGAGAGAGTGACTTAGACACAAAGACAGAGGTTCTCTTGGATATTTGGTGGACTGTGCAAGCAGACTGTTAGTAGACTTTTTCTGCAAGTCTGATAAGATCTCTTTCACTGTGGCTTGTGTGAAGAGTTGTCACATGTCTAGGGTTGAGAAAAGGAGGGTTGACTTCTGGGTCGAGATACTTCATTTTGAGGTGAATGAACACCACAACTCTTTCTTTTTAAAAAATTCCCATTGAGAAAAGAGAGGCAAGCTCTGACGAACCATCCCTCACTTCCTTGTTAGCACAAGACAGTACCCCTAACCAGTCTGAGGAAAAGTCCTCTGTGAGGTCTGAGCTATCTTCTAACTTCACTGCCAGTGCCCTGACAGACCAATCGAGGAAGCTAGAAGCCTCTAGTGCCTTAAAAACGTTCTTGATGAGGTGGTCTAACTCAGGGGAAGAAAACATCACTTTAGCAGAAGTAAATGCAGTTCGACATCTTAATGAGTCTACTAGGTGGAAAAGTGAAAGTTGCTCTACCTTGCTCCCTCTTGGAGGCCAACCAATCATCAACCTCTCGAAGAGCTTTCCTTGAGGAAGAGGACAGAACTAACTTGGGAAGCCTAACACCCTCGACAGGCTGTTCCCTCATGAGGATGGTCAAAGCTGGAGAAACTGGGGCAGCAGGCACAAAGAAGTCTGGAAAACTATCCAGGAAAAACTTCAATAATGCAGAGTATGCCGAAGAAGTGGATTCCTGAACAACTTCCTCCTCCTCTTACAATGTGGGAGAGAAAGACGTGTCTTAAGTCTCAGGAACTGCCGAGGTTTTCTTGAAAAAACTCGAAAGTTCCGTTAACTGGCACTTGATTGGCACTAATGAAGGATCTTCCTGAGCCAATGAGAGTGGATGTAAAGGGAAGGTGGTGCCGGGCACTCAGAAGTTGGCGTAGAGTGCTTAGCAGTTGATGCCACATGCTTGGGAGCAGGCACCTGGCGTGAGGAGGCAGGTACCAAACATGCGGTAGTAGACAGGCGTCCGGTGGCACAATGGATCTTCAAGGAAGATGATGGGCCCTTGGAAGCCAAATACGGGTGCTCAAAGAGATGAGAAGTGCTACGGGCTGTCCCAAGGAGAACGATGGGGGCAAGCCAAAGAGGAGGCATTTGGGTCCATAAAGCTGCAGGAGGGCTGCGGGCTATGGCTGGCCTCCCTGAATCTCTTGAATGGAGGAGGGGAGCAGTCCGCATCAGCTGGGCAGTGGTACAGGTGCTTCTCACCAGGGCTGGAAACCTCCGACTCCGAAGAAAACTGATGTTCACACACACTGAGATGCCTTTCCAACAGCGCTGTGTTGCAGCCTGGGAACGCTCAAGAGGCTTGACGGAGGGGGCAACTGTCCGTGGGCAAACCCCACCTCTGGCATGCCTTCTCCCTAGTGCGGGGGAGCAAGACAGGGACCTTCGTCTAGGAGCACTGGTGGGACGAGCAGCCACCTCCTCAACATGCACAACACTGTCACTTTGCATAACATTCTTTGACATCTGCTCCGTAAGACTTCTAATTGAAGACTCCATTTCCATCACTGTATTGGCTAAAACATCAAATTTTATAGTCGAACCTTGATTCGAGGTTGGCAATGGCATCAAGATCTGAAGCACAGGAGTCTGGTAGGAGTATGTTGTAAAGTAGGAGGCCTAGTGATATGAGACACAGTAAGAATTGGAGGAGAAGGAATAGCTCTATCATCTACAAGACTAAGTAAAGGAGTTGACTTTACACTAGCTCTCTTCTCAGCTCTAGCGGCTGCCTTCCCTCTCGAGTTTGTCCAAATGGGACTTGAATATTTTCCATCTCCTGTCATCCCAATCCTGACATTCTATGCAAGTGTTATCTTTATTGCACTCTTGCCCCCTACATTTGGTACACTTCGTGTGTAAATCTTAAGACGACTTCGTTAATCTAGTTTTACACCCTTCTATATAGAAGCAAATACTTGAAGTTCTAGAATCTGACACTGTAATCCAAAAATGGAAATATAGTAACAATCGTTAACCAAAGCTAACTGAATAATCAAAGACTGAAAGCCACAACAAAATTTGAATACTTCACCAAAAGTCGGCAACAATATCTGAATAAACGATGAAACAGACTGTGGAAAACCTACGATTTTAGTTGGAAGCCGGCGGAAAATGAATTGAAGCTCTCTACTAAGTTGTTCCTATCAGTACCCAAAAGTGGGTGGAGTCCCGTCACCTACACAAAGCAATTGTATTGTGAATTTTTAATTTTTGGCTGCTGTGGCTGAACACCTATAGCTATGTAATTACTTGGTAAGTTACTTATATAAAAGTTACTGTTACAGTGCTGTGGTAAAGATTTCATGCTAATCGTTAAGCCTTAAAGGGAATGACTAACAGCTCTCATCATCATCATATTTTTATTATTATTATTCATAAGATGTAACCTATTCATATGGAACAAGGCCACAGGGGCCACTGACTTGAAATTCAAGCTTCAAAACAATATGGTGTTCATTAAGAAGTAAGGTAAGGTAAAGGGAAATACAGAAAGAAGAGATACCACTTATTAAAAAAGAAAAAACAAATTAATAAATTAAATAGGTGGAAATATATTAAAATGCAAAGAGAATACTATTACGGTAGTAATATATTGCACCTTTGCTTGAACTTCATTAGTTCCCTCTGCACAACCCCCTCTGGGAGGCTGTTCCACAGTCCAACGGTGTGAGGAACAAAGGACCTCTGGAACTGACAAGTTTGACAGCGAGGCACATTTACTGCATATTGGTGCTGCTGTTCAGTGAATCTGGTTGCTCTCGGCAGATAATGGGGATCAGGATCAATTGTGAATGTGAAAGACCTCTATTGAAATATAACTTATGAAAAAGTGGCAAACAAGAGACCATCCGTCGATGATTCAAGTCATAACTACTGCTATAAGGAAACAGAAACCTGTCACCACCACAAACCACTCTATCTAAAAGAGAGAAATTTCTGGCAGAAGCAGACATCCACAGTGGAGAACAGTATTCTAGTAAAGGGAGTAAAAACTACCTAAAGGAGGTTGCACTGATTTTATCACTATTATAAATATATATGAGGCCTTACGAACAATACAGTACCTAACTTTCCTGCAGCACTCTCTGAAACTTTCATTAGATGTTTCTCAAAAGTTAGATGTGAGTCAAAGGTTACACCTAGAACAGTTAAAGCTTCAGACTCTTTCAGCAAAGTTCCGTCCACCTAATGGGGGGGATGGGGTGGGAAATCTGTACAAGATCTGCTAATCAATAGTGTTTTCATTTACTGGAGTTCAGCCTCATACCCCACCAACTAAACCATTCCCTGATCTGGTCCATGTCCCTATTGAGGCTGAGGGCAGCTTCATTTCTCAAAAGTGGAGACTTTACTACAGCCACGAGTGTTGCATCATTGGCATACTGAACAATCTTGTTTTCCAGGCCAACAAGCATGTCACTTGTATACTGTACACTAAAAATAACATTGGACTGCTAACACCAGACACAATAGGTCTTGGTTCACTAAAGATACCGTCCACAGAAACTTGCTGCTGCCTACCTGTAAGGAAATCTTGAAGTAATCCTAAAACATATCCACCCACTCCGAGATTATGAAGTTTATAAATACGCAAGTGCCTTGTGATTTACTAAATCTCTCTGCACTCAAAACCCTTATCACGGTTCCCCTGCAAATGGCATGCTGAGTCTAAAAGAGCATCGCAAGTACCTTGCTGTTTCCTGTATGCATATTGACTATCAGCTAACAATCCTTTAGATTCATCATATTTATATAGTGGCTTAAAAATAAGTTTTTCAGCAACTTTGGAAAGCACAGAGAGAATAGAGATTGGCCTGTAGTTACTGCAGTCAACAGATATGCCACTCTTTGAAACAGGCACTGTATTACTAAACTTGCACTCTTCTGCTAAGATACTACGTCGACATAAAAATCTATAGAATCTACTAAACTTGGGAGACAACACACTAGAAACTTTTTTAAAAAAACAAAGGAAGAAACCATCAGGGTCTTCTCCACCCCAGCTATCAAGATTATCCAGAATTTTCTTAACAGCCCTGGAGCAAAATTCAAATTTTGTAGGAGGTTCAGGATGACAAGTATTAGGGAGAGGGACACCCTCAGCTGATTGGACTGCTTACAAAACCTTGATGAAGCAGTTCAGCCTTTTCCCTAGGAACAGTAACCACTCTCCCATGACCCAGTGACAGATGATGCCAATTTGGTCCACCATAGATGAGGCTGAGTAATTCCTTGAAGTTTCCTCTTCAAGGAATTACTGTAATTTCTCTCGGCTATGTATGGTAAGTTCTATTAGCAGCATGGCGAGATTGAACAAAAATGGTGTAATTTTCATTTGAACGATTTCATCTCCATGTGTTGAATTTGGTCTGTTTGCCGTGGTAGACTTATCTACATGCATCATCAAATCATGGCTGGTCATTTGTTCTAAATTTGATGACCTTTCTAGGGACATATCTAATTTAAATAGCCATCAGAATTTCATTTAATTTCTTGGGATCAGGATCTAATATAGCATATGAAATATTAAGTGCCTGAGAAGTTTCAATAATGCGATCCCAATTGGCTCTGGATTTCAACCAGATCATTTTTCCTATAGTGGAATTTGGAATACACTGATTGACAGATATGTCTATCTCAATGGCGCAATGATCAGAAGTGCCTATATATTCACAGACCTTGTACTTCACAACAGCTGGAACATCTGTGAATATGAGGTCCAATCTATTACCAGAAATGTGCATGGGACCCTCAGTTAGCTGGACAAAATTGGAGGATACACAGAACTCAGGAGCAGACCGGCCATGTTGATCTGTGGAATTTGAATTTAGCCACCCACTGTTTTGCAATACAGTCTCCACAAGTAACAAATGAAGCTTTTGAAAATGTGACTGAGCCATACTAATCCTCTCCAAAAGAAAGTCATACAGTATATAGAATTGTCGATACTTGGATTACGGTAAACAGCAAAAAGGACATAAACCTTGTAGAACTTACGGAAAATTTTAAAACAAAGAACTTCATGGCAACTAACACTCCAAATTTTTCTGACAATAAATAGGCCATCCGGAATTTGAATACAGCCATACCTTGCATGTGTGGGATGTTACGACAATAAATAAAGTTAGGGGCATCAAACCCTGGGATTAAAAACTTGACCTCTGACTTGTTACTACTTACAAGAGCCTCAGATAAAAACAACAAATCACAGTTATGGGCACAACTCTGGCAATCAAGAAAATTTGACCTTAAGCCCTGAATATCTGAGTAGAGTACTTTGCAATTTTTCTTGCTGTAATGAGTAACAGGGCCAGGGTTCAGCTCAATATCTCCCGAAAGGATTAAAATTAACAATATAAAATCAGGATCAAAACTATTAAACAAACTCACAACAACAGTTACATTGTAAAAATCAACAGAACAATAAACAACAATACCATCAACAACAAGAGTATTTACATTACTTACAAAAATTCTGTTGCGAGTCTAAAAAACGTCACCATATGTCATTGAAAAAAGTGCCGGGAGCAACTGGTCAACAAGGTGGGGCCAGCACAAGTTGTAAGGCAAAAGGAATCTGCCAGGTTTGCCACAACAACCTGGGGGAGGCCAGCCAGGATGGATTTAGAGGTAAAATGCTCAGAAGGAAAAGATTAGGTAAAGGCTAAGGCACTTTCCTGACAATCCACCAAGCATCTTTAGCTTTCTCATCAGCCTGTCCTACATACTATTCGAAAAGACAAGTAAGCGAACAAAAAAAAAAAAAAAAAAAAAGAGGATAAATGCTTGATTGTACCCTCAGGTAAGGGATATCGAACCCAATACCAAGGTTGGGGAACAAGGTTTGTATTCAGAAACCCCTTCTCTTAGAAGGGTTGCCTACCAAGGCTAAAGAGTCTCTTCTACCCACTGGCTTATTTTGGAGTGTCTTTCTCCTAGAAGTGAATGTTGCTAAGAAAAGCCACATTAACCCACTATCAAAATAATACCAAATAAACAAATTGTCCTAACAATATTTACTTACCTCAACGCTTCCAATCCACTGTCTTGAACCAATGAAATTACTTTCTTTGTCTCCTATCTTAACTAAAGTTTCTTGGATACTTCTGTTAGAAGGGACAGGATGTAAATCAGCTGGATCAGTCACAGACCTAATTTTTTGGTCTCTTATCCAAGAGCAAAGAGTCATCAATGTTCTGTAGCCACAGCCCCATCCCTGAAACGGATACTTTGGTTAAACAAATGTGTGAACTCTTAATACTGACATTACAAAATAATTTGAATGAAGCATTAAGTATTAGCTACAAAGTACAACTGGAAAACAACACAATAGTACTTCCAATCATTATATGTCACAGGTTAAAGAGATGCATTTTGCAACAAATAAAAAACTTAAAATTGTTCTTGTACTTCTTGCTTTGAAATTTCCTTTTTATATATACAGTATATGTTTTTTCAGCAACTCTTATTACTTGTATCTTTATTAAAGCATGTGGATGCAAGAGGTGATCCTCACAACAACGCATATATCTGGAATTTGCGTAGTTGTGTCTAGCTCAATACCTTGACAACTGACACACATGGATTACTTATCTTGTGTCAAGGCTTACCCAAGGTTAGGGTAAATCAAAACTTTGGCAATGAACACACTTACTGGATATTGTGATGCATCTTGTGATATATTCTAAGAATCTCAATGTGCTCCATGTCAGAATGAGATGAAACTGGTTATATTTTCTCTTTCTTTTATTCTCTCATATCAATCTTCATTAATCCATTTATAAATTCTCTATTCACCTCAGAAATACCAGTTTACCTATAAATCAACTCTAAATTCACACAGAGTATTTGTAATAAGGGCTAAGTACAAAACCAAGGAAAAAATTTGTTTTGTTCTTATTTTTCTCAAATTCACAAATTATATTGGAATCATTAGGCAAAAGTTGTTACCAATTCACCTATAGTCTCTCTTTAGGTCATAATGCTTAGGGAATTTAACAATAGGTCCGGGGGTAATACCATGTTCACACTGATTCCCCATGAAATAACAAAAATGAAAGAATGATCAACTTACCATGAAGTTCAATTATTCACCAATTACAGTGGAGGTACTAAATGTCCATTCCTTAGCTTGGACTCCAAAGATAACATCACAGTTAGGGGGAGACAACTGTATGCCTAATACACTGAGCAGGACCAAAAGTATTACAAGCCACATAGAAAAAAGCTCCACTTTCAAAGCATCAAAATGATAGATCATAACTTCTCTCTGATAAATCATCACATCTCTCAGGTCCAAAAATTACTAGATGATTTACATTCCAATCACAGACACTGCTAATTACTAGTTTGAATATTGAATATCAACTCCAATTCTCATTCAAGAGGACTTTTCTTTCTATTAATAATACATTTAAGTGGAAAAATTTATGCAATTTATGCCATAGAAAATATTGAAACACAAGAAATTAAGTTTCAACATGGAAGTGAATTCCAAACATTCATGCACTCACTCACCATGCCTAATATTTTGTTTCTAAGGAGGTGAGGGTTGAAAAAGATACACACTTGTACAATAATAGCTTGTATGCAAGAGTAAAAAGAAAATAGGTACAATAAAAAATAAATTTTTTATAATAATAATTAGGAATACAATTCACCTACCCTGTCATCAAATCCATCACAACCATAATGATAATATAAATATTGTCCTGCAACCAACTGAACATCAGTCACATTATCTGGAAGAGGAAGTCCTTCGTGAACATTGCTCAAGAGCCTTGTTGTGTAGTCAGTCCCTCCACCCATATTCTGTAAAATGAATAAAATTTTACAGTAATCAATACAGAAGTATAAAAAATTGCTGTTAACTGGTAAGAAGCACCGTTTCAAAAAATTATTGTACACCATACAAGTTCAATAATGAAATGTGAAGAAAAGCAAAATCAAAAAGAAAAACATAAAGGAGACAAAATCCCCAAAAGTTTTTGGAATACTAAGAGGAAGAATTTATATCCAAATATGCCTTATGGAGACCAAAGTTCCTTACAAAAATAACTAATTTAGTAAGAGACCCAGGGCTTTTAGCTAGGGTGATCACTGTAAGGAATCTAAGGATGCTCTTCAAGATATATTAGTTAACAAGAGGCAAGGCATCTACAACGATGCCGTAAGAGACTGACTGACTGACCTCATTCTTTGCTGGAAGCTATAATTCACCTGCCACCAATTTCAGTACACTGTATGAAGCTGAACAGGGATGAAAAGAATTTTTTTTTTTTTTAGAATTTTTAAGTTCATGCAAAAGACAAACAATCACCTTGAATAACTAAATATACATATATTTAAACAAGAAGGCAACCAAAGTATAAAGTTGTTCCCTGATTGTGTATTGTCACCAGCATAAAATCAACCAGAGTCTAAAAAAACTTTCTTACTGGCTAAAACAAGCAGTAATTTCTTGTGCTTATTCAGGACCTCAATAAGCTCAGGATTAGGGTTCATGAGGTTTGCACACTTTCATTCTCCCTGGCTTTTAAGTATACTCTGGAGCTTTCTTCCATCTTTGCAGCAGGCACTTGGCATTGTCTGAACAATGCCAAGTTTCCAAAGGTTCATCTTTGTGATAACACTCACAAAGCTGAAACGTGCTGTGACCCTCTGCTGCTGCAGGCCATGTACTTTCAGGTGGGAACGACTGACCAATCTTCATCATCCTCGTCCTTTTTAACCCCTCAATTATCTAGCAAATTAAATGTGTGTCTTTCCTGAGGTGAAAGCCATTATGCCTCTTGTGCTTGATGAGTGTTTTCCCTTGGGTTCATCTTCCATGGCCCATACTTATAGAAGAAGCTATTATCTGGAGAATTTTGATGTTTTATGCCCCCTCTCAACCTTCTTTATCCTGGACTGGGCTCCTTGTAGCTATATCCTCATCATGACTTCATTTGCTCTAACTTCCCTCACAAATACTGATTGAGACTATTTATGATTAATGGGTTTGTAATACCAAACCATGTTCTGACCATATACATTTTTTTTTTTACAAATACCAAACCATGTTCTGACCATATACATTTTTTTTTTTACAAAACCATCTTAAAAAAAATAAATAAATAAAGAAAACGGCAAGGTACTGTGCACCTCAACATATAACGCTGCCCTGCAAAAAATAAAGTCATCACTAGATGGAACTGGAAATAAATGGAACACGGCATACAAACTTAAATCTAGGATGAGGAATGGCAAGAAGGAATCAGGTAACAAAAATTTCTTAGAGGACAAGTAAAAGAAAATGTCCAGTCAAGAACTAGCTGAGCTTTGGCAACTAGAAACTAAAAAACTATATTTTTTTTTTTCAACCACCTGTGTAATGAACAAGCATTATGCTAAGTACTGTTACAGGTCCTAACTTGTTCATCAACACTGAACAATATTAATATCTTCGCTGAGATAATCACTCAAGTACCATTTATAATTACAATTTGGTCTTGAATACCTGTTACATCTAGAAATACTTAAATCCTCAGTCTTAGAAACAAAAAAGCACTGTCACTATTCAAGACTACTTTTAAGAGAAGTGTTAAATCAAGGGCCCATTATGTGTCGTCACTTAAAAATCAATAGTGAATAACAAAAAAATTATATTACAGTATGGTATGTATATTAAAAACAGTATGACATGAAAAGTGCATCAGCTAGAGGATAGCCTCAAACTGATTTGAATGCTAAATGGTCATTTAATATTGCACCAACTGAGTGGTAAGTTCCATTAATATACCCAATATCAAGACTAATACAGTATTAGCTAATGTGATGTAACTTTTTCTCTATATACTTTACAAACTTTATACTCCTGATTTTTTTTTTTCTACATCACACTTTTCCCTATGGAGGTACGTGTGATAAGTTATTACCAGTTTTTTGTGCATTTTCTACCTGATTATTATTATTATATTTCTTGTACAAATTTTGTGTTCGTCTTGTGCTGGTCACTGCTCAAATGTTTTTTCTTTTGTTTTATGAGGAATGACAATTGTGGTGTAGGTCTTCACCTATGCCTTCCACTTTTATGACTGGGTAGTTCTCCAACTGCTTATAGTAAATTGTCTGTTTTATTCTTGATGGTCCTGAGGCTTTTCCACTTTTCATATTTAATGGGGTTTCTAAACCTCTTCATATGTTACGTTCTGCAGTGACTCCAATGCAAACAAAATACCTTTACATGTATAATGAGGACCATCAATGTTAACATTAGGTACGAAAATTAGGTAAGCATAATTAATTTCTATAAAAGTTATAGAAAAAAAATGAACATGCCAGGTGAGCAGACTAATATCAAAAAGAATATACTGTAATATACTATACTATGCTTGCAACTAAAAAATTTTAGTAAGCTCTAGCTTTTACCATTCTGCCCGGTGGTCAATTTACCTTAAATATATAATTCAGAACTCTAATGAAAGAGGGTGTTTAACAGCTTCTATTAAATAACTATGAAGAGTGTGGATTTCAAACACGGCACAAAAAAAAAATGACAATACAGTATTGAAAAATTTCCTATGGAAAAAGAAACTTTAGCCTAGTCTAAAAGCATCATAAAATTATGGGGTGACACAAAACCTCATTTATCTACTCTACTCTACTATTACCCAGTAAGCCAAGTTGGCTAAAAACTCGATGATACTTGTCATTTTTCCTGCTTGCTAGCTTAATCTCAATTGGTTCATGGGCTGAGAAAAATATGCAATACTGTAGTCACTTCCCCTATTGAAAAAAAAAGTCCCTGGAAGAAATCAAGTTCTTTAGTTCAAGGCTATTATGTAAAACAATGAAACATTTACATATTTTCTGTTATAGCATATACAGTACAGTAGTTACATCTGAGCTTTGCAAACACTATACTGTAGATTAACCTTTTTTGTTAATGAGTGTAAAAGTAAGACAGTGGAATGCATAAGCCAGGAATGAACCAGCACACAGGGAAAACATCAGTAACCTTCTCCTACTGTAAAATGAAACAAATCCTCACGTCATGAGGCAGGTAGAGATGTTTTCTATTTTTCTACACAGTGTTGGGGTTACTCCTCTTTTCACCCACTTTTGTATCTCTCTAGGATTATCTCGTAACCTTTCATGTTTTTTCCAAGCTTGAATATTTGAGGATTTATGGTTTCTTCCAGGAGAATGACTTCATTAAGAACTACACTGAAAATGAAATTATGGAGGTGGTTAGCCTAAGCTAGTTGACTGCAATATGAACTTTATACTTTTACACGCTGTTTTTTACACTTGTGTCTGATGTCTGCATTATCTACAATGAGGACTGTACCCTTCTATCTTCTTTAACTAACAAATGGAAGTGAATCCCATTATATCACTTGGTATATCAAACCTACTGTTAAGGAATTACCCAAGCCTGAGTAGACAACAGGTTAGCTTGTTTTTGAACATTAAATTTTCAACAATATTTTCTATCTAGTACTGTATCTGCCAATTATGGTAAGAAACAAAAAATAAAACTCCAAAACAGGTAATTATTACAAAAAACTACCAACATTATTTTACTTCAATATAAGGATGTACCAACAGTGAAAACTTTAAAATGTAAAGAAAATAGTGAAAAAAGGCACAAGGATAAAGAAATAAGGGCTAAGGCACTATGGCTCAAATATTTCATAGTTTTACAAGTAACCCTGTAACATGTAAAATGTGTTCTCATCATAGAAAGAATAGAAATTCTGTACAAAACAAACCAAAACTATTACAGTACTTTGTTTTATAACTAGAGCAACTAACCATCTAACAAACGCCTCCAATGACATGTGATGTAGAGGGCACTTATCAGATTCCTCCAACCATCCCTGTCTCTTGCTATCATAGGAACATCATCCCAGCTGATCCAAAACTCTTCCTTCACAATTCTATCCACCTAGGTCTGGCCTTCCCATTCTCTTAGAACCTTGAGTGTCCATGCAACCACCTGTCTTAAAATCCCAGAAAGCTGTTATTGAATACCATGAGGGTGACTCACAATGAGAGAAAATAGTCCTGTGAATGTACTAGACACTAAACAGACAGGGAGAAGTAGGAAAGAAGAGAGTAAACTTGAGATATGAAAGCCAGTCAAGGCGAGTGTTAAAGTTCTGCCATCAAGGAATTACAGTAATATGAATTCTTATCAAAGACTGCCAGATCAAAACTTTATCAGATGGCTGATAAGGGCAGAATATTTTGAGAAAGTAAAAGCCTACATCATTTAAGAAAAAAAATATTTATATATAAGGTCTCAAACCTGGGAGTGTTAAGGAGTCTCCTTGCCACAGTTACCTGGTTCTACATCCATGGGGTGGGGCAGTTAAGGTAAAATATATTAGGTGATTGCATGGAAGGTGTGGCTAAAGTCACTGGAAGATGTAAGTTTAGGCCAAGATTATTGTTCTTTACTGAATTTCATAACTTATTGTGAAAACAAGTCATGAAATATTATTTTCTCCTATCAGCTTTCCTTGTTTTGAGGGTACCGTAATTCATCAAAGTTGTGGCACTTGACTGCTCTATTTTTTTTTACCATTATGAAACCTGTGTTTCCCCTAGTGATTCTATGATTCTAGTGTCAACAAAATTGAGATGTGTGTGGAGATAACCCTAATGACGAGTCACATAGCCACTCAGATACAACTATGCAAAAAGAAAAGAAAAGCAGAGAAAAAAAAAAGACTAATAAAGGGGCATTTGTCGATTGTCACTCAGTGGACAACTCTCAAAAAGGCCCATATTCACTCAAACTTTAAGCTCCATGGATGAGATTGACACTTGGTGATACTATGCATAGGTCAAAAGAGCCAATCATGTTAGAAGATTGATTTGTGGCTATTGAAACTGGCATCACATCATGATGTTAGAAGAAGCATAAGGTAAGCATACAAAATGGGTGGCTTTTCCCAGCACCGACAAAAAGAGAAAAAAAAAAAAGCAAAAAGCACACAAACCCAAAAGTAACCATTACAAAAGAATATACTTCATAAATGAATTTTTCCTAACTACCTGGCTTACAGCCTATGGGCCTGCAAACAGTAGGATAACTAGGTTAAGACTAACCTACCCTATTTGAGAAACATTTATAATTTCTATTATTGCAAATGTTGGTAATTCTTTACAATAGGTCCGCATCAATATTTGGTGTTTGACCTTACTAAAATAATACACAACCCCTTAATATGTACCACCTAACCTAACCTAGGGCGCCATGCCCCTACCTAGGCCTAGCGGGGGGGGGGCTTCGCCCCCCTGCAACCCCCCCTTAAGGGCACAACCCAACACATCAATCATTTAGCGGGCGGACCTTTAGTAAAGATTTACCCAAATGTTATTTGACTTTGTTTACTTAAAACTACAACTGGAAAGCAAATTTCCTATTATTCGTTATCATCTACCATAGGCTATGTTCACTGCCTTTCTACAGGCCCTAATTGTGTAATAGTCTTAAAATCTTGTATTTCGCGATCAGATCACCAACAAGTTGGACAATCCTTTCAAATAAAATGTAAATAAGCCCCAAGAGGATGCGTCAACCACGTAAGGGTTTACGTCATTACAGCATATAATGGATTAACTTTCACCCGACACAAGCTACCGCAAGAGTATGCATATGAGTTAAGATAACCAATAGTTTATCTTTCTACATAAGTACTATACAAACAGCAATGGCAAGTCAATTACGACAAATTTTCACTGATATTTTTAGAATAGGAAGGGTGTTAAGGTTAAACTTACCTGAGGATGTGTCCGTTACTCTTATGGTATGTTTGCAGCGCGTAAGGTTTCATTACCTAGGAGAGTAAAGCCTTCCTGAATTAGTTTAAAAATTATGATTTTGGAAAAGTTATGACTTTAGAAACCACTTTTTTACTATTAAATGCATTTTTCTTTGTACGGCCGCCATTTGCCATATGTTTGCGATTACTTTATAAATTGGTGTCGAGTTGTTAGTACTAATTACATTTTTCGATACAGCTCAGAGAGTCAAGGTCGTGGTTAGGGGCGAAATAGTCTTAAGATACTTAAGAGACTAGAGTACGTTTATTAGACAGATCTATTTTTTTTTATACATGACCGTGCTTCATTTGGAGACCCATTCAAAAATACTAACTAGCCTGTCGAAAATTAAAATTAAAGAACCCATGGAAAAGTTTGTCAAGTTCTTTGACAGAAGAAATTCAAATCATAATTTAAGCCTGATGAAAATATATAAAAATATTCTTAAAAGCATAATCTACTTCCAAAAAATCAAGCCTTGTTAAAACTGTGAATGAGTGTTTGTAAAACAAAAATACAAAAGCTTCATATAACCTGAAGTTGGTGCAGTTATCATTGTGAAGCATCGTTCATATAAAAAAAAAATCTTTCCACTGAAACTGCATCTGCTCTGTGATGAATAATATCTCGAAATGCATTGGTATTAGTGGCTGCAGTATGAATACCAATGTATCTTCGTGCAGTATTTGAATGATTAGTACAAATGCTTAAGATAGCCCAGGCCTGCAACAAGTGTGGGAACATTGCAAACCTTAACGAAACACTTTCAGAAAAACATGTAATAAATGTATCATAATAAGACAATCCTGTCAGGTTGACGAAACATAAATACGATGTTAGCGTTGAATAATTATTTTATATATATACCTAATGCAACCTTTGAAGTCATGAAAAAAATGGAAGGTAACACGTACAAGAAAATAAGAAAATGTACTAAAGAAGAAACGCATAGCCATAAAAACAGGAATACTTAAGCAAAATGTAATGGTAAATGAGACAAATATTACATGACAATGGAATAACGGTGGGTATGGCTATAAAGATAAAACACTTGTTTTACAATTTATATAGGAGCCGTTATAAAGCAATAGCAACACTATCTTGCTACTAATTGTCACAGATTTTATGTATAAAATAGAAAACGATTCCGTTTACCTTTTCCTTTGCGGGCACACTATTAGTAAAAGTGCAAATTACTGCGATCTACACCTTCTACACAGAAAACATAATCGGTTTGTGGTCATCGCTCGTCTCTAAATGCTTGTCTCAGTGTGCTACCTGTTTTTCGCTGGGTTTTCCCTTAGCCTCAGATCTATGCTACCTCGACTCCAATGTTTCGACTATCTATAGTTAGTTTCTTCGTGGTGTCAATAGCGTCGCAGCACAAATATCATAACTAGTCTTCGTTTTTGCTCCTGTAATTTACTTTTAGCTCCTTATCTATTCTTGTCCTCGAAACAACTAGTGGAGGCTTGTAGGTGAAATTGGCAGAGGGGGTTACATTGAAGAACTACTTGTAATAACCTGCTCCTTAAAAATGAACTTAACTCTTCGATCTGTACCTTGCTTTGTCGGTTCCTGGTTCATTGTTCCTCGTTGATCACTAAATAATATAAGTTTGTGGGCGTACTTTCTTCATATAGATACAGTATGTGCAAGTGAAAGAATTAGGAGTGCAAAGCAGGGGTAATAACGGAATGTTCGACCCCACATTCAAGATCGGATAGCAAAGACAGGTATATGGCCATTCGAGAATAGAACTGAACGCAAAAAGGCAATGTTTTTACATGATACAGTAAAGTCTGGTAACAAAAGATTCCTAACATGGTGGAAAGTCAAATAAGGGAAATATGACATTTGGGAGTTTTAGAAATAAGCAAGAAAAGTGAAATTAACGTAAGAAAGGTAAAAGGTAGGGAAAAACAAAATCAAAAGGGCAAAAAGTGTAAATGCTTAGTGAAACAAAGAGAAAAAATAGAAGAAAAGCCGAAAGGATAAAGTGGAGGTTTGTAGGTAAAATTGACAGAGGGGGTTACACTGAAGAACTAAATTAGTTCGCAAATTCTCTTCAAGGCTGTGCAGTCGAGGAGTATGAAGTTTCGCATCTGTTCTATGACCACAGCATTTATCAAGTATTATATTGCATGCATGGACATGCCGCCGAACCATATTAAAAGAAACGGATTTCTTAATCACCCAAAAAGGTAGCCAATTTGATGTCAACCTGCATTTTGGACGTATTCCCATCTTTACAAGAATTCTTAGTATCTCACTGTTTGGTAGCGTTTTTAATTTTTTTTGTTGCACAAGGACGGTTGCTGTGTGCATGACAACAAGGCGGAAGGCTTTTTCATCTCTTGTTTTAACGTGGATGCAAACGGCTTGCAGCTAAGATTCTTTGTTCTTGGCATGAGTGTCTGGAATTAGCATATCAAATGGGATCAGATGATGTAGAAATACAAGGGCGTGAGTGACAATGCTGACATTTGCAGCATTTAGGAATGCCTTTATGCAAGAAAAAATGTGGCCACCGGCACAAAACAGGTATAATCCGGCCTTACTAGCCTCACACGTTCTGTGGGAAGGGTATACTTTGCAGCTATATGATCTCCCTGAAAAATGAAAATAGACAGGACCTGAGAGGGCTTCTGGTAACCAGAGGATACTTTGTGGATGTACTTGGAATTCGATGATGAGATAGGAGCTTGTTTGTGGTGCGGTGGCTGGAGGTGTCGTTATTCGAAGGGTTGTGTTTTTGGTAGTTGTAGTAGTGGGAACTCGATGATAATGACAAAGATGGTGTATGTCATACTCCCTAGACTGGCCTTCTACTCTAAGAATTGGCACAGTAGTGTGGAGCTGCTTTGGATCTGCTCAGCGATTGGTTGTAAGTCTTGTCGTTGGTTGTAGGTCTTGTTTTAAAAATATTCTAGCTAAGAATTGTCCGTCCCTCAAGGGCAAGACCGAGGAGGACATTGGTAGTGGCCTGGTACTGCTGTGCTAACCGGTGCCACATGATCGTCTTGTGGACAGGTAAATTAAAGAACAGAATTTCTGGATAAGTTTGGAGCAGATTATCCACATACCTCCCTGTCAAGAAACCCACAGCGACTTCATTATTGATTTCTGTAATGGCACGGCCTATTACTAAATCACCTATTTCGCCTCGTAGATATCCCAGCATTATTTCAGGTAATTCCTTTCGGTCAAGTACTGTGCTCTAGTACAGAGATCAGGACGAGGCCAGTCTACTTTGCCCAATTCACGTAATCTGGTCCACAGCATCCAAGGCTTCCTCTTCCAGGATATCCTAGTAAACATCGGCGCAGTCCTTCGGGGCCTAGATAGCACTTTCTAGGCATTTAATATTGCATTCTCTCACTACAGCTATTTTTCCTCATTTGCAGATTCATACTGCATCTTCATGCAAAGGTTGGCAGTACTCAACAGTCTCTTTGGTAGAGGGGCGAAGGTTGGCAGTACTCAACAGTCTCTCTAGTAGAGGGTGGCGTTCATAAATAAGCAATAGGTGGTTGGTAAGGTGCTGGAGTAACTAGCGTTTAGACTTCCTCACTGATTGAATGGTCGGTGCCACATTTGATTTCTTACCAGACATATTCTCTTTGTGATTTTCTACAAGCAATGATGACAGCAAGAATCGGTGTAAGAATAAATTCTCGGGTTATATTTATAAGAAACAGACTCTATAGCAAGTATGGCTACTGAACAATAAGAACTTCAGTACAAATGGAATATGCAACTCCAACTGTGAGGAACAAAATTCGAAATATTGATTAATGAGCGGTTAGCAATGATGGCCTTGCACAGAGAGAGAGAGAGAGAGAGAGAGAGAGAGAGAGAGAGAGAGAGAGAGAGAGAGAGAAATCGAATCATCCATTATGAAACAAATTAGGAATCACCACGTGTTATATTGTTAGTGGTTGATTTGAATGATGGTATGATTATTTAAAAGTGAAAAAGCCTCGGTACATAATTTTCTTTTATGCTCTAAGAGTAAGATCTTGAATAGCGATCAATAATAGATGGGAGAAGGTACAGGGTTTGGGAGGGAGGGAACAGGTGTAGAGTTAGGGGAGGATTATAGGGCAGGACGGGATGGTGTTGCGGGTATTTGCAAAACCTTCTAATATATATTATATATGTATATAAAAAGCTTACCTCGTTTTCGATTTCCAAGTATTGCATCTGGAAAGTGCGTTATGAAGCAGGTATACACAATTCCGTTTTTTGATGAAAATTTTGGGGGTTGCAATATTTCATCATATTTCAGAGGCAGCAGTTTTTTACGCCAAACACTTCGGATGCCAGAAGAGAACTGAAAATGACAGGGTAACAATATTGTAAGTGACTTGAGCTGTTGGAACCACTGGTCGTTCAAACGACAAGTGGCAATTACCATATCTCTGTTACTGTCTTTTCCTTTTTTTTTTTTTCGGAGGTCCCACACCTCCGAAGGCGCTCTGTGAGACCCACAAACTTATTATTTTTATAGTAATAATGCAAAACCATTCTGATACTTATTTGGCCTGTTAACACTAATTTGGCAAATCCAGTGTCGTAAAACTCAGAGAATATGAGTCTTTAATTTTTACTTGAGAGATTTGATATTTTCAGCTCAGATGTCAAAGTGAGAACTTATTGTAGTTTTGGAGTGGCAAATTTAAAGGCTATAAAAGTATCATTTGAATTGACCTTATGACTTTTCAAAAACGACTCCTTCAAACGTTGCGATGGTCAATAGTTAAGGATTATTACCCATTGTCATTTCTCCGTTCCTACTGAATAAATTTAGATGACATGACAGCATATTCGCCACATACAAAAAATCTATTTTTTTTCTTTTAGGAATACTCGCTTATAAAGTAGTTAAAGTGCTGTTGGCGGAAGGCTTCCGATCAGTTATCGCGCAAAACTTCTAATTATAAATACAGTATCAGAAACTGATGCTGAGTTCCATTTAGATTATCATTTTCTTTTGTCTTTTCTTTTAGATAAAGACTGAATAATGTGTGTACACTTCACGATATATTTAGGGTAATTACTGTACAACTATTGAATTTCCTAGGGCAATCTCCACCCATATTGGATCATCCACATTCTGGATGATAGACCCCAAAGTTACGGGAACAATAATCTATACTAAATCCTTTTTTGAAATCTTTATGCAGAGTATGGTTTTGTTTTACACAGTTTATGAGGAACATTAAAATGAAAATACCACTGGGGCCAATCCTACCATCCTCGTCCACGTCATGGATTTTGCCGAGAGAGAGAGAGAGAGAGAGAGAGAGAGAGAGAGAGAGAGAGAGAGAGAGAGAGAGAGAGAGAGAGAGAGAGAGAGAGAGAGAGAGGTGCAATTACAAGCAGTTGGTTTGCTCTTGGGTTTGTTCTACCAAATTTTATCATTAAACATTAAAAGTAGCTAAAACAGGACACTATCACCCAAGAAATATAGCTTCATAATGAAATAATTTAAAATTAATAAGTTGAAATGCTTGAACACAATCATGAAATCAAGTGATTTGAACACTGTTACAGTCTCTATGCTAGTCTACCAAACTAGTTACCGAAGAAGTTACAGGGTTTAACTAGCAAGGCACCCTAATTTTATTACGAACATATATCCTTGCAGGATTTCGCCACATACTTCCTTACTGGGCTTCACTGGCTACCTATTAATGCAAGAATACAATATGAAGTGCGTTTTGACGTACATCGCGATAAAAATAAATCCATAAGACCTTTCAAAGAGATATACGTACCAGGGACAGCATAAATAGCCTACACACAGGCGCATAAGCAAGTACAGATTAAGGGAGCCAAGTTGTAACAAGGTATTTGAAAAAAGGACTTCTGAATAATCGGTACCAGAATATTCAGAAAGTTTCCACATGAACTAAAGAGATGTTAATACCAGAAACTTCTAAGGGGAAACTAAAGAAAAAAAATGGTGCCTACCAGACATAACCAATGATGGCATCCGAAAATAAACTAGTGTGATGATGATGATGATGATGACAATATGAAATTACTTAGATGATACTGTATTTTAAAGGTCCAAAATTTTCTTGTCACTACTAATGTCGTTACATTCAATAATATAACAAATTAAGATTTAAAGGTGACACCAGTACAGTACAAAAGCATCACTAAAGATCCTGTGTAGTCTGTTGCTAGAGGAGATCCACAGTCGGGATGGTATTTGAACTAGGTACCTTATGAAGGTCGGTTGAGACATTTAACTGTATCATGACGCAGTCGAACTGATAAATACATTTCCTCACACATACAGTAGTTGTACAATTTTCTTGGCTTCACAGCTAGATTATGCAATGTGTATGTATTCATTATTACACACACACACACACACACACACACACACACACATATATATATATATATATATATATATATATATATATATATATATATATATATATATATATACAGTATATATATACATATATGTATATATTAAATATATGTATGTACATATTAAAAGTATTGTTAAACTGAGTGGCAATCCAAGGGCCGATTACTTAACGTCTTTAAACCATATTCAGTAGCGTTGTAGGGAACTGGCGGAAGGAAGTGACGTTAGGGTGATTTAAAAAGCTAAGCGAAGGGCCTGTGGTATATGCTACGTAGCTTATACCTTTTAACAAAGGCTACTTGATAAATGGTCCCAACACAGTACTGGTATTAACATACTGAAAACAAGAAATTGAGATGGTGGACTAAACCATACACTCCTGTAACCCTGTTGTTGAGTCAAGTCTTTGATAGGTTGCTCTTCCCAGTCTTCCATGAACACCGTTTCTCTGTTGATTATTTTACTTGACGTGTTGACAAAACAAAATCGTCGTCGCCCAACACTGTTATACATTTCTGCTTCAAGAAAAAAATGGTGTTTCACAAATCTAATATTGTTAAATACCAGGGGTATAAGCTATCGTAGTATTAACTAATATAGTTTTACCTTTAAGCCAGGCTATGATCCTAATATTTTAGCTACTCCTGAGATAAAGTTATGACAGAAAACTGTATAGTATATAATAAAGAAAACGGAATTTCTGGCACAACTCTAAGAAAGTTGTTTGACTTTTAATCTGGTAGGATCTTCTTCTTTCTTGTTTCTCGGCATCTTTTCCCACTTCAATGTGGGATCGATGTTTCTGACAGCCTTCCTCCACCTGGCTCGGTCAAACACATCGTTCTCTGACAATTGTTTGTTTCTCAGATCTCTAACTACATCCATCCACCTTCACTTTGGTCTTCCTCTTGCTCTCCCACATGGCACCTCTTTCTGCCCATCTGCATCACTACATAAATCTCATCCCTTCTCATCACATGGCCATACCACTGCAGTCTTCTTTCTGGGCCTTCTTGGATAGTTCTACGACTTTGGTAGTTCCTCTTATTCTTTCATGTTTTATCTTGTCCATTTTTGTTACTCCACACATCCATCTGAGCATTTTCATCTTTGCCGCATCCAATTTCTTCCCTTGCACTCTCTTTACCGGCCATGTTTCTGCTCCACACATCAAAGCTGGTCTCACTACTGTCTTATACACCCTTCCTTTAACCTTTATATTGATTCTGCGGTGGCACAAGACACCTGCCATCTTTCTCCAATTTTTCCATCCAGCCTGCACTGTGTGTTATTTCTACATACAAATTTCCATCACCAGTCACTGCTGAGCCAAGATAATTAAATTTTTCTACTCGGTTCAACCTTATCCCTTTCATACTAATCCTGGAACCGGACGGATTTCTATTCATTATTATGAAACAAAACATTAAATAAAAGCTTTACTCGTAAGGATAAACTTTATACTATAAACTATTTATTGTTCAAGGTCTTGATCTTCATTAAAAAAGGTATTCAGTCTGCTTCCTGCTGATCTTTAAACCTCTGTCTTCCAGTACCTTCCTCCATTGCTCTAGTTTTGACTCCACTACCCCTCTGTTGGTGGTGCATAACACGATGTCATCAGCAAAAAACATGCACCAGGGGGACCGATCTCTTATTCCTTGAAATAGCACATCCATTATCAAGTCAAAAAATATGGACTTAAAGCAGGTCCCATGTAAACCAACTCGTACTGGTATCCATTCAGTTAAACCAACACTGCTTCTAACTTGCGTTTTTGCTCCTTCATACTTATCTCGAACCAACCTCACATACTTCTCCGGTGTTCCCTTTACCCGCATGCACCTCCAAACCTCTTGGTGTGGTACTCTATTGTATGCCTTTTCCAGATCTATGAATACTATGTGCAGTTCTTTCTGCTTTTCCCGGTATTTTTCCATCATCTGTCAGAGGGCAAACACTGCATCTGTCGTTCCTCTTCCTGGCATGAAACCAAACTGTTCTTCACATACAGATGTTTCTTCTCTAATTCTTTGATCCATTATTCTTTCCCAGATTTTCATGGTGTGAGACATTAACTTTATTCCTCTGTAGTTTGTACAATCCTGGATGTCACCTTTCTCTTTATAGATAGGCACAATAAAGTTTTCTCTCCATTCTTTTGGTATCTTTTCCTGACTGTATATTTTCTTTGCTAGGTCCCACAGCATGTCTATTCCTTCTTCTCCCACACCTCTGCAGGAATTCCATCTGGTCCTATTGCTTTACCATTTTTCATCTTCTTTAGTGCCTTTGTGAGAGGTGCTAAAGAAAGAGCATGCAGACAAGTACTGCTGGTTTATTGATGAAGCGACCCGCTTATAAAGTGGCGTGTGGACGTCCGCGTATACGCAGAGACCGCCAGTACAAAAATTTACAAGTGACCCGAGGTCAAACTATTTCTCTACACAAAACAGGACAGGTACATATAGAAAACATGATTTAACAATAGCTGGTTGGACACAAAAATACTCTGACACATTTACTTGGTACAAGGGCAAATGAACAGGTAATAAATATACAAATCACAATAATGACAATGAGATTTTGTACGTGCGACCTCAGGTCAGCTGTGAAGGCACCGCTGAAAAACGGGATGTTCATCATAGAGAACCCGTTAAGCGGGGACTTTACAATACTCCTGCCCCCGCAAAAGACGTAGGTAACGTCTGATCAAAGCAGGTATCTGCTGGGGCGATGGAGGGGGCTGCGCCTTCTCGATGCCACCTGGGGGGGATGTTCGACTTCTTCAGTGCCCTGTGGATGGGTGTGTTGGGTTGCTCTCTTGCCCGGACCCGGGGCCCTCCGGAGGCGCCAACGAGGTTTTCTTGCGGACGGGGCGGGCTGAGGGGGAGCCACCTCCTGCAGGGGGCTTTGGGAAGTGCCCCCGACGTCTTACTCCAGGAATGCGGGCTTGAGGTGGTGTACCGATACCCAGTCTTCCTTCCCGTGGACGGCCACCCAGAATGCCTTCTTGTTTCTCTCAAGTACGAGGAAAGGCCCCCTGTAGGGCCTGGTTAAGGCTGGACGTACAGCATCGTTCCTGACGAAGACGTGGGTGGCAGAGGATAGACCGGGAGGCATGAAGGGGGACGTCCTGTCGGTATATGTCCGCCAGCAGGGGGCGAACTTCCCAACCCTGTTGCTGAGCCTCTGCGTTGTTAAGTCGTCCAGGTCCTCTGTGATGAGTTCCCCCGGGACTACGAGGGACTCCCCGAAGACCTTTTCTGCTGCTGACGGGTCGCCGTTGGCTCTGGTAGTGGTCCTCAGCCTGAGGAGGACCCAGGGCAGCTGGTACTTCCAGTTCTTGGCGGTGCAACAAGCCATGAGGGATGCCTTCAGGGACCTGTGGAACCTTTCCACCATTCCATTGGCTGCGGGGTTTTAGGCGGTGGTGCTGTGGTGAGTGGTCCCCAGCAGGCGTGCCAGGGTGGTCCACAGTTATATGGCCGGGACACTGACACTGAACCAGCTGGAGAGGAGGGCCTCTGCGCACGCACTGGAGGTGGCTTCTTCCATGGGCGTAGCTTCAGGCCACCTGGTGGGGCGGTCGACAACTGTCAGAAGGTATCTGGCTCCTCCTGATGGGGAAGAGGACCCACTACGTCGACGTGGATGTCCCCAAAATGTCTCCCAGGCTGGGGAAAGTCGCCCTCCCCCGATTCGGTGTGTCACCCTACTTTGCTGGCCTGGTACTGTATGCACTGCCTTGCCCAGTCTGTTGCCTCCTTCTGTATGCTGTGCCAGACAAACTTCTCCGCCAGTAGCCTGGCCGTCGTCCTGCCGGAGGGGTGGGACTGCCTGTGGATGACGTTGAAGACCAGCCGACGACGGGAGGCGGGCACCAGTGGGCGGGGGTGGCCAGTGCTTACGTCACTCAGCAGTGTTGGCCCTCCAGAGCCGAGGGGCACATCCTTCCACTTCAGTGATGTGATGGCGGTGCGGTAAGCTGGAATCTCTGGGTCAGCAGCTCGTTCTTGGGCGAGGTCCTCATAGTCGATCCCAAGCTGCACTGTGTCGATTTCGATCCTTGA
The DNA here is from genome assembly GCF_040412425.1 of Macrobrachium rosenbergii. NCBI lineage: Eukaryota > Metazoa > Arthropoda > Malacostraca > Decapoda > Palaemonidae > Macrobrachium > Macrobrachium rosenbergii. The sequence goes on from NC_089762.1 coordinate 26,030,313, forward strand.
GAGGGCGTCGGCTACTGGGTTCTTCTTGCTGGGGAGGTACTTGATGGTGCAGGTGAACTCCGCAATGGCCGCAAGGTGCCACTGCTGCCTGGAGGACCATGCATCCCCCAGCTTTGTGAAGGTGTGGACCAGCGGCTGGTGGTCCGTCCAAACTGTGAAGGGCATACCCTCCAGGAGGAATTTGAAGTGGCATACCGCCTGGTACACCACGAAGAGTTCCCTGTCAAAGGTGCTGTAGCAGGACTCGGTGGGGCTGAGCTTCCTGCTGAAGAAGGCGATGGGCTGAGGGGCTCCGTTGACGACCTGTTCCAGGATGGCCCCACAGGCAACATTGCTGGCATCCGTTGTTAGCCGGAGGAGGGCGCTGGAGTCCTGGTGGGCCAAAGCTGTTGCCTTGGCGAGGGCAGCCTTTCTCAGGGAGAAGGTCCGCTGCTGGTCGGGGCCCCACACTAAGGTCTTCGGGTGGCCCTTGAGGATCTCTGTCACGGGGACCATGGTGTGCGCGACCCCTGGGATGAACCTCCTGTAGTAGTTGACCATCCTGAGGAATTCTTGTATGGCTTTGATGGAGGCAGGGGTGGGGAACCTGACGACGGCCTCGACTTTCGATGCAACCAGGCGGGCACCCCCGGGGATATCTCGTGGCCCAGGAATTCCACCTTATCGACGCTGAAGGTGCACTTGTCAAACCTGACGACGAGGCCATTCTCCTGCAGGTCCTGCAGGACCTTCCGGATGTGCCAAAGGTGTTCCTTGTGGGACCTGGAAAAAATTAGGATATCATCAACGTTGCAGACGCAGAAGTTCAGGTTCCCCAGGATGCTGCCCATCAGTCTCTGAAAGGTCGCCCCTGCGTTCCTCAGGCCAAAGGTGGAGAAGGCAAAGACGTAGGACCCGAAGGGCATGATGATGGCAGTTTTGAGGATGCCTTCTGGAGCTACTGGTACCTGGAAATATGATTTTAAGAGATCTAGTTTTGAGAATATCTTGGCCCCATGGAAGGAGGCCGTCAGGTCTTGCATGTTTGGTAGAGGGCAGTGGTCGGGCTCTGTAGCGAGGTTGAGCCACCTGTAGTTGCCGCAGGGTCTCCAGGAGCCGTCCGTTTTCTGCACCATGTGAAGGGGGAGGCCATGGACTGGGGGCCTTCCTGCATATGCCCATACGCTCCATCTCAGCGAAGGCCTTCAGCCTCCTACCCACCCAAAGCCCAAGCCCTTCGCGCCCATTCCAATTGTCAGCAAGACGATTTCCGCATCGACGCCTTGCTGGGGGTGGGGGGGGGGAGTATTGTAAGAGACCGCGATGCAGTCTCTTTTGAGCGCACGTGTGTGCGTCATCCATCGGAGGGAACAAGACAAAAACAAGAGCATCCCCTTTTCTCTCTCTCAAGGAACGCAACTTCTACCATACAATATTTCCGTCTGTTTCTCCCTAACCATTGTTGTCTCGATTTATGTACACTCACCACTACTTGCATTGCCATGCAAGCATTCTAATCATGTACTCAATGTTCCACCGGATCTTCTGTATCAAATGTCTCGCCATTTCACATATACTTGGTACAAGGGCAAATGAACAGGTAATAAATATACAAATCACAATAATGATAATAAGATTGTGTATGTGCGATCTCAGGTCAGCTGTGAAGGCACTGCAGAAAACGGGATGTTCATCATAGAGAACCCGTTGAGCGGGGACTTTACACCTGCTTTACTTCCTTCCTGCTAATAATATATGTCATACCAAGGTCTGGAATTCATCTTCAAAGAATTTTCCTCATTTAACAGATGTTCATAATATTCTTTCCATCTCTTCTTTATCTTATCCTAGCTGCATAAAACCAACCCATTCCCACCCTTAACCTGTCTTATATGGGAGTAGTCTTTGGTGTTCTTGTCCCTCGACTTTCAATTCCGTGAATTTTTCTCTCCCCCTCAGGTGTTTCCAGCTCTTCGTACATGTCATCTAATGTTCTCGCCTTTTCTTGTGCAACTGCCTTCTTTACTTGTTTCTTATGTCTTTGGCACCTCTCCTTATCCTCTTGCTGACCATACTTTTCCCAGATCTTTTTTGCATCTTTTTTTGGCTTTCACCACCTCTTTCACTTCATCATTCCACCACCAGGTTTCCTTATCGTCAGGAGGTTTCTTTCCACATGTCTTTCGTAACACCTCTCCACCCACTCTCTTTATCACCATGTGATTCCACCATTCTTGCACTCCCTCTAGCAATCTAACTTCCCTAAATCCTTAAATTCCTGCCTCGCTTCCCCCTCTTGTGTCAGCTTCCACCACCTGATTGTTGATGGAACACGTGCAGGTCTACCTTTTACTGTATTATATTTCCAAGTCCATCACCACCACCCTGTGCTGTGCTGCCACCCACACTCCATTTAAAATTTTACAATTTCTCACCTCTCTCAGATGTGATCTTCTGCACATGAGGAAGTCAGTTTGACTTTCTCTTGCTCCACTCTTGTATGTGATGTACTGATTTTCTTTCTTTGCAAACCAGTTGTTGACAATTGCCAAATCAAATGACACTGCGCAGTCCGCAACTCTCTCTCCAACTCCCCAGCCACCATACACCCTCTCAATACCCTGTCTGGTCCTTCCTACATGTCCATTCATGTCACCACCCATAATTAATCTCCCTTCTGCTGGTATTTCGTTCAACTGTCGGTCCATTTCCTCCCAAATGCCACTTTCTCAACTTCATCACATCTTGCTTGAGGGGCATAAACACTCACGATGTTGATTATTTTTCCATCTAGACAGTTTCACAACCATTGCTCTGTCACTTGTCCTCTTCTTGCTTATTAAGCTTTCTTTTAAGCTTTTTGATAGAATTATTTCTACTTCATTTCTACCTTCCTTACTTGTCCCACTATATAGCAATTTATATCCACATCCCAGCTCTCTCGCTTTATTTCCCATCTATCTAGTCTCGCGCACACACAAAATGCTTATCCTTCTTCTCTCCATGAGATCTGCTATCTCTCTTCCCTTTTCAGTCATCGTTCCCACGTTCAAAGTTCCAACTCTCAAAGCTACCACCAACTGGATATTCAGCTGTAAATAATTCAACAATAAACAAATATTTTTGGGGGGGTATGTGACTGTAGAGAAGATGATTTCTATAAATTCTGAACTGTACTGTGCAGAACGTTTAACAAAATTGCCACGATTCATTAGTTTCACGAGTAGTTTTTTTCGGGAAAAATTAAATTATACTACCTGCAGAAAGTTCATATCGTGATGAACAAATAATCGGCAAATATGGGATAAACGGTATAACCTAATTACGGCAATACCATATGTTCAAGTGACTTCAGAGACTAAATGTATTGGCTTTTATAACCTTAAAATAAGATGAAGGTAAATTCACAATAGTGCTTCGCTTTTGAGCCATTTTTGGGCACCTGTACTGATGGGCCCACAGCTGCGTAGATGTACTGTTACCCGACAACATGCTCCAATTCTACGACCTTTGTGTCACAACAGTCATATGAAAAATTTAACATTAATGAGAATAATCGAACCTAAAGCGAAATATAAAACTATACTATAGGTCCCTCGAAGGTTTACTTATATTCTTTCTAGATAAGAAATTCACATAATTAGGCCTGTTGAATTAAGAGTGAACCTCTATGCAGAAAACTTTCACATTACTAGACTCGTATGTTAGACGTAAGCTCATCAGCAACTCACTGAATCCCCTTCGGATGTTAGGCCATTCACTACGTCTGCTTCGATATAAAAGTTATCCATTGCCGAGTATATTCCTTCACCAGCTTGTCCTTAATATTCTTCAATTGAAAACCACTTGAAATACAACGATTCATCTAATTACGTTAGTCTTTATACAATTTCTTCCTGTCACAAAACTTTCAGCCCCTTCGGTATTTTTAAATCCACATACCCTTAGCAAAAATATTCATCTTTCGTTACGTTTGCTCCAAAATACCTATACTTATATTCACTAACCTTAAGCTACAAATGTTTAAAATAAGATTCACTCCGCCTCGGAATAAACACCGAAGTGGAATTTATAAGTGGTAAGCGGTGACGGATCGCTTATCACTTACAAAATCCCTCTGTGTTTATTCCGAAATTGAGTTAATTTGATATTAAACGACATTTGTAGCGTAACGTAAAATAATGTCAAGGTGTATATGTGTATATATATATATATATATATATATATATATATATATATATATATATATATATATATATATATATATATATATATATATATATAATGACAAAACATTCTATACTAATATATGAATATTTATTGATCTATCTTTATGGTTTCCTTGACATAATCCAAAGGGATCTCTGACGAGCCCAGCAACACATTAAAAAAAATTCTCTCTCTTGTAGAGGTCATTTCTACAGCTGGGGTTGGTGGAAAGCATCGCTATTTAGGAGGCTATAAAGTCAAGCAATGGGGGACTTGCAGGTGTTCAGCGCTTACGACAGTGAAAAGGAGTTAGAGTTGTTGGACAATAAGATAAAAAAAATAATCCAGAAAATACGAGATGAAATACAAAGATCTAAAGGTGAAACTAGGAGAAAATCCCAGAGTTACATTTTTGAGAGGTTAGACAGCTAGGGAGAAGAACGTGAGTGCAGCTAGGGCCCAGAGGGACATTGCAAACACCCATTTGTAGTGCCTAAGGTCTACAGCTTAATGTACACTGGCAACACTAACCTCTTATGGGGGCAAAGTATAGCGTTTATAGTCCAATTTCAGATGCAACCATAAAGAACAATGCTTTCGGGTGGTTCTTTAGGACCTAGCTAACAGGAGGGGGTCATTCATCTAAGTGGTTCATAGTAAGGAATGAAATCGTGTTGTTGAAAGATTGTAGCGAACGTTGCAATTCATAATGGACTCTGACAGGGGTCACTATGTAATTCAGTGCTCTAGTTTCAGTTGTAATTGTATATGCCCTATTCAGACTCACAATTCGTTTTGTGACTAATCCTCAGACAACTTAATTATATCCACTTGTATCTCTTCTTAGGATCCATATGCCCAATAACCTTCCTTCTCCGTATACTCTACTAAAGTATATTTTTTATCGTTAAATCATTTTCTCTGTTCCCCACAAAATTTTTAACATACCACACCTTTTCGGTTTGTGATGCCCATACACCCTTTAACAATGCACAAGAGTGCCTAACGGAGGGTTGTGGACCCATTGTATAAGCCTGTTTCTTTCGAGGCCAATGGATGATAGTGAATGGTACTAACTGGGCATCACTGCCTAATGATATATCAGCGGTTTGGTATTTTGGTATTCAAATATACCATGACCCAGGTCAGAAGAGCGTCTGGTGAACTGTTGTGGAAAGCATGGTGGAGGAAATGCTCCTAATAGAAAGATGTGCCTTCTCTTGAAGACGACTATCACACTTTTTTAGTACTGTAGGATTACAAGGAAAAACAAAAGCATTCTCACATCTCTGCATACTGTGATCACATCCGTGCATAGTGTGAAAATTGTCATGATAGCCGGGGTTAAGGTGTGCTCTTATAAAAAGCCAAATGATTGAATACAGGTATAAAAGCAAAGTTCAAATTCTACTTTTTTTTCAAACTGCCAACTACACTTAACCGATAATAACTTTGCAAAATTCTACAGCGTAGACAGTAGTACCGATGGAGAGAGAGAGAGAGAGAGAGAGAGAGAGAGAGAGAGAGAGAGAGAGAGAGAGAGAGAGAGAGAGACTTTACTCTCTCTATGTACGTATGGGTTATATGCATGTAACAATTTCATATGCACAGAAAAAAATACGGCAACTTCTGACGCCAGCAGAGCACGTTGGTAGTTAACAAGCGTGACCAAACATGTGGTGTGAGGTTAGAAAAAAGGGTTAAACGGCTTTTTAGAAAAAAAAAAGGGTTCAGTACAATCTCTTTTATGGCCACAGAATTTCCAGATGCTCTACTCGAGCAGGTATGCATGTTTTCCTCCTATTAACACCTCGTGCAAGTATTCTGAAATTCCTTTTAACACAACAATACGAGAACGAACGGTAAAATTTGTTTTTGCATACTTTCAGCTTTTGTGTAAAAAAATTACCGACATGCGGACAGGTTACGCCGTACTGCCTCGTGAAGTGAGCTGACAAGGTTATTCAAATGGTCTGCACCTTTCAACTGGTAGTCCTGTTCCTTTTAAACGTCCAGCGTTGACGACCTTTGTTACCGTAATTAGTTTGAGATAAATCATTCAATCAATCAATAATAATTTAGAGTTCAAACGATATCAATATAATTTTTTAAAAATCTGCTTCGTACCTTCACAAATATACGATGACGGTAATTAATCTAAAAGAGGGGGAACTAAATCTGAAATTTCCCGCACAAGATACCAACTTTTTTTTCCACACCTGTCTTTCAGACAAGGAAGATAAGTCGTCCTTATAACCGCACGCCTCCAGTAGCAAGTCTCAGCCACCAGCTTGCCCAAGGAAAGGGTTGGTATGACAAGACTTTTTTTTTTTTTCCTTTCTCATAATGGCTTTACGATGTCCAGTTGGGGCAAGAGGGACATCCTATACGCTTTTGTGGTCGGTCATTGTGAGTTTCTTGAGAGTCATACCTAACGTCTTCAGTTTCTCTTCTGGCTGTATGTCACTCTTGCTCTGCGCATACCTTCAACGATTTCTGACTTCCACGGAATTTTTTTACTAATATATTACATCTAACCGACGCAATTTTATAATCACTTCTGCCTGCCAGGCTAAGCATAAAGAGGAAAGGATGTAAAAATCGGTAGGGCTATCATAAATATTTAAGCCGTTGGCAGGCTTAAATATACCTTGAAAATAATAATAATAAAAAAAAATCTGCATCATCTGCTTTGACAATGGCTGGCAATGAAGCTTGAAAATTTTGGGAATTCTTAACGGACGAGCATCAACACGAAGTTTCATGCGACTTCTCGAGACAGATTTTGTCGTCAACAACTACTTTTAACCTTCAAGAGGGACTAGAGAAGCACAAGTCTTCCCATAAACTTTTTGTATTATATGCTCAGTCAATTAGCAAGCAATGGCAGATAAAAAAAAATTATAAAAAATACATTGTTAGAGTAGAAAAAGTTTATTTTTTTTCGCACGCTTGGTAAACTTGGGTCGATTTATGGTCATTCCATCACATTTTCTGTCCCACAGTCGCCATAGTAATGCCATGTGTTAGAATACATTATTTTTATCATCGATTTCTTTTGTGATATTTAAAAGATAAATTGTAGCCGCTTAATTTTTGCAGAAATATATCATACTGAGCTATAAATGCGTATAAACATTACCACTTCGTACACTATACTCTGAACAGAATTACAATTTCTGTAAAACTTTTCTAGTACATATTCCTTTACACATATGGCTGAAAACTGTTGAAAATATTTGTGAAATCATATTTTTTCTACTTTTTCCCTTTTTTTTTTAATACTGATATGGCTTGGCCGCAAGAAAGCGCCTTCTTTTATGACTTCTTGTACTGGTCAGGTCTTATCGGGCGAACTGTCAGCATGCTGGTAAAGGGATGGTCAAGTGTTGTCCAATGTTTCAGTGTCAACGAGAGTTTCACAAATTTAATTTTCATGCATAGATTCCGATGTAATTTTACCCCCTACATATACTGTGAAATTGGCAGATAGTCTGCTCTGCGCTAATTACGAATCTGAGCTAATAAACTTAGTAGGCTCTAGAAAATCTTTTAATATACATTACGATAACACCTTTATCGAAAATTTTAAAATTTCACTGTACATGTTACTTTAATAAATCAAAAGTAAATAATAATAATAATAATAATAATAATAATAATAATAATAATAATAATAATAATAATAATAGCCTCTCTGCAGGCTTGTTTTCACTTGATCCTATCTGTAAATAAAACAAGAAGTCCACTTAGTTGGGATCCTACAGTTTTTTCTTCAAATAATGAAGTCTTTTGAAGGAACCTGTCACTTCTCTGCGGATTTTAACCACAACCGTTCGCCAATTTTTTTGCAAATTTTTTAGAAGGGCCGCCACTTAGAGGTTTATGATTCGCAAAAGTTATAGTTTTAGTGTCTATTTTATTACTAATAATGAAGAAGCATCAGTGGCCTGCCAAAAAGCAAAGCATGGTAAAATTTTAGTGACTTTTCTGCCAACCTGTGTTTTGTGTCTTGAAACCCGTTTATATTCATCACGAGTTAATGAGGGTGGATGCCTTCATTTATTTTCGTTTTACTGAAATCGCTGCTCTATCTTCTGAAGATAAGGTCGCTTTCTTGAAAGGAAATATTTTGCAGCCTCTATTTGTGTAATATGGAAGAAATTCAAAAGAATATATTAGTATGTGATTATGCATATCTGATAAATGCAAGGAACGTAAAGATAAACAGTAGAAAAATGAACCCTCTTTTACTTTTTAAATTTCATTCAGAAGGCATTGTTTACCGCATGAACTTTTGGCCAGACTATAATTTGTGTGAACGGAGGATAAACCTATCTAAATTTACAACTTGCAAAAAATAAATTTTTGCTACAAAAAAAGTTACTTAAAAAGTCATCCATCATTGGAATTTGTTTCTTATAAACGTGAATAAGGCTCTTTTCATAATGTATAAAAACAGTTAACGCAAAACGATATCAGGTCCAATACTGATAAGGAATACAAAAATAAGTTTTTATATACATTTGGTGTAGACACCATGTGCAATCACTTGCTCTTCCTGCTGCCACGAGATGGGAATATAAAAATGTAAGGTTGAGTCCCATCCAAGAACAGCTATTTATACATTCCAGTATGATATTTAATGAATAGGTAATTTCAAGGGACACTATCGTTATACAGTTAAATCAGTAATTCTCTCGAGTCTATAAAATAAAATATTTTTTGTTCTAATTCTTGATCATTTCTTCACAACGTGATTCTCAAAAATGATTATGGTTAAGTAAAAAAAATTACAAACTTTCATCACAGAGTTCCTGTTTTCCTTGTTATGCCAACTTGATCACTTAATTCAACAACCCCCATCTTGTGTGTTCCCTGAGCCCTGTTATTTCCAAGTTTAAAGGAGGAAGTTGCTACCATCTTAAACAGAGATCACATTATAACACAGTAATTCGCACCGCAAATTTAACAAAGTCAAGCGATTTTTTAATAGTGAATATATAAAGAAACATTCCCGGTAAATTTAAGCTAACACTACAAATGACAGAGAAACAACATAGACATGGGTTGTTCCACAACCTTCCCATTATCGTATTATAAGCGAATAAAAATGAGTATTTCACATAACTCTATGCATTTACGACTACTTTGTATTTCTCATAAGCACCATATATACATGTGAATAAAAAATTTTTTTGAGTGATTTAGTTTTCGATGCCATAAAAGTACCAGTTTCCCTAGTGCCTCCAATCTCTTCCATTTCACCAAAATAGTTTCTCAAAACTCAGGCATGCAAAATCGTCATCTTAATTTTAACTTGAATAGCTTTGTATGGCTTTTGGAGATACGGTAACCAAATCAAAATGACCTGAGTTACCTGGTTAGTGAACAAAATTTATAGAATTTAGGTAAACATACCAAGCACTGAGGGCATCTAAGGTCAGTTAGCGCATAAAACCTAAGATTGTAAATTAAACTACAGTTCATACTAGGCTACAGTAAAATCTGGTTGAGATAAAAAATTAAACAGCTAATAGTATTTTTCCCCCTTGAGAGCCCTCGGTTAAGTGCAAAAACTTCTTCATTCTGTTAACCATAGAACACTGCCACAAAAGGGGATGGTTCCAGGATGGAAAAACTTTGACAATTTTTTTTCTGCAGTAGGTCTCCGAAAGCTGCTAGCAGATTGTTAACTGCGACTTACTGTACAAAACGAAGAAATATGTCGTTTTATGAATAAAGTCGTTCGTCACAAGAAATTAACACTTGAAATGGAACAATAATAAGGCGCAAAACTATTTTTGACTATTTAGTTAGTTTACTAATTGTCGGGACCACGGTCAGGACTGCTGCCGAATATGTTTTATAGAGGGTTCGAAGTTCTATCGATTCGTTGGGCTATACATAATTACGAAAATGAATCATTTTACATACACGTACATATATATATATACCATCTATATATATATATATATATATATATATATATATATATATATATATATATATATATATATATATATATATATCAGCACTATAAACTTTAAACCGTTAAGAACATCGCGAAAATCACAGAGGTGGGTTGTCTTCATATTAGAGAATTTTTTCCGGATAACTGCTTTTCGAAGCATAAGGTCTTTCGCTGAGACGGATTTGCGCAGAGTTTTTGCCTATTTTTGACCGTAAAAGAAGACCACAAGGGCGCACAGAATTTGGTCCCTTGACCTAGATCTTGTACCAAAGGAGGTTAGTGAACTGCGAGATTTACGCAGTTTTATGAGAGAGAGAGAGAGAGAGAGAGAGAGAGAGAGAGAGAGAGAGAGAGAGAGAGAGAGAGAGAGAGAGGGTTACCAAGTACGACTAATTCACGAATTCATTTTAATGTTATAGTCCTTCCTAAGCGAATACTTTTTTATATATGACGCTGCCACTGTTATCTAATCATTTTTGCGAAAACTTGCAGCTTATAATCACCTTAATCAGATGAGTTTCATAAAGAAAAGGCAATAACCCCCAACTATTACTTTTAAGATTTGCAGCTTATAAAATAAGATTAGCGACATAAAAATAGCTACTAAGTCATAAGGACATAGGTGTCTCTGAACAGAATTTGAAAGAATATTTTCTCCACGCAGAGACTATAATCGGTGTCAAGCTGATCTGTCCTCGAAATTTGTCTTTGATAAACGTTTTGTCATGGCAACACCGCTGACGATATCGGCTGCTGATTGGCTTCATTCACAAATAGACTTTAAATTCCTACCAAAGCACTTTTTTCATATGTAAGACACGAGATTATAAAAAAGCAAAATAACTAATAAATAAATCCGTTTGAGTTACTCCAGATATACATGGCAACAATGATATAAATACTAAGTATCAAGTAAGAAATACAGGTGAGTGTATAAGAACTACCAGAGAGAGGTGGGCCGCGGGAAATGGTCTAACAGTAACTCGACTCTCGGATTCAGGGTTCCAGCTGAAACTGAACTGCGAGGATTATTCGCTTTATCCCAATGTGGCAGTCTGCACTTATCGAGCGCAAACTATTTTTTTTTAATAAGGCAAAATATATTATGTAAACATCCTTTGAAATGTATAATACTATTGTAAATATATCAAAAGACTTGATTGCAATTGTACAATGTTTGTTTTAAAATAGCGACTGTTATAAGAATTTTATAACTGATAACCTATATAACAGAAAACCGTACTACGGGATTGATACTTTTAAGTATGAATAAAGGCAAATCCCACGAATTAAAAGTGAAACAACGGAGTGGTTTCTAGGCCTTTCGACACACGGTCCTTTACTAGCAGACTTGAGCCTTAGTAAAGAACCGTTTGTCGCATGGCCCAGCAACCACTCCGTTGTTTCATTTTTCCTTCGTGCCATTTGCCTTTATACATTCATGAATTATTCATCACGTTCTACATCTTCGTGAATCAGTCATACACTTATAAGCATATATCTTGTTAATACTACCAGCGTCTCAACAGACATGTTTCGGTTACGATTTTTTCTTCATGATTTTTCTTTAATTGATAAAAGTCATTATGTCCATGAATTTCAAAAAAGACACGACCGACCCGGTCAGTTCGCAAAATTCCTATCTAGTCGAAATGTTGCATACTTGTTATTTATTGACTTTCTTTCATGCGGATCTCGATAATAACTTTATTATAATGCATATTTTATGAAAACGAGTACAAGAAATCACGTCATAAGAACAAAGTACACTGGGCAGGAAAGGTAAAGCTACAGTAGTTATTTAAAATCCCGACGGGAGAACAATAGGGCAATCGTTCTTCACAAAGTCGGGCTGTATTCTATAACAACCATGTGTATATCAATGTATAAAATGTTGCAAAAAGGTGTATATAAAATGAAAAAATCATGTATTATAATATACTTGTTCTATGTGAGCCTAATGAAGCTAAACATTCAAAATGCAGTCTCATGACTGTAGTTTTTCCCGTGATGCTAAAATGGGCACTTCATTCCCATCGTTTCTTCTTTATTTAAATACGCTTCTGCCTTTTATCACATCGTGAATTTAAAAACCGAGGAGGAGGAAGTCAAAAAATAAGTAAAGGCAAAGGTTTCGTCTTCGTTCCATCAGATATAAATAATCCCAGGATTTTTAGCCATTGGCAAAAGAGATCATTAATAATTTCCTAAAACACCTATCGTACTTCTGTCGAAGTTGGAAGAGGATAATAATAGGAATCATGGAGGTTAGTCGATGTAAGTGGGTTGTAACCGAGGTGGTTGAAAAGTACACGGGGATAATAATCTTAAGAGGTATGGTGGTAATATAAGCCTTCAATTTAGTGAAAAAAAAAATCACATCGTCTATTTCATTCCATCTGTCTACTCACTTTCCAACGTAGGTTTTAGGTAGATGTGGCAATACCATAAACAGAGGGTCAATAATATCTGGACATGTTAATATCTGAATACTAGTACTATACGCAGTTCGTTGTTCTACCAGATGGGCGCTGCAGAGCCTTGCGGCCAAATTGACAACCATAGAAAAGCGAAAATTAAAATGCATTTAGAGAGCCCTACTATATTTTTTTTTCATTGTCTTTAAGATGGTAGGCTGAATAGCTTCTTATCGTTCAGGAGAAAACAGAATAAAATTTCACAGGCAGGCAAAGCATAGTGGAATTTTTTTTTCCAATAATTTTGTGCTAGTCAGTTTAATGTTTTAGCAGTGGATACGGTTTCCCTGTATATGTCTTATTATACTTTCAGCATACTGTAAGGATCGCAAATGTAACTTACTAAATGAAAATCACGAACATCAGGGTTACTATACTCGATTCGCCTAAGAACTTAATTAATTATATATATATATATATATATATATATATATATATATATATATATATATATATATATATATATATATATATATATATATAATATATATATATATATATATATATATATATTATATATATATATAGGCCTATACGTATAGTGTAAATGCGTAAATATAAATATCAGATAAATAAAGATGTCAAAATATGCAGCTACATTGAAGGGTATACTAATTTGCTACCATATATGTCTAAATAGAGTAATATTTTAGTCTTATCATAAAGATTCACGCCGTAACAGTGCAGAAACATCAGCGCAATAGTCCAAACAAAATATATCGTCATTGCCTCTGACTCAAAGCCAAAAAGCCAACCCAAGCGTTCCCCCCTTGTTCCAAGACTGACGTAACTACTCCGTGAGAGTGCGAGACTCCTCTCGGTCTTCGCCAAAAATCCTGTGTGCAAAATCTTTCCGCGTCTTTCGGGGTTGGGACCCAACCGCAAGAGCGTTTATAATCGATGCCCAGAATTCTGCTGGGTTTCAGAGAGAGAGAGAGAGAGAGAGAGAGAGAGAGAGAGAGAGAGAGAGAGAGAGAGGAGGGGGTGGGGTACGATATGGAGGTTTGTAGTCATACTTCTTGAACCTTGTTTTTAGTCCGATTACTGTTATTAAAGGAATATCTAGCTGAGGGGGTGAACTACGAGATAAAAGAATAGCATTTCTGGATCATCCCAATGGGACGACAATTTGTAATATCCGAACATTAGAAAAATTATTGGATTAAATGTGCTTTCAGGAAACATGCTTTATATATGATTAATGGACATGGAATCTCCCTTTTATGTATATGTATATATATGTATATATATATATATATATATATATATATATATATATATATATATATATATATATATATATATATATATATAAACTCAATCAGCCAAGTTTGGGTGGTGCACAGATCTACAATTTTGCTAAGCCCGTGGATCGCTCCTAGCCTACCGCACGTATGTCCACCAAGTTGAAAATGGGCGTGGGCTTATTACCCTCTTAACTACAGACCTGCTACGTAAGCAGAAGATTTGTATACCCACACACACACACACATATGAACATATATTTGAGGTAACACACAAACACACACACACACACACATATACATAAATAAAACGGGCTCCACATTCAATCTGAAATTCTGTTTACTCACTTCATTCCTATATTAAAAAATGAAGATTTCCGAACTGAATTCAGACGTTTTGTGAGAATGGATTGAGGGAATATTTACAGTACTTTTATGTCGTTTTGAGAGTTATTATTTAAACGTGAACGTCTTCCATGCGCACACACACACACACACACACACAAAGAGAGAGAGAGAGAGAGAGAGAGAGAGAGAGAGAGAGAGAGAGAGAGAGAGAGAGAGAGATATGCCATGAGGAGACACAAAACGAAAAAAAGACAACCTGGACTAAGCAAAAAATCGCTAAGATTCGCACGAAAAAACTCGTAAAATAATGACGTCTTCGTTTTTTAGTTGTGTATTGTACCCTTTTTTTAATGGAACGGGTATAAATGATGTTAATTAACTCTCTCTCTCTCTCTTTCTCTCTAAATGAGTTTGTAGACTTTTGTTATGAAATTGAGACTCCCTAATAGCATAATTTTAGTCGTATCTGAATCCCATTTAACTCTAAAGACTATATTTACTGTTTAACTTTATTACCACCAACGTTATAAGCTGTGCTCAACTGCACTTGATTTTTGATTTTTGTTTACACAGCATATATTATACTATATTATTAACACTTATTTTCGTCTTGACAGCCAGTTTACCTGTGAGCTTCTGACTAAATTCCTTCCTTTAACAAGACACCATAGCAGCCCACCGTTCGGTTAGGTCTTAAAAACATGATCATAAAGAGAAACAATGGCAAAAGGGGTAAAGAGTTCGGGATAACATTTCCGCCAGCTTCTTCCTGGGAACCAATCAATTTGAGGGAAGGTTGGATTATCCTCGGTCCTGCGGTCGGCCCTACCAGTCTACGCTAGACCCAAGTTTTCGCACAGTTTTGTGGATGCTATCGGGGCACTAAACACCGGCCCCCCACCGCCCCCCCCCTCTCTCTGGCAATTCAAAGTCAAGTTTTAACGATACTCCACGAAGGACTTGTTACGCACTCGTTCTCTATCTTTCTCTCTCATTATTTAATAAAATATCACGACGTTGTAGGTGATTAGGCATACTAATTATCTGGTGTCTTGGACGTTTAAGTAACAGCTTTTGAAGCATTACCATTTCGCAGATTATACAGATAAAAACGACCACAGCCTTACATATACTTGAATAACGTTAACAACTGTCAAACTATACTTCAGTCGCTGTTATTAGTGTTATTATTTCGCTTGACTGTACTTGAACTTTTGTTTCGGTTTAAATTTCTCTCAAATTATTAAGCACGCGGGAACAACATTTTTTGTTCGTTTTGGTTTCATTGTTTGATACCTTTACTGTTTCTTTCTGAGCAATCATTGGATCATACAATGTTATCACTTCAGTGACTTAGTATCTTTATCAAAATCGATAATGATTTTATCCCTGGCCTTGTAACAGTTTCTGCTAGGTGTTGCAGTAAAACATTTTGCAAGTCAAGTTATATATTTCGGTACACTTCACGGTTGGCTATAAGGATAAACTGGTAACTCCTCAAAGTGGCGGCAAATGTCCCGGTGTACGTATAGCAAACACGAAGCTGTTGACAACGTTGCTTGTGAAACAAAAGTCGCTAAATAATCGAAGTTTATAAGATGAGAGTAAAGTTAATTGAGTAACTTTTTCTGTGCATAACGCATGTATGCTACGTGACAGTGTGGAGGGAAGGGAGGAATATAGAATTTAGGCCAAAGGCCAAGCGCTGGGATCTATGAGGTCATTCAGGCTGACAGGGAGATTGACAGTAAGAAGGTTTGAAAGGTGTAACAAGAGGAAAACCTCGCAGTTGCACTATGAAACAATTGTTAGAGAGGATGGAAAGTCAGATGGATAAAATTTAATATAAACGGAGGTGCAGTAAAAGGAACGAAAAAGGTTGCAGCTAGGGGACCGAAGGAACGCTGCAAAGACCCTTAATTAATGTCTACAGTGCACCTCGTGAGGTGCACTGACGGCGGCACTACCCTTCCTACGGGGCCTACGGCCGAAGGAGCTGTCGTCGAAATAGTATTAACAACGAGTTTCTAGAGAGAATTGGAAGGAACATGAGAAGTAAGGGCAGTCGTTGATGAAAAAAATATTTTTGATTCGGTCCAATTAAAGAGGAATACAAAAGGTAAAACATCGAACTCTAAATACAGGAATTGGAATAGGCCAGTAGTAAGGCCAACAAAACCATCAGCGTGTAAAGTGAGATCAAGTAAAAAAAGCAGAAAATCAAAACTATATATATATATATATATATATATATATATATATATATATATATATATATATATATATATATATATATATATATAGACATATATATAAGTATATATAAAAGGTGCCATTTGGCGTCCTCAAGAAAGGGTGTCATTTGGCGTCCTCAGTTATTATTATTATTATTTATTTTATTTTTATATTTTGCTGAATAAAATAACATAAAAAATCATGTAGTAAGTATGGTAAAAGGTGCCATTTGGCATCCTCAAAGGGTGTCATCTGACGTCCTCAATTATTATTATTATTTATTTTATTTTCATATTTTTGCTGAAGAAAATAACATGCATATATAAAAAAATTATGTAGTAAGTAGGGTAAAAGGTGCCATTTGGCGTCCTCAAGAAAGGGTGTCATCTGGCGTCCTCAATTATTATTATTATTATTATTACTATTATTATTATTATTTAATTTTATTTTCATATTTTTGCTGAATAAAATAACATGCATATATAAAAAAATTATGTAGTAAGTAGGGTAAAAGGTGCCATTTGGCGTCCTGGCGTCCTCAAGAAAGGGTGTCATCTGGTTCCTCAATTATTATTATTTATTTTATTTTCATATTTTTGCTGAAGAAAATAACATGCACATATAAAAAAAATTATGTAGTAAGTAGGGTTAAAGGTGCCATTTGGCGTCCTCAAGAAAGGGTGTCATCTGGCGTCCTCAATTATTATTATTATTATTTATTTTATTTTCATATTTTTGCTGAAGAAAGTAACATGCATATATAAAAAAATTATGTAGTAAGTAGGGTAAAAGGTGCCAGTTGGCGTCCTCAAGAAAGGGTGTCATTTGGCGTCCTCAGTTATTATTATTATTATTATTTATTTTATTTTTATATTTTTGCTGAATAAAATAACATGCATATATATAAAAAAATTATGTACTAAGTAGGGTAAAAGGTGCCATTTGGCGTCCTGGCGTCCTCAAGAAAGGGTGTCATCTGGCGTCCTCAATTATTATTATTATTTATTTTATTTTCATATTTTTGCTGAAGAAAATAACATGATATAAAAAAAATTATGTAGTAAGTAGGGTAAAAGGTGCCATTTGGCATCCTCAAGAAAGGGTGTCATTTGGCGTCCTCAAGAAAGGGTGTCATTTGGCGTCCTCAATTATTATTATTATTTATTTTATTTTTATATTTTTGCTGACGAAAATAACGTGCATATATAAAAAAAATTATGTAGTATGTAGGGTGAAAGGTGCCATTTGGCGTCCTGAACATTTGTTAGTAGGGTAAGAGGTACCATTTGGCGTCCTGAACATTTGTTAGTAGGGTAAAAGGTACTATTTGGCGTTCTGGCATCCTGAACATTTGGCGTCCTCAAGAAAGGGTGTCATTTGGCGTCCTCAATTATTATTATTATTTATTTTATTTTTATATTTTTGCTGAAGAAAATAACATGCATATATAAAAAAAATTATGTAGTAAGTAGGGTAAAAGGTGCCAAGGCTCCGAACTGAAATGAGAGGGACCCACTGCGTGACTCATCAACGGCTGTATGACTGATAAGAGTTGAGCCAATATAAACTATCTGTTATTAATCCCACTTTATCGATAAGAGTCTGATTAGGA